>NC_140916.1:11488792-11973792 GCF_045865225.1 Trachurus japonicus | reverse complement strand
GTGGAAGCCTTTATGCTGTAGAATTAAGAAAAGGTTGATATTTAACTAATTTTGTATAAAGCACCTAGAAGTCTCATAAGTAGTACTTGATATTGATATACCGGTATGTTGAATATATGCCAGTCAAGTAAAGCTCAAGTAACTTGGCTAGTAGTTAGTTACTGTCCTTAACTATGGCCAGTAATTTATAATTAAATGTAGCCTAATTAAAGTAGAATTAACACTCGGAAAACATACTGTGAACTATCTCTGGATTTAACTGTGACTGGCTTGAACATTGGTGTAAAAAAAAAAAAAAAAAAAGACAGAAAAAGTGCCAAAACGTACGTAAGTTATAGATAGTATTGGTCTAAAGTGCTATATTTAGCTGTTGCTGCTTACCTCCAGTTCTCGCTGAAGGATTGAAAGACCGTACTGCCCACGTCTGCCCAGCCAATTCCTTGTCCAAACACGACGTCGTCTTCTCTTTTTGGATTTATCGCCACACAGAATGGCACAAATTGCCAAAGCAGCGCGTTTGTTTTGACTGAGCATCTTCGGTGTCTCCCACTTCCGGGTTCATCTTCTTCTTCTACCTCTTTTTGACGTTGCAGTTCCGGTATACAGAAGTCCGACGTGAGTATTATGAACGTATAGTGTGAGCAGTCAGGTCGCATCAGAGCATCGGGTCGTACAGTGTGAGATCATTACTCGTGGGCTGCGAACATTTGAACTCAGCGATCTAGTCGTGCAGTTTGAGATGGGGCTGAATCAAACGATTTAAAATATCGCACAGTGTATGCCCGGCTTAAGACAGAGACAGGAAGGAGTTCTTTGAATTGTCATTACAAGAGTTTAGTACAGTACGTGTTGTTGTGATGAGGCGACTTCTGTTTTTTTGTGGACCACGGTGTCTCGTGGCCAAACTACTCAGTCAGGTCCTCGAAACGCATCAAAGTCGGAGTTGTGACAAGATTACTGATTTAATCTCGGTGTTTCCTACACATCATGGCCCACGCCACTAACTCGGCTCTGCCTCTGACACTAAGCATGCACCAGTGGCTCTTTCACGTGCTCAAAGCGTGCTCTGGCTCTGCGCTGCGGCTCCTGTCCTGTTTAGTTAAATAGCAATTACCTTACAGCGCCCTCTCTGTTTTTTTCCCCCTAATTTTATAACAAGTATTCCTCAGTTTAGTATCTCCACACATCGTTTATACATTTCTATAAACATATATTAAAAAAAAAAAAAAAAAAAAAAGTCAGCAAGAGAGAAGCCCGGCCCGACCCGACCCGAACGTAATGATTGACATTTTATACCCGGCTCGGGCTCGGGCTCGGGCTCGGGCTTAAAGGACAATTCCAGGCGAATTCAACTCGGGGGTGTATTTTCATATCATTTTAGGTCTAAAAGAATGAATCTGAAGATTTTCAGTTTAATCGCTCCTGTTTTGCGGTAGTTGCGTCTGTCCCTGCGTCGCCACGGCAGCAATGAATGGGAGTGGATGTAAGTTCCGCTGCTTAGGCTGTTTACAGCCCTCAAAGCCGCAATTTTTTTCCACAGACAGCGTCAGATGGCGACTCAAACATGCACCGAGAAGTTTATTTACTTCAAGCAAGCCGACATGTTTGTAAAACTAGATCTAATTCAAAGTCTCCCGGAGTCTCGCGCGAGACCCAGTTGCCGTGCGCGGTGTGTTCAGGCGCAGTGGGAAAGCTCCCGTTTGTGTCATAAACACAGGAATATCAACTCTTTACTTGCTTCAAGGAAAAAAAACTTCTCGGCGCATCTTTGAGTAGCCACCTGACGCTGTCTGTGGAAAAAAATGTACACTTGAAGCAAGTCCAGAGTTGATATTCCTGTGTTTATGACACAAGCGGTAGCTCCCACTGCGCCTGAATACACCAGCACTGCAACTTCGGGCTCGCGCGAGACTCCGGGAGACTTTGAATTAGATCGACTTTTACAAACATGTCGGCTTGCTTGAAGTAAATAAACTTCTCGGTGCATGTTTGAGTAGCCATCTGACGCTGTCTGTGGAAAAAAATTGCGGCTTTGAGGGCTGTAAACAGCCTAAACAGCGGAACTTACATCCACTCCCATTCATTGCTGCCGTGGCGATGCAGGGACAGACGCAACTACCGCAAAACAGGAGCAATTAAACTGAAAATCTTCAGATTCATTCTTTTAGACCTAAAATGATATGAAAATACACCCCCGAGTTGAATTCGCCTGGAATTGTCCTTTAAGATCTTACCTCTAATGTGGATGACTGAGGCAGCATGTTCTCAGTGTTGATAGTGGACTGCTGTACTTCATTACTTCTTCCATTGACATTTTATCCTACTGGACTGTTTAAGTTCACACCTGTTCACACTACAGTGGAACCTTGTGCACTCTTTAAACACATGTGAACCCATGGGTGTTCAAGTTGGACAAAGGTTACAAAACAAGTTAGCTAATAATCTTACAGATGAGGATTATAATAAAGGGAAAGATACATTTTTTTTATTTTTATTTTTTTAACTCAGGTGTCTGTAACGGGGTGTTCCCACCAAACACGATGAACGCGATTGAATCGCGCGTCAAATGAAATCGTGTCGCGCTAGACGCTCCAGTTTTGACGCTGGTTCAATATGCAAAAAACGCGCGACGAGCCCGCCCAAACAACAACATTTCTCCCACTATTTCATTCTCTGGCTGAGATAACCACCGTCGCTGCACTGTTCCTGTAGATGGGACAGGAACAGCGGTGTGGGTCTCTGGCTGCAGGAGGAGGAGGAGGAGACAGCTCCGTGAACTACTGTGTGACTGACCGCCTGTTGAGTGCTTTGGGACGGGGCGGCCGGCTCGCAGCGCCCGCTGGTTGAAAACAGCAGTGATAACGGGCTTTCAGGTCCAAATCTCCAAATCAGAAACGTTTGTAACAGCACCGGAAAAGCAACAGTGAAGAGCTGTGGCTTTGCAGCAGCTAATGGGGATCTGAATAATAAACTGAACTAAACCAGAAAACTTCTAATATTGTGAATAGACTCGCTCTGACTAAACTGCCAAGGGAACACCAGTACGTCCGTACGTCAGCACGTCGGTGACGATCTCAAAGCTGATAGGCTGTCGCGGCTTCACGCGAATTCGCCGCAGAAGTTCAATTATTTGAACTCGAGCGATGAAGCGTCATCGCGCTGGGCGACGCGATGGAGGCGATTTTTCGCAGCCAACGCGTCCATCGCGCCGTGCTATCGCGTCCATCGCATCGCCCGGCGCGATGACGAGTCTAATCGCGTGTTTGCATTGACTTTACATGTAATCTCGACGCGCGATGAAGCGCCATCACGTTTGGTGGGAACACCCCGTAATACTGTAGGGCAGATGTTACAACAGATGTGCAGGTGATATGCAGAAAACTCCTAACATTTGTGTGTGGGATTTATTGTAAGGATGTTGGTAATGATACATTCAATTGTGTTATAGCATTAAATATTTATAACATACTTTATTGGAGTATGACAGTAGAATTGTGGCTGTATTTTGAATGTATCTAAAAGGGACATCAATGTAATGTAAATGCATAAGATGTATGCTAATTGATTATTGAAGTTCCTCATTTTCCTGTTGTTGAACTTGGGCCCATATCCTATAAAAGCACTGGGTAGCACATTGAGTCCACAAGAGAATGCATCCTTTTTTCATTTCTCCTTTATTTATTCAGGGAAGGTCAATTGAGAGCGAGCTCTCTTTTTCAATGACGCCCTGATTACAAAAACACAATTATACAGTATACAAGGTCATAATTCACAATTACATACAGGTTGAAAAACATTCGATAATAAGTTTTTAAAACTATCTAAGGAAATAAGATGATCCAGTTTCAGACAGTTTTGTAGATTATTCCACTTTTGGGGTGCATAAAACTGAAAGGCAGTCTTCCCCAATTCTGTCCTGATACTTGGAATTTGTAAAACCAAGGTGTCCTGTGAACGAGTGTGTAAGTTACAGACTCTAAGTGAGATTAAGCTAGTAAGATAAACAGGTAAAAATTTCAAGTAAGGCTTTGTAAATAAAAACCATGCAATGTTGTTCCCTCCTTACACTTAAGGATGGCCAGCCAACCTTATTATAAAGAACACAGTGATGGGTTCGGAACACATCTCCAGTAATAAAACGAAGAGAGGAGTGATAAAGTGCATCCAGGGGTTTCAATGTAGAGAGAGCAGCATGCATGTAAATGACATCACCATAATCAAGTGCAGATAAGAAAATGGCCTGAACAAGTTCTTTTCTACATTCCATTGACAGACAAGATCTATTACGATACAAGAATGATAATTTTCCCTTAAGTTTTTTGGTAAGATCAGAGATATGAGTTTTAAAAGACAGTTTGTCATCCAACCAAATGCCCAGATATTTGTAACTTGACACTCTCTCAATTTGAGTCCCGTCAGCTGTTGAGATACCACCATGTAATGGCAAGGAAGAGTGCAATCTTGTGAATATCATGTATTTTGTCTTTTTTGGGTTAAGTGTTAATTTAAGATTAATTAGAGCTTGCTCTATAGTACTAAAATCAGACTGTAGTCCTTTAAGAGCTAAGTCAGCAGTTGGAGCAACAGAATAAAGAATTGTGTCATCAGCATACAGGTGAATAGAACCATTAGCCATGCCGATGCCTAAATTGTTGATATAAAGGGTGAATAAGATAGGGCCTAAAATGGATCCTTGAGGAACCCCATTAGTTACACGCACAAAATCTGATTGATAGCCATCAGCCAATACTGCCTGAAATCTGTCATTTAAATAATTATTAAACCAATTACCAGTTTTTTTTTATCAAAACCAATAGTTTCCAGGCGATTTAAAAGCAACGAGTGGTCTACTGTGTCAAAGGCCTTTGAAAGGTCAATAAAAAGAGTAGCACAGACCAGCTTGTTATCTAAAGCCTTGACAATGTCGTTAGTAACTTTGACTGTTGCTGAGAGAGTACTGTGAGCAGATCTATAACCAGACTGAAAGGGATTTAAAATGTTAAAAGTAGACAAAAATATTTTTAATTGATTATTAACTAGTCGCTCTAATACTTTAGCCAGGCAAGGCAGTTTAGAAATTGGCCGATAATTATTTAAATCATCTGCAGGACCACCTTTGTGTAAAGGAGATACCAAGGCAGTCTTCCATACAGTTGGAATACTCTCAGTGATCACAGTCAAATTAAAAATGTGCGTCAGCGTAACAGTAATAATAGGAGCAGCCAGTTTTAAGAGTTGTGGGTCCAACTGATCGGCTCCAGTAGATTTCTTTGGATCTATCTTACACAGAGCATCAAATACTTCCAGATCAGAGAAAAGTCTAAACGAGAACCTACAGGGCCCAGATCTACATCCAATAGCAGGACTATCACAAGCTGGGTCAGAAGGTAATGAACTTGACTCAGCAAAAAGGTTACCCACAGCAATAAAATGTTCATTGAAGGCATCACACTGTTTTTGTTTATCAGGAATTTTTGTAGAGGCCCTGGTCACATAGTTTGGCAGTGTTGAAGTGTTGCAGTGAGATAACGTCTTAACAGTTCTCCAAAATTTAGCTGGATTTCCTCTACATTCAGAAAGGGAGGACAGGTAATAAGATGATTTTGCCTTGCGAATCATGGCAAGACAATGATTACGCAGACAACGAAAATTCTGCCAGTCAGATTGTGAACCAGAGGCACGTGCTTTGCTCCATGAAATATCCCTAGCTCTAAGTTTTTCTGCCATTTCCGGAGTGAACCAGGGATTACTCCTATCTTTTATTCTAAATTGCTTTAAGGGAGCATGCTTATCAGCAACAGAATTAAAGGTTTCAATAAAGTGATTTAACGCAATATGTGGATCAGAGATAGAAACAGAGTATGAGATATCACTATTATACAAGTCGTACAAAAAGGCATGATCCACAACATTTCTAAAGTTTCTTTTGACAACGATACGAGTTTGAGATTTCTGCTGTCTAGTATCCCTAATGCAGGCAATGGGACAGTGGTCACTGAAATCAAGTGGGAGAACACCACTGGATTTTATTTTATGAGGTCTATTGGATAAGATGAGGTCCAGTAGAGAACCATGTCCAGGATTATTAGTGTCAGGCCTTGTTGGGGCAGTAATTAACTGCACCAGATTTAATTCATTACAAAGATTTTTTTAGACCACTGGACACATCTGTTAAGAAATTTAGATTCAGATCACCTAATAACAACATTTCAGACTTTTCATGATTGGATAATAACTTAAATATGTTTTCAATGGCACCAGACTTTGCAGAAGGCGGACGGTAGGCCCCGATAAGAATTATTTTTTCACTATTTGCTGCATTTCCCAGACAGACATTCAGTGATAAGTATTCAAAACAATGCGGCCTAGATATAGATTTGACAACAGAGACACATAAAGACTTTTTTACATAAATAGAAATCCCACCCCCTTTTGTGGGACCCTGCCTGTCAGCCCTAAAAACATTATAACCATCAATTGCAATATCCTTATCATCAACAATATGAGACAGCCACGTTTCTGAAAATACAAAGACATCAGCATTTGTTTGTTTAGCCCAGACATTGATGTAATCCAGTTTTGGTACCAGACTACGAACATTCATGTGTATGATGCCTAAACCTTTTTGTTTGATGAAGTCAGCCTGAGACTCTATAGTTACAGGTACAGCTGTTAGATCAGAGTGTGGTCTAAAACTTTTGTAGAATTGTAAGGCATGAGGTTTGGTTAAAAGTATAAGATTATTTCTATCTACGCCCCTCCCACTATGAGTATTAGATGATCTGACAGATACAATGGATGTAATAGCGTTTTCAAACACAGTGACAACAGGGTTGAGTGAGACTGGTTGCAACGATGTTGAGGGCCTGTAGGGGGGGCTGTGGGAGGCGCAAGGGGAAACTGATTCAGCGACCACCGAAGAAGAGACTACAGAGGGGATGTGGCGCGAAGACCGTCAGTCAGTGAATGTAGTGGACTGGACAGCTAGCAGTGTGAGATGTATGTTCTGGGCCAGAAGATTGGATCCTGAATGGTTTAAATGGAGGCGATCCTGCTTGAAAAGGTCCGGTCTGTGAAGAAAAGTCGTGAAATTGTCCACATACGGGACGCCAGCCCTATTGCAGTAGCCTTTAAGCCAGACATGAAGCTGCCTAAGTTGGCTGAACTTTACGTCACCGCAAGAGGGAGGGGGGAGGGGCCCGGATATGATGCATTGAAGAGTGTTATCAATGAGGCGCCTGCAATCATCCCTGAGCTTTACGGATTGTTGCAGTTTGGCGTCGTTAATTCCTCCCAAATGGGCCACAACAGTACGGGCCGGGGGGTGTTTTTCTAACAGCTGAGAGATGGCGTCATCTAATTGAGTTGTGCAGGCACCTGGATGACATGAGGTGAAGCACCTGTTAACTCGGACATGGCGAACCATGGAGGATCCGACTAGGAGAGTGGTGGGACAGACACGGTTCGCCGCTATCTCAGCTCGTACTGGATGGGCACCTGCAGCTACGTTTCGCCCCACCCGGCGGTGGTTAACTTGTGCAGGGTGATGTCGAGACTGCCGCCGGGGGAGTCTCTGCGGCTGTGATGAACGCTGCCGACTGGGTGGCGATGGGGATGTAGCGTGGAGCTGCGGTCGTGGAGGACCCTGCGGTGGGGGCAATTCAGGAAACTCCTGATCATCGAGAGGGCTGTAACGATTAGTAAGGGGAATAATAGTAGGGGAAACTTGGGGGCGTGAAAGTGTTTTATTCCTTCGCCTGTTGTTATTGTTCGCTGGAAACCAGAGACCGTGACTAGGAGTGGAGCTGTGGATAGATGGGTTTGGAGTAAAACAGGCTACACCCACCGCCATGGACTGAACAGGTTCCTTGGGCTTAGCCCCTTCCAACAGCCAGCGTGCTCCATCACTCTCTGCAGTAGACTGAGGTTCAGCAGCTACAGATGCCGCGGTGTCAGCATCCAAGGTTGGGACATCGAGTTGAGCCGAGGCCGGGGGGACATCAACCGGAATGGTGGCGCACAGGTCGGCATCTGCAGGGGCTGCAGCAGCAGGTCCCACGGAGACCAGTGAGTCCAGGAACCTCTCGTCGTCGCGGATGTGGTAAAGATTGGAAATGCGTTCATTCAGCTCGGCAATGGTCCGGGACAGGTGGGGGCAACGATCGCATCCAGAAGGAGAGGTGAGTGGTGCCATGGTCAAGCAGCGGGTCACTGGGGAATCAGAGAAAAGCTCCGGCAGCAAAGTTGTTTTTGTATGTTTAATGGCTAATGTTAGCCGCTTAGCGGCTAACGGCTGTGGTTGATGAGGCTAAAAACTTACACACAAGGACTCCTCAAGGGAGTCCACGGCGTTTCGGAAACAGTAGCACAGGTAAAAGCAGAGCTGAGTCCTCCAAGGATCGGAACTTACCGGGACGGGTCCAGAACTGGACCCGGTGAGATGACTGGGCGTCCGGTAAGCTAGGTGGCTGCCAGATAGCAGGGATTTTCCCACGCTGTCAACGCAGTTCCCACGCTGTCAGAGTAGGCCTGGTAGAGTTGAGAGCTGGTCTTTGGCTTAGAAACCCCCCACCTTTACGATTGCGATCCTTGGAGCAGTTAAATGTGATAAGAAGCTACTGACGTCCAAAACGGATAGTTAAAAGACTGGATAAACCACTATTTTTCTTGGTTATGGTCAGAGCTAGTCAGAGCGTACTTCCCGGAAGGCTGAGCCTTTATCAAAACTTCAATACCCCTCCATTCTCCTCAGACAGCCACACACTTAATTCAAGTGGAGCAGCAGCAAAGGGACAGCACCAGACTGTGTCTGACCAGCAGGTGTGCTGGTGCCTGCTGTAGGCTCAAGCTCTTTTCCACATACTACACTGAGTCCAGTTCTTCTTGAGAAAACAGAGCTGCTGAAACTGTGTCTGACACACAGAGTGCAGGCAGGACTGTCATTAGAGTGAGCTCTGTACTGCCCAGAGAGCACCGAGCAAACTGCTAGAGAGAGTGAGTGACTACAGAGCAAACAGGCAAGTTCTCATCTTTTTCATCTGTGAATTTACCAAAGTGTCTCCACAGTGCAAAAAGACACAGGGGAAGAGGAGGAAGGATGCTGAGAAGGAGGAGGAGAGCAGCAGCAGTTGGCCAGAACATCCTCACAAACAAACTAGGAGTGAGAATCATAACAAGGGTCAGAGCTACAACACTACAGATTCGCCAGAGACAGTCTCACAAAGTCTGCTAGAGTGCAGCAACTATGATTGTCATGTGGGTAAATTAAAACCAGATGGTGTTTTGTTTGAAGCAATAACATTGTTTCATACATTTATCATCACAAAAAAATTCCCTGAAAAGACTCAAAACAAATAAAATCCACTGGAAAAATCACTTGTGTACTTCACTGATTGTATAGTTATAAAATCAAGAGAAATTTTCAAAATGGTCAGAAAAATTACACTGTGTTCTCAACTAAATTCAACCACAAGTATGCGGGGAAAGTATTTGAAGCACAGCTTCTTAGGCTTTCAACAAGGCAAAGGCAATCCCATTTTGTCACAGTTTGTCCCAAAGGGCTTTACATAGAATAACCAGAAAAAACATTTCCAAGAATGGAAATGGTGTGAATGCTGAAAGCAATGCTGAATGAGCTGAAGAAATTGTTGAAACAATGCTGAATGAGCTGAAGAAAGAAAGAAAGAAAGAAACAAGAGAGAAAAAAGAAAAGGACAGAAGGAAAGAAAGAAAATCGGAAGGGTAGATGGAGAAAGAAAGAAAGAAAGAAAGAAAGAAAGAAAGAAAGAACAAAAGCACAGAAAGAAAGAAAAAGACACAGAGAGAAGGGTAGATAGAGAAAGAAAAAGGTAAGAAAAACAGAATAATAGAAGATAAAGAGAATAGAGAATGAATGAAAGAGACAGAGGGGTAGTAAGAAAGAAGGAAAGAAATTGGGGTGGATAAATGAAAGAGAGAGATATACAGAGAGCGGTAGAAAGAAAGAAAGAAAGAAAGAAAGAAAGAAAGAAAGAAAGAAAGAAAGAAATGGGGTAGAAACAAAGGAAAGAGAAAAGGAGTAGAAAGAAAGAAAGAAACAAAGAAGTAAAAAGAAATGGGGTAGAAGAAAGAAAGAAAGAAAGAAAGAAAGAAAGAAAGAAAGATTGGAACAAGAGAGAAAAAAGAAAAGGACAGAAGGAAAGAAAGAAAATGGGAAGGGTAGATGGAGAAAAAAAGAAAGAAATAAAAAGACACAGAGAGAAGGGTAGATAGTGTTATGATTGGATGTTATTACATGTTTGACCACTAGGCGGCAGTACGGGTTAGTAGTCAGCTTACCGTACCATATAACAGGGTAGAGCAAGACTGCATTGAGCCACATGTATGTTGTTGAGAACGTGGGACATTAAATTAAGTTACTTGCTATCAACACGGCCTCATCCTTGGAACACGAACATGACATGGTACCAGGAGTAAACTCGAATGGGCGACATGGATTTAAAACCACCGGAAAGTTTGAAACTGACGGGGAATGTCGACGAGAACTGGCGCACCTTCAAACAGCAGTTTCACCTTTATGTTGCTGCTATGGGACTCGAGGCTAAGCCGGAAGCAAGAAAGGTAGCGCTGCTGCTAACAATAGCAGGGCCACAGGCCATAGAAGTATTTAACACGTTCGTGTTTGACAGTCCTGAAGATAATGAAAAGTTGGATGTAGTGCTTAGCAAGTTTGATACTCACTGTTCTCCGAAGAAGAACGAGACGTACGAGAGGTTCGTGTTTCGGTCTCGTACACAGCGCCAGCATGAGCCCTTCGATAGCTTCCTGACGGACTTGCGGCTTAAGGCGCAGTCCTGCAACTTCGCAATGCTGAAGGACTCCATGATCCGGGACCAGATCGTCTTCGGGGTGGAGGATAAAAAGGTCAGAGAGAGGCTACTACGGGAGATGGAGCTGACGCTGGCTGGAGCCATTAAGATCTGCCAGGCCAGTGAGCTGTCCCAAAGGCACGTGAGGACGTTCAGCGAGATGTCTGCAGTCACCTCGGCGCAGAGTGACAGCTCGGCAGCGGTTGGAGCAGTGTCGTATCAGCGGAGACGGCGCACACAGACCCGGCCTGCACAGCAGGAGGACGTGATGATAAACTGCAAGCGCTGCGGCTCACAGCACAAGCCTAGACAGTGTCCAGCGTTTGGTAAGCAATGCTCCACTTGCCAAGGCAAGAATCATTTTGCTAAACAATGCTTCTCCAAACGGAAAGAGTGGAAAAAAGAAAAAACTGTAAACTTAATAGACGAGCCTGATCTAAGTGACACGTTCTTTGTTGGAATGGTGAATTGTGAAAGTGAACAAATAAATAAGCCAGACAATGTAAATGATGTCACGAGAGAAGATAAGTGGATAGCTCCTCTAATGATAAATGGGACTGTAGTCACCATGAGATTGGACACTGGTGCGAAAGCAAATCTCATAAGCATGTGTGACGTGAAGGCAATGAAAAATAAGCCACAAAAAAAAGAAAAGAATCTGGACTGAAAGACTACAATGGGCGGCCAATCAAATGTTTGGGCACATGCAGGTTGAGTGTCACAGTTAAAGGAAAAGTGCACCACCTATTCTTCTTTGTTGTGAATGAGGGACGGGAATCACTTCTTGGTGACAGAGCCTGTGAAGAACTGGGGCTTGTGAAGAGTGTATCGCATCATCCCAACCATAAACCCAACAAATGACTCTATGGACACAATTGTTCAGAACTTTTCAGATGTTTTCAAGGGTTTTGGTGTTTTGCCCTTCACATATAAAATACAGTTGAAAGAAGGAGCCCAACCAGTTGTGCATGCAGCACGCAGAGTTCCGGCGCCACTGAAAGACTGCCTAAAGAAAGAACTCGACAGAATGATCATGCTAGGAGTGATCAAAAAGGTTAATGAGCCTACAGACTGGGTCAACTCACTGGTCATCACAAAGAAAAAGAATGGTGAGTTGAGAATATGTATGGACCCTAAAGACCTAAATGAGAGCATAAAGCGTGAACATTATCAAATACCTACACGTGAAGAGATCATCAGTGAAATGTCAGGTGCCAACTACTTCACAAGGCTTCTGGCAGCTGAAACTGGATGAAAGCAGCACCAAGTACTGTACCTTTAATACGCCCTTCGGCAGACACTTTCTCAGACTGCCTTTTGGAATTAAGTCAGCACCTGAAATATTTCACAGAGCGATGGAGCAGATCATCGAGGGCTTGGATGGAGTTCGAGTCTACATTGATGACATCATCATATGGGGTTCCACAGCCCAAGAGCACAACGAGAGGCTGAACAGAGTTATGGAACGCATACAAAAGTATGGACTGAAACTCAACAAGAGTAAATGTGAGTTTGGCGTTCAAGAGATCCTCTTCCTGGGAGACAAGCTGTCTGCACGTGGTGTCCAACCAGATAAAGACAAAATACATGCAATACAGAACATGCCAAGGCCCACAGACAAGACAGGGGTGCTACGCATCATGGGGATGGTGAATTTCATAGGTAAATTCATTCCCAATCTGACAGCCAAGACATCATGCATACGAGAGCTTCTGCACAGGGACTGTGAGTTTAAATGGACAGTGAAACATGAGCATGAGTGGCAAAAACTCAAGGACACACTGAGCACAGCACCTGTGTTGTCATTTTATGACCACACGAAGAGGATGAAAGTGTCTACAGATGCTTCCAAAGATGGTATTGGTGCCGTTCTACTCCAGGCTGAGGGTGAGCACTGGAAACCGGTAGCCTATGCATCTCGGGCTATGACAAAAACTGAATGCCGATACGCTCAGATCGAAAAAGAATGTTTGGGACTGGCGTATGGTTTGGAGCGGTTTCATAGCTACGTGTACGGCCTGCCGTCTTTCACAGTCGAAACTGATCATCGACCGCTGGTCGCCATCATCAAAAAGAATCTGAATGAAATGTCGCCACGGATTCAGCGGTTAATGATGAAGATGCAAAGGTATGATTTTGAACTGATATATACTCCAGGTAAACACCTAGTCCTTGCTGATGCCCTATCCAGAGCAACTACAGGCGACAGTGTGAGTGCAATAGACGAGGACATACAGTGTCACGTGAACATGGTGTCGGCTACACTGCCTGTGTCTGACACAAAGTCAAGACAAATAGCTGAGGCTACAGCAAAGGATGCTGAGCTACAGCATGTCATGAAGAACATGGATGAGGGATGGCCAGCTGGTTCGTGTCCACAATTTTACCATGTCAGAGGTGAGCTTAGTACTGTGGATGGTCTGCTGTTGAAAAAGGGCAGGATTGTTATTCCACGGGCTTTGAGAATGGACATGTTGCACAGGATACATGAAGGCCCGGACTGAACAAAGACATTGAAACACTTGTAAGTAAATGTGAAACATGCCAGAAACACAGGAACAAGCAGAGCAAAGAGCCTATGGTGGTAGCTGAGGTGCCAACAGCACCATGGCACAAAGTAGGAATGGATTTGTTTCATCTCAGAGGTAAAGACTATTTAGTGGTAATGGATTACTACTCAAACTTCCCTGAGATGGCGCTACTAACAAGCTCAACGTCAACTTGTGTCATAACACATGCTAAATCTATCTTCGCCAGGCATGGCATCCCACACACCATGGTGAGCGACAATGGCCCCTGCTTCAGCAGCAAAGAATGGCAGAAGTTTGCAGTGCAATATGATTTCAAGCATGTGACGTCAAGCCCACACTATGCACAATCAAACGGGCAAG
This sequence comes from Trachurus japonicus, assembly GCF_045865225.1. Lineage (NCBI taxonomy): Eukaryota > Metazoa > Chordata > Actinopteri > Carangiformes > Carangidae > Trachurus > Trachurus japonicus. The sequence continues at coordinate 11,960,054 of NC_140916.1, read as the reverse complement.
CTGAAAAAGGAGTTCACATTCTCAAGCAACTCCTAAAGAAAGCAGCTGACAGTGACTCGGATCCCTATCTGGCTTTATTGAGCTACAGAGCATCACCTCTTCAGTGCGGCCTGTCACCAGCTGAACTGCTGATGAAGAGGAAGCTACGAACAACATTGCCGAGTCATCAAAACGATAAATTAAAGCAAAAGAATCACTCAAAGATTGAACATAAGCTACGACAACAGAAAATGATGCAAAAGTCATTCTATGACAGAACAACCAAGCATCTCCCTCCACTGACTACCAACAACACAGTCAGGATTGAGGATGCTGATGGATGGAGTACAAAAGCAACTGTCCTGCAAGAAGTTGCTCCACGATCATACACAGTGAAAACTGATGATGGACAAATCCTCAGACGCAATCGTCGCAGTCTATTAAAGACTCCTCAAGGGACTGTTGGTGAGCTCAGTGTAACCTGTGGTGAATCTCAGGTAATTCCCACACCTGCTATGGACTGTAACACTGACTCTCACGCACCTACTCCAAGCGAACCTGAGTTAAGAAGGTCCACAAGAGAAATCAGAAAGCCTGATAGACTGAACTTATAAACAAAGAAAATTCAATATGCATGTTAAAGATGTTGAACAAAATGTATATTGATTGATGTTGTGAATGTGTTCTAAATGGTCTAGTGTTGGCTGATATAAACTGTTTAATACTGCTTATGTGTTGCAGAGTTATGCTGAATGAGAAATGGTTGAAATAACTGACACAGCTAATGTGATGATTCATGTTAATGCATTTTACCTTAGAAAAGGGGGGATGTTATGATTGGATGTTATTACATGTTTGACCGCTAGGCGGCAGTAGGCTACGGGTTAGTAGTAAGCTTACCATACCATATAACAGGGTAGAGCAAGACTGCATTGAGCCACATGTATGTTGTTGAGAACGTGGGACATTAAACTAAGTTACTTGCTACGGCCTCATCCTTGGAACACGACAGATAGGGGGGTAGTAGTAAAGAAGGAAAGAAATTGGGGTGGATAAATGAAAGAGAGATATACAGAGAGCGGTACAAAGAAAGAAAGAAAGAAAGAAAGAAAGAAATGGGGTAGAAACAAAGAAAGAGAAAATGAGTAGAAAGAAAGACAGAAAGAAACACTGAAAAAAGTGATTCTGACCCCTAGTAAATGTTACATGTAAAAATCAAGCATATTTTAATAGAAATATGTGTGTTATTTGACTCCACTTATAAAATATAAATAATTCCAACATAAAATGTCAAAATTATGGCAATCGTATTTCATTCAATTAAATCTAACTCGAAAAAATTACGTTCATCCAAATTTGCGCATAACATCCTGTTTGAGGTTGAATTTCACACATGCGCAGTGCATTGCGTACACACGCCGCCATTTTAGGATTTTGGGGCACACGGGTGTGTTCGAAACCGCATACTTTTCGGTTAGTCACTCTGGACACCTGCCAGGTGAAGCGCACAATACCACGGCTGTTTTCCTACTTTGGGTAAGTCTTTAATATTCATCAATGTGTCTTGGTTGTACTTTGAACACGGTGTTTTTTGTTGTTGTTGTGTTTTTTTAGTTTTTTTTTTAACAAATGTTTTAATGGAACCATTTTGGTCCAGCAGTGCAGCTAGCCACATGTCCTAGCTAAGTTATGTTAACACGCTCCTGATACTCACTGTTGGTGGGTTAAACACAAATAAACTTATTTTAATTAGCCTTTAATTTGGCTTGAAGCCTGGTTCTTGGCGGGCTATCAGAGGTGAGGTGAGTTTGCTATCACTCGGTCAGACTTTTTCAGGCAACTTGACGCCTGCTCCAACAAATAACCGACATTTTTCATTACCTGTATGGGCATTAATTGCCTAGCTTGCTGAAATCGGAGGGTATTTGCTTTTCTGGGCGGGCAGGAGCGGCGGCGCTGCTGCACGTGCAGTGTGTGTGTTTACTGGCCGAGGCAGCACGTGTGTGTGAAGCTGTTATCGCCTCCACGTCGGTCTCTCAGCTTAGTCCGGTTCGGTTCACTTATTTGCTGTGTGTATGTTTCTGCATTATCGTTGGTTAAAACACTGAAGCAGTGTTGATGACGCAGAAGTGCATGCTTTGGACGCTGTGAAAAGTCAGTCATATGCTATAGAGAGCCTAAGCGGAAGCAGGAAGTAACGGCGCCATGGGACCTCAACTCTGAAAAACTCGCCATAGAAATGAACGGGACTGAAAATTTTATTTCGTGATCCGTTTGAATTGCGCCATGAGAAAAAAATATGTCCTCTACCCGTTTAAAACGTCACGTTTCATGCCGAGAAATCAGCCGTTTATCATAAAACAGCAACAGAAGAATGTATTTTGTGTGAAGAAGCTCCACGGACTACAGATCTGTGTCCCACAAAAAATACGTCACCAACTGACACGGGAAAGGGCGGCATTTGGTGTGTGACGTCACCTACGCGACTTGTAGTCTTTCTGGTTACGGATTCTTCTGAATTTTATTTTACAATAGTTTTACAACAAACTGCTGATTTCTCGGGATGAAACGTGATGTTTTAAACAGGTAGAGGTCATATTTTTTTCTCATGGCACAATTCAAACGGATCACGAAATAAAATTTTCAGTCTCATTCATTTGAATGGCGAGTTTTTCCAGAGTTGATGTCCCATGGTGACCGTTACTTCCTGCTTCCGCTTAGGCTCTCTATGACTATCTTATTCTTAGTATGCACAGGTTTTACTCACTAGATGTGGCGAAACAGACATAAGACATGCAGCAAGGGGCATGACATTTGTTAAACCACAAACAAATAAACAAAAAAACGTAAGACTTGACTTGAAATAAAGGTGGTGACTGGTGAGCATCTCTTTTAATCATCTGCAGGGAAGATTAAAACAACTGCAGTTCTGTGTTATTGTTTTGAACATGCACATTATATGAAAATGTATACAGTATTTACTATCAATGCATTTCTTTCAATTCATGATTAAATGTTAATAAACAAGTTAAAAACGTTAAAAAATGTTTAATGAAATAATTAATATGTGATAAATGAATGCTGTGAAGTGAACTGGTCATTTAGCAGTAGCATAGCACAGAAAGTAATCTAGTAGTGAATAAATAGCTAAAATTACATAGCATCTTTTTCCTTACTTAGGCTAACTGTTATCTGTCATCTGTTATTCCTATAGTACTGAGGCACAGTGATGTGGACTTTTTTTTACTCATGATTTTGTATATTTGTGTTCTTACTTGGCAGGTTTAACTCATCAGATTTTCAACCCAAGCTCGGGACCTTTATATTGTTTGGGTAAGTGCATTTAACAAACAGATCTCTCACAGCCATGTTAAACTTGGAAATGATACAACAATAAATCAGTTTAAATTAGGGCTGGACGATTATGGAAAAAATAATAATCACGATTATTTTGATTAATATTGAAATCACGATTAATAAACACGATTATTCATTCACTTTCAAAAAAAAGTGTTTATTGCACCACCAAAACTCAACTTTAAATATAACTTTTAGAAAAACAACCAGTAATAAATTAGTAACAAGTAAAAAAGTAAAAATAATGATATATATATAAATAAATTTAAAAAAGCAATTAAAAAAAAACAATAAATAAAATAAATACCCAGTCTACATACACTCAGACTGTTCTGCCTACTTCTTCAGGCTTCAGTGATCGAATACGGTAATAGCAATACCAATGTAAAAACAATAAATAAAATAAATACCCAGTCTACATACACTCAGACTGTTCTGCCTACTTCTTCAGGCTTCAGTGATCGAATACGGTAATAGCAATACCAATGTAAAAACAATAAATAAAATAAATACCCAGTCTACATACACTCAGACTGTTCTGCCTACTTCTTCAGGCTTCAGTGATCGAATACGGTAATAGCAATACCAATGTAAAAACAATAAATAAAAATAAATAACCACAATCTACATGCACATCACTCCTGCAAAACTTGCAACATGGAAAAAACACTAATAACAGCCAAAAACAAAACCCAAACTACTTTTTAACATCTTTTCAAAATAGTTTTTTAAAAACAATAAAGGATTGGCCCTATACTCCCTGCAGTTTCCTTCCTACAGGTTTTTGGCCAGGAAAACCAGCCTGTTCACTTGGTCGGGCTTTAGCGATGAGCGAAGGCAGGTGACAACATTGCCACCTGTGCTAAAAACCCGCTCGGATGCAGCACTTGTGGCAGGGATGCAGAGGTATTTTCTGGCCAGTTTGGAGAGCAGTGGGTATAGTGTCTGTGATGCTTTCCACCACTCAAGTGGGTCAGCCTCAGGGTCGAGTGGCCTTGCCTGGAGGTAGGCTTGAAGTTCAAACGCTATGGCCTGGTCCTGTTGAGGAGATGGTCCTGCAGCTGTGTCTTCTGTGACTTTGAAGAAGCTGCCCAAGCCCCTCTTCTTCTTCTGTGCTCCACCAGTAGGAGCATCAGTGTCGGCAGCTGGTGTCGTGGTTGGCTCAGTAGAGGTCCTCTCCTTGAAGATGGGGAAACACATTGAGGACAATATGAATTTCATGTTTCACCTGAATGAATGGTAGTTACACATTATTGTATTATTCTACATTTCAAGTTCACATTATATTACATTGAGTAGTGTCAAATATGTATTTTTAATACAATCATTACTACTACTGCTAAAATAGTAATGATAAATTATTATTATAATTATTATTGTTATTAGTAGTAGTATTACCATGACAGTCTTCATTTCAGATGTCAGTCTGGCTTCAATTGATTCTCTGTTCTCTTCGGCCACATATTTCAGCTTAAACCTTGGGTCCACTGCAGAGGCCATGTCGAGGAGCTCTTGTGTTTTAGAGTCTCCATATTTGTCGTTGAGGTAACCCATGATCGTCTGCTTTATGCTCTTTGAGAGGTCTGTGTCATTGTCCTCTACTGCAAGTATTGATGTGTTGAAGAGGTGGAGAGTTGGCTTCACAAGCGATATACTGACATATTGCTCCCCAGAGAGCGCATCTGTGAACTCAACTAGAGGACTTAGTGAGTTGTTGATAGCCTCTAGTACCTCAATGTCCTGCCACCTTGGGGTCAGATTTCTGGTCTTACGGTCACTGGAGAGGACCTGGACGATGGCTTTCTGCTGCTCAAGGACCCTGTTGATCATCGCTTGTCGAGATCCCCATCTGGTGGGACACTCCGTCTTCAAGGAGTGCTCAGGTAGCTTCAGTTACCTTTGGGCTTTTGTTAGCTCCTTTTTCTTTTTCCAGCTATAGGAGAAGGTGCTGACCACTTTCTTACAGACCCCCATTGCATGGCCAATTCTGCTGTCTTTCATTGCATTCTCTAGGATGACAAAAAAAATACATGAATGGTTATCACACCATTTATTTTTGACTAATATTACTTTAATCAACAAATCATGCTGTAAAACAGAGTGTGATGATAGTGTGGGTCACATGAAATATGTTATCTCTCTTAATAAAATCAATGAATGACATGTCACAGGTTATTGAGTGATTCAGAGGAAAATTACCATACATTATTTTCAGTTATGGGATTAGTATATTTTCCAATGTAATGTATTTACTAACTGTACTTCAGCAAAACTTTTAACATTTATGTAAAATATTAAGGTGACTTTTACTTTCACCACAGTAATATTTGAACATACTATAGGGAGGCCTACCCTTACTTTTGCTACAGTAGTGCTGTTTGATAATTTCTAATGTATCATTTAATAAATAACATCACACATGTCACACAGTCAGGAGAAAATAAAATTTCTCACCTATGGCCAAGTGGAGTCTGTGCCCAAAGCACTGCAGCCTTACCCAGCCATTGATTTCAGCTGCCAGCTTGACGTTTGAGGCGTTGTCTGTTTTTATGCACACATGGTTCTCCTCTTTCAAGTCCCATGCAGCCATAGCTTGCTTCAACCCATCAGCAATATTAACCCCTGTGTGGTCATCAGGGAAAAATGCTGTCTGGAGACATTTTGTCTTCATGGTGAAATCTGCATCGATGTAATGCATAGTTCGGCTTGACCACAGATCCGGTGTGGTGGCAAAATACTCGGCAGTGGAGATATCTTTTTCAACTTCAGCGCGACATTTATCATACAAAGCAGGCAGTGCAACTCTGCTAAAGTGTTTGTGGGATGGCAACACGTACCGCTTGTCCATAGTCTTCATCAGTGCTTTGAACCCTGGGTCGTTAACGGTGCTGATGGGGCACATGTCCTTGGCTAGCATGAACGTCACCGCCTCCGTTATCTCTCATTGTCGCCGGGAGCCGGTGGGATATGGAGCGGCATTGTAAAGAGTGTCCTCAATGGAGGACTGTGTTGCGGCGGTGGCTGAAGTTGACGTTCTTGCACTTTTTTGGGTCTTTTGCTCCGTCAATACTTTGTCGTAGATCACTTTATGGCTGAACTTTAAGTGGTTAAACAAATTTGTCGTGTTGCCCTGGGGTGCAGACACGACGGCGTGACACACTTTGCAAACAATTTCTTTCTGCTCTACGTCCGACGATTTGAAGCCAAAATGTCTCCAAATGACCGAACTTGTCCTACCTTTCTTTTCAACTAAAGTCTCAGGCTGCTTTTCTGCCATGTTGTCAATCGCTCGTTCCACAATTGATCCACAAACTCACTGCTATTGCTGCATGCGACACAGGTGCGTTCACTGTGTGTTTACAGCGCAGTAATTTGCATACACGCCGCGCGGCGGCACATTACTGTAATCGTTTTTCTTCGATTACAGTGTTTTCATGATCGTGAGAAGCCAAAATCGAAATCGTGATCAAAATTCGATTAATCGTCCAGCCCTAGTTTAAATTTAACATTAATTTCATAATAAATCTGCCAATTGTGCCGAGGATGGATAATAAAGTATAGGTGTGTGTAAGTGTGTAGTATCTTTCTTAAGGTTGTTCTGTGGTCATCAGAAAAGGTTGAGACAGGCTAAGATGTATGTTGTGAATTTAATGTTAATTAGATCATCATCAGGTTGCCATAAGGTGTAGTCATGAATGCCTATACACATGGACTAGCTTGAACTACATGTGCTGTATTATTCTGTCTGTATAATCAAAGTTGGTTTATCTGAGGTGAAGTAATGTGTGATTTTGTCTTCTCTTTTTGTCTATTTTTTTGTAATTGTTGTTTGTCTAGTTTATGTGGCAGTGTAAAGACTGTGGTGCTGAAGTGTCTAAACGCTCAGAACTTCTTAAACATGACAGGCAAAGACATAGTCATTTTGGCCGTGGCCATCATATTAAGTGCATACATCCAGATTGCCCATGCATTTTTAAGACTTGGAATTCACTTTTAACACACTTGTCAAGGAGTCATAGCAATGCCATAGAGCACAAATTTACATTTTCCTGCCAGGTGTGTGGTTTTAGTGAACTTGGAACTGAGCGTGATTATTTTGCACACATAACACGTCATCTAAGAAACAATGAGACAGTCAATTGTATGTTTAAAGGCTGTGAATACAAATCCAATGTGTATAGTACGTTTAAGTCTCACCAAAGTCGGAAGCACAGCTTGCAGTCATGTGTAGATTTTAAGGATGGTGTAGTCCATGGATTTTTGGAGACTGAAACTGCAGAGCCAGATGGTTCAGACAATGAGGAATGCTGTGACAACAGTCAGTCTGATAATGTTGATTTGAGTACATCAGATCAGACAGATATAACTGAACAAAAACTTGCAGCATTACTATTAAAACTTGAAAATATTTTTCATGTGCCAAGTGCTGCAATTGATGAATTGCTGGAAGAACTTCAATATTTGTTGAGTGCAGCATCTCTGTGTAGTACAACAAATGTGATACAAGACACACTCAGTAGTCACAGCCTGCAAGTTGATCAGTCTGTCATTAAAGAACTTGCATCCACTCTCTGTGTATCTAATCCTGTATACAAGTCAATTGGTAAAGGCTGTCCTTTGGCAACGTCGTTTAAGCGCAAAAAATACTATAGGGACAATTTCAAAGTTGTAGAGCCCATAGAATATATATTGGATGAAAAAAGCAAAAGAACACTGCAATATGTTCCAGTATTAAAAGTTCTGCACCACCTTTTCACAGACTGCCACATTCTTAATAAAGTACTAGACAGTAGTCTCACATCAGAGGAAAACAGAACAGAAGTTATATACAGGTCTTATCGAGACGGTTTGTTCTTTAAAGAAAACAGTTTTTTATCAGGAGGCCAATTGAGAGTGTTGCTAAATTTGTATGTGGACGATTATGAGATCTGTAATCCGCTCGGCACATCTCGTAAAAAACATAAAATCTGTGCTGTTTATTGGACTCTGCAGCAACTTACCGCCTGGTTCCCATTCCTCATTGTCTTCCATTAATTTGGCTTTACTGTGCAGGTCTGAAGATGTGAGGAGTTATGGTTATGGAAAGATCTTGGAACCCTTGTTGAGAGATCTTGTGACTCTTGAAAGTCAAGGTATTTTTATTGCACAGCTTGGAGATTTTGTAAAAGGCACTGTACAGTCTGTCATAGCAGATAACTTGGGAGCACATGGAATTGCTGGATTTACAGAAAGTTTTGTAGGTGAATATGTTTGCCGTTTCTGTCTGGCCCCGAAGTCTGAAATTCAGCAGAAAGAAGTGAGTTCAGGTGTGTTTACTCTCAGAAGCAAAGAGACACATGAAACGCATGTTAGTTCAGCACAGGGCAATGAGAAACCATGTTATGGCAGGGCTGTACGTTAACTTTTTCAGCACATAGCACTAGTGCTACAGAGGCTGACAGTTTTTTAGCACAGGACCAGAGAGTTGTAGCACACCCTAAAAATGCCCGTCACCTCTACAGAAGACAATTAATGCAGCTCATCACTTACACAGTAACATCAGCAAGTGTAATTCATATACATAATGTAATACAATTATAGAATAAGAACTCGAAATGTTTTCAGATACAGAAGAAGCATCTTTAAACATCACTTTAAACATTGTTGTTTAAAATGACTCAAGCATCACTTTTAAACAACTCATTTTTACATAATAGGCATGACATATTTACTAGGGGTGGAACGGTTCACAAAATCCACGGTTCAGTTCGGTTCACGGTTTTGTGGTCACGGTTTTTGGTTCAGTTCGGTATACGTTGATCATTGGGAAAACTGAAAGAATGAGGCAGTCTGACATCTGATACATCATTGTGACAGTCTGAGGTTAAAAGTAGGTGAGAATCTGGCTGCAAGGGAGGAGACATTGATAGTTCCAACATGATTTTAATTTATTGGGCAAAGAAAGTTATCTAACAAATGCTAAGAACAATTAGTTAATCACTGAAATATCCTATATTAATTGTGGTTCTTACAAAAAATATATCTTATAAAATATAAGAAGCAAAAATGTCTCTTATGCTCTGCCCCTTTAATTAGTGCATACAAAATAATTTAACTTTAGCCTACAACTTTTACAACCACATTGTTACCAGCAACATAAAGTGAAACAGAGGCAGAGGTGTCCTGCCACAGTCTCGTTTGGGCTCACTGAGCCCCCCCCCCCCCCTCCCCCTCCTCCTCCTCCTCCTCCTCCTCCTCCTCCTCTTCCTGCTGCTGCTGCTGCTGCTGCTGCTCAGGTCGCGCTGGAGCTAATAAATGCTAAACGCGCTAATCGCTAATTGGTCCCGATCATAACACACGCGGACACACGGACACGCGGTCCCATACAGCACCTACACAACGCTGCTGGCGCATCTTCTAGCTCCGACTCTTTCACTCGCCATGCTCACAAACGTTTCCACAAGTGACCAGCTGATACACTGCTCTGCTTCTTCTTGTCGTTTACCCATAGCACCCATGCTACAGGGCAGATTAATTCTTAGCACAGGCATGTTTTGATGTAGCACGTGCGACATATATGTCGCACTGTACTAGGGCCCGACTGATTTATCGGCGAGCCGATTAAATCGGCCGATTATAGCCCGTTTGAAACTAATCGGTAATCGGCCAAAACTCGCCGATTGTCACCGATATTTTCAGGAATAAAATGCAGGGAATAAAACTTGGTTTTACTTTGAAAAGATTCCCCCGCACCGGCGCCGACCTCTTGACAAACTCCATCCACTACCACCTCAGTCACAGCACACAGCGTGACAGAGTGACTGATCTGTCTCAAAACCAGTGTTGCCACTGGCTTTCTGTTTCCCTTTTTTTTTTTTTTTTTACCGCAGTCGGGTTGTGAATTAATTAATTAATGCTCGTCTCCGGCCGTGTTGGGTCGGTGAGCGCTTTGACACGGTGCCGGGCACGGCAGCAACCGCTGATCGTTGAAAACAGTCTCCAAACCAGAAACGTCTGGAACATCATTGGAAAAAGTTGCTTTTGATTAAAAAAAAAAGAGAGAGAGAGAGAGAGAGAGAGAGAGACCCGCCATGCCGTGTAAAAAAAACAACAACAAAAAAGTATCACGTGTCATGACTTCCTGTATTTGGCCCTTCAAAATAAAAGCCCATATTGATTTTGACTTGATTTTGACAAGACAGGGCTCCAAATGTTTGTTTTTTTTCCTGCGACCAATCGACCAATGAAATTTTGGTCGGCTAATGATTTTTTGGTCGACCAGACAGCCCTAATTTATATATTATATAATATATATAGATATATTATTATAGTAATACAATTGTAAAACTTAATTAAAAAATAATAATAATCGGCCGATTAATCGGTTATCGGATTTTTTCCCCCCTAATAATCGTAATCGGCATCGGCCCCAAAAAAATCCATATCGGTCGGGCCCTACACTGTACAGCCCTGGTTATGGTGTTAAAAGGCAGTGTGTTCTCTCAGCACATCTTTCTCATTTCAACGTTTGCACTGGCTACCCCCCAGATGTTGCACATGACATCTTTGAAGGCATAGTACCAGTTGAGTTGGCACATTGTCTGAATCATTTAATGTCCAAAAAATATTTCACACTGGACAGTCTCAATGAGTCCATTTTAAAATTTCCTTACAAATGGACAGACAAGAGCAATCGTCCACATGCTATTCCAAAGGCCTTCATGCAGAGGAAAACCATCGGAGGGAACGCACACGAAAATTGGGGTCTCTTGCGTTTCCTCCCATTTTTAGTTGGACAGTTAGTGCCCTCAGATGAGCCAGCCTGGCAAGTCATTTTGGACCTGAAGGATATTGTGGATTTAGTTGTTGCGCCAGTACACACTGTGCAGTCCCTTGCTTTCCTTGAGGAAAGAATCTGTGATCACAAATGCAGGCTACAAGAGGTGTTTCCAGGAATGAAACTATTACCAAAACATCACTGTTCGACAAGAACATTATCCACAAATGATTCGATTTTTTGGTCCGCTTGTGAGTCTGTGGACGATGAGGTTTGAAGCGAAGCACAGTTTTTTTAAACAGGTCGTTCGTCACACACGCTGCTTCAAAAACATACTCTTATCCCTGGCGGTGAAACATTAGTTCATGATGGTATATTACTTGGAGTCAAACACGACTAAAAAGTGTAGCTTGAACGTCTCAGCTGTCTCAACTGTGTCTGTTGATATTTTGCATCAGGATGTACAGAAAGTTTTGAAACAAAAATACCCTGATATTGCACACATTCAGCTCACTAGACTGCATCTGTCAATGGAGTGACATACAGAGAGGGCATGATCGTTGTCAATGGCTCTACTGGAGGCTTGCCAAACTTCGCGGAAGTTGTCCAGATGGTTGTTTTGGAGGGAAACTTGAGTTTCATTGTCAAAGAGTTTGGTGCTTGGTATAGGGAGCATTTTAGGGCTTTTGAGTTGTGTCCAACCTGTCAAGTCTCCCTCATTCAACTTGGTGCCCTTGTGGACCAGTACCCCTTGGCAGATTACAGGATTGGAAGCCGCCAAATGGTGACACTTAAAAGATTCATACATATACAAGGTTAGATCACACTAAATAATGTTGTGCTTATGTGTTCTTCTGTTGATTTATTTTTTAATATTTGTTTGTTTTTCTCTTTCACATTTAGATTAAAGAATGGCAGAGCCCATGAAGCTGAGAGTCATCATAGAAGAGGATGACTTCAGAAGACTTGATCTCCACTCAGGAAAGCCCAAGTCTTTAATGGACTTGCACAAAACAATCCACGAAGCGTTTGGAATTGAAAGAGACTTTCGCCTTCAATTCATGGATCCTGACTTCAATAATGAGTTCATGAACATTACATCAATGCAAGACATTCAAGACAGAGGAACAATTAAAGCAGATATCATCGGCACGGCCGTTTCGGCTAATGCTGTGTTCAAGGCAGGCTTTTGAAACCGTAAGTTACAGCTTCAAGTCACAACTACGACTTGGTAGCGTTCCAGGTAACCCGTAGCTCGTGTTTTTACCGCCCTGTTGTCTGTGAAAGTTCCCTATAACGGCCACTCGTAACTTCCGACCCGTGAACTCGTACCAGATCGAACTGGTATGACTTCACAGGAAGGAAAAACACAAAGTACGAGTTTCCTTGAACGCACCATGAGTTAGCAGCCCCCGCCCTTGTCAGGCATCAATTGGTCCTCGTGCTACGTCACCACATTCACGCGCATCCCTTGGCTGCACACACAGCCCTTCATGCCGTTCTCTCCCCTCATTGGATAACACTTGTATCCCACAAGGAAAATTTTCTCCTCGGGTTACAGCAGAGCAGAGTGACGGAGAGACTCGTGTTTAGGCTGAAATACTTCATGTAAGTGATTGCTGACGGAAAATAGGACTATTTAGGACTTATATTAACAAAAACATTCCACTGATATCTGCTTTAAGCTTGTGTACATGCAGAATGATCTGGATATGAGTCCCACTTCGAGGCTGAACTCTCCAAGCACTCCTGGACCATCTGGAAGTCCATCAAGCATCAACACATCTCACAATGTGTCCTCATTGTCTGCATCTGACTCTGATAGCACCATCATTCTGTCTCATTCAGACAGTGAGCTGAGAGCGCGTGCATGGCCCCGTGACTTCACCATTCCTCACTTTCCATACGATGTGGAGATGCAGCTTCAGCGGGGAAATGAGATATTCAGAGGAGCTGGCACAAGCCTGAAGATGGGCTGAAGTCCGACATCCTCGACAAGCTGACTGAAGAAAATTTCCAGTATACAGCATATCCACAAAATCACCAGATAGATGATGTAGCAGGGGCACTCGTCAAAAAATTTCCCTGTTTGCGAGAGCAGTCTGCCACTGGATACTACGGCTGGATGATTAGCCTGAAATACAAAATGGCTGATTATCGGACAAAGATGCGGAACATTGGATGTCCTGAAGTGACTGTTAATGCGTTGAAAAATAAATCAAGAGATGAATGTTTTCCAGCCAAAAATGTAAAGAAGGCTAAAAAGGCAGAGGTCAACTATTGTCCTGCTTATCCCACTGGCGAAACAGATGAAAGTCTGGAAAATCTGAGAGTCGAACTTTTGAATGATGTCAGACAAAGAAACGGGGCATCAAATGTAAGAGAGAAGATGTCTAAAACTTTCTCCTACTGAAGAAAAGAAGTGGTGCATGGAAGTCCAGGTGCTGGAGAGATTAAACTGAGGTGGCCTGCTCTTTTCCATATTAATGAGGTAAATACATTGCTTACATAAATACATGCAGTTGACTAAAATATGATACACAAATTCTTATGCCATGAAAACAACCTCAGTTGATAGTGAGGTCTTGGATCACCATTACATAAATCACTAAACACGGTGCTTTTTGTCTTCTGCCACTTGCTTTTATGTGTTACAGATAAATGCTGAGTTCCAGCGAATTACAACACATCCACTTGAGACGACCTTCATGGCACAGTTGGACAGTCTTCAGCCTCAGCTGTCATCAGTTTTCCAGAAGAAGGGAGGTGTCACAGGCCAGAAACTAGCCAAACATCTGCAGATCTTACAAGAGGTAACTATGTTTATTGTGTGCTTTGATATACTCTTTAAGTGTTTGTAAAACCTACCTTGGTTTCAGTAACAGCCTGGATTATTACTGTAAGACACACTTGCAAAGAAATTATGAAGTGTTATAGTAGAAAAATCAGCCCTGTTTTCTCAGGTGGGGGAGTGAACATAAACTACCATACATGTCACGTATTATATAACCACACATGACTATTATTTTATAGTCAAGGGAATAGGGTTATTTACAGTATAACCAAAGGTTGAAAATTCCAAATATTTTTATAATTAATCAAGTGTCTGGAAATGTTTTTTAATCAGTGGAATCTCTTCACACAGGCTACGAGTGATGTTCATTTGAGAAGGGCAGCAGTCCTCAGGGCACTTTGCCTCCTCTTGGTGAGGATGATGGACATCTTATCCATGAGTAGCTATATGGTAAGTTAGTGTATTTGCTTTTTTGTCATTTCTGAATGTAACTTGTATTCTTAACCTGCAAAATGATTCTAAAGTTGTTCATGTAGCTCTGGCTTGTCACTGGGTCTTTCATATCTGACAGAGGTGTCTAGTGTGTGTGTGTGTGTAAAAGAATCATTTACTGTTACAGTAATTGAAAATAGATTACTTGACATGTAGTGAAGCTTCTAGAGCTGCTTTACCTGTTAAAGTCAATATGGTAAAATGTTATGTTCCTGTCGCTTAGAGTATATGATAAATCCCAGCATGGAGTTGAAGCACACCTTGGATCACATAATACCCATAAAACAACTTGATGCACAAATGTAGCTTGTGTGGGCAAAGTATTCAAATGTTTCCCCTTTTCTCCTATTTACTTAAAAAATACAGGACATCGAAGGACCTCACATCCTGACAGACATGCAGAGGTGCACCATGGGCATTTATGTCATCAGCAATGAGGGAGGAGATCCTGGACATTATGCTGACATTGGACTTTTTGTTGAAGGAGTGATCATCCTGGACAACATTGGATCTGAAGCCCAGGCCTGTGCAATGATGCTTGGAGTGATCTACGCGCTGAACCTGGCCTACCCCAAAGAACTGAGATACTACTACGAATTCATTCAAAAAGTACTCATGCAGATGGATGGGGAAAAGCTCTCCCCCAGGGTCCTTGGCCTAAAGAACAAAATCAGTGTTGGACTGTAGGAATTCTTCAGCCACAGTTGTAATGACATGATGTGTTCCTTTGTTTATACTGTTCATTGTGAAGGCATGTCTAAATTGATCTCAAATGCAACTGCAGTAAGTGTTCCACAAAGATGAGAAAATGTTTGTGTACAGGACTAGTAGTATTCACACAGCCAGTGGTGAGGACATTACACCCAGCACTAACTTATTGCTTCTTCTGTGTGTTATGGCTGTAATGAAGGATCCCCTCTCTTGTCTGCTCCAGGCCAAAATCCAACAGTGACAGGATATTCATTTGAATTAATCTTCATACACTCAACAAAGCCATGTGTTGTATTATATCTGTTCTTCAATTAACCAGTTTCAATAATGTTGTGATCTCAGAGTCAGGCAACCTGTGCTTCTGTCTAGCCCAGGAGTCTGAAATTCAGCAGAAAGAAGTGAGTTCAGGTGTGTTTACTCTCAGAAGCAAAGAGACACATGAAACGCATGTTAGTTCAGCACAGGGCAATGAGAAACCATGTTATGGTGTTAAAAGGCAGTGTGTTCTCTCAGCACATCTTTCTCATTTCAGCGTTTGCACTGGCTACCCCCCAGGTGTTGCACATGACATATTTGAAGCATAGTACCAGTTGAGTTGGCACATTGTCTGAATCATTTAATGTCCAAAAATTATTTCACACTGGACAGTCTCAATGAGTCCTCTCTTGTCTGCTCCAGGCCAATATTCAACAGGGTGATAGGATATTCACTTGAATTAATCTTCTTACACTCATCAAAGCCATATGCTTTATTATATACTGTATGTTCTTAAATTAACATTTGCAGTTTCCATAATGTTGTGATCTCAGAGTCAGGCAACATTTGTTCGTTTCCCAGATGTGGGCCACTGGTATGGTTTCGGTTTGAATGTTGCTGAAACTTTTTTTCTCTTGATAATGTTCTCAATTGAAGGTATAGGTATATTTTGTGAAAACTCTGTAAAGTAGCTCTAGAAAGGGTAACCACAACTTTGCATGTAACAGGGAACTGTCTGCTGCCTAGTCTCTGATTAGGACATGACACAAACATGTTAGAGTTTATATTGTTCATTCCATCCTTATGGTTATGGTTACGATTATGGTTGACATAATCTGAACAGCGGGTTTTATCTCTTTAGTAGAGGCTTTTAAAAGATAAGGGTTAAAGTTAAAACAAGTATTATGTACTTTGGATTTTACAGGTTCTTGTCTTATAAGACACATTGTACATGTTGAGAGCAAAAGTTGTCTCCTCTCTTGTCTCTATTAGGAGACAATGTATCAGAATTTGTCATTCTTAATGGTCGTTTACAGAATCAGAGCATCTTTTTTATATTTTTTACAAACAAGATATTAATGTATCTGTTAAAAAACTGTGTTTGCTATCTCTGCACTTAGTATTTACAAGTGTTTATCTTATTAGGTCATTTGACTGCTCTGACGTGAGATGTTAAGAATTGGGATCGTATTAAAGTTTGACACAACACATTTTGTGGTTCTGTGTGGTATAGTTGAACTAATTATAGCTAAAACATTTAATTAGAATCAACTAAATTAAAAAGTGAAATTTTAAACAATTTAATTGGTTTGAAAGGGCACACATTTTTTTTAAAAAGCACACAATTTATTTAAGTACACTCAAAATGGGTTTAATTGGATTTACTAAGGAAATTTAAGTGAAATCTACTCAAAGTTATTGTGGTAAAATTACTAATATAATTTATTTGAATTTACTTAAAAATAT
This sequence comes from Trachurus japonicus, assembly GCF_045865225.1. Classification (NCBI taxonomy): domain Eukaryota; kingdom Metazoa; phylum Chordata; class Actinopteri; order Carangiformes; family Carangidae; genus Trachurus; species Trachurus japonicus. The sequence continues at coordinate 11,943,243 of NC_140916.1, read as the reverse complement.
TAGTTGAGTCAACATAAATACTATATCTAGCTTCAGATGAAATTATTTCGTGCAAAAACTTGACGAAATAAAATTACGTTCGTTCAACAAAACATTTTTTTCAGTGAAGAAACAAAGAAACAAAGAAGTAAAAAGAAATGGGGTTGAAGAAAGAAAGAAAGAAAGAAGAAAAAGAGAGAGGGGGATGATAGATAGAAAGAGGTAGATGGATGGATGGATAGAGAGGGAAAGATAGAAAGAAGTTATGTAAAATACAAATGAAGGAGTAAAAGAAAGAAAAAGAGAGAAAAAAGAGACAAAGGGTTTGAAAAAAGAAAGAGATAGATAGATAGATAGATAGATAGATAGATAGATAGATAGATAGATAGATAGATAGATAGATAGATAGATAGATAGATAGATAGATAGATAGATAGATAGATAGATAGATAGGACACATGTTAAAAGCTGCGTCCTATATCCTAGGCTCCACCTGTAATTGCACTATTATTTATAGAGGTGGAAAGGTTAAACGTCTGAACTGAAATTCATGAGAAAAAAATGAATTGTTGGAGATGTTTACATCAGAAGTATAAAATCATTGAGAGGCTGATGAATGTGAGCTGAAAACCTTTGTGTGTGTCTGGGTGTGTGAGTCTGATGGTCTCTCTGTCTGCGTGTAGCTACATGTGCAGAAAGTAAAATAGTTGATAAGCGCCACATAACTCCTCCCTCCCTAATGATCTGATTGATTACACCTGCGTGGCAGCCTGCCCTCAGAAGTTACCATGGCGACTTAACTAACTGCTTACATTTTACTGTGTGGAACAGTGTTGTGTTTGTGTGTTTATCTGTTTGTGTATGTGTGCATGTGTGACTGTGTGTGAGTGTCTCTGTGTGTCTGTCTGTGTGAGTGTGATGCCTGTGTTTGTGCGTGGACATCCTCTGTCAGTCTGGTTGGGAGCGTGCCTATGTTCCCACAGCCCTATGTTCCCTCTGGACTCTCTCTACCTATCTGGACTCTACCTATCTGGCCTGTCTAGCCTCTACCTGGTCTTTTTACTAAACTTAACCAACTCCTTTCTTCATTGCCTAAACCCAACCAATGGTGGGACCAAAGGGCTGAGGGAACATAGGGCCTAATTTTCAGTGACAACAAAAGTTAGAAATGAGGGAACATAGGGCTGAGGGAACATAGGGCTGTGGGAACATAGGCATGACCCCGTCTGGTTTATCATGTGTGTGTGTGGGGCTGTGTTTAAAAACATCTTAACGAGCGGCCAGGCTGCACCTGACCTGTTCTATTTAAAGACTTTGATAACGAGCTGGCCACTACAGCTGGACCAACTGCACATAGAGCAGAGCAGAGCAGTGAGATTTGAGCTCGGAGCAGCTTCCGAAAACAGCCCATAAAAAGAGAACCTTACCTCTTATCAGAATGTGGTCCTGACCATCTGAGCAAGGAGACCTTCCTGAGCGAGCCAATGTGCATTAAATGTTTGTAGGGCAAAAACTTTTCTCAGGGTCGCAAGGTAGAAAAGGGGGTCATTTCTGTTTTTCTAAAAAAATCAGCTCCTACTTTTATATTGAAGTCAATGAGCCACTGGAGCGGGTCTAGCTGCACAATTAGGCTCACTGAGACAATTCTGTAAGTCTGTCTGCTGTTTTGAACACATCATATGAGAGACGACAAGTGTGGCTACAAACAGTGAGGAAATCATGTGTCTAGAGTTTAATTTGTGGCCGTGCTGGCAATTTATCCAGAAAAAATCCTGAATGTTTTTTCGATCCCTCTCACTCTAACGATGATGTCACTCACTCTAAGCTCTGCTCGTTAGACGCAATAGACAACCATTATAAAGTTGGATTTTGTCAAAAATTTTAATGATTTTAAAAATGCCAAATATCAGAAACTGTTGAAGATATCAATAAGCTGAGTAATATGTGAATAGATTAAAAGTTTGTCTACAGTTTAAAAGTCAAATGGAGTCTGTGGGAGAAAGTATGCTGACGTTTTAGAGGTTCAAAGAAGTAAGAAGATCTTAAAAGTTTGAAGACGTTTTCAATGCATTCCTATGGGAAAATTTTTGCAGAAAAAGTTAAATATTTTAAAAAGTATAAATAGTTAAAAAGAGAAAAGTAATGCCGATAAAGTTCAAAAAAAGCTGCACGTTTTGATATATGAATTGTTGAAATCGCACAAAGTATGAAGGACTAGTTTAAAACCGTAAAAAGGCGGAAAGTAGTAAGAATACTAGAAAATTTCCTCTCGGGAAATTTTGAATGGGCCACGGGAGCTACTGCGGGTTGTGCCATCTCTGTCAACATGGGAATCAAACCCACGATCTTAAGGTCAAGACAGAGCTGATCAGACAGACACATGATCATCTTTCTATAAGCACTGATATGGAGGAGCTGTAACCACATTAGGTTACCTGTGTGTGTGTGTGTGTGTGTGTGTGTGTGTGTGTGTGTGTGTGTGTGTGTGTGTGTGACACCAACAAGGTTTAACTTTAAAACCAGATTAAATCATGGTTTAAGTTTAAATTCTGTTGCACGTTAACTGTGTTTTAATCACATGAAGGTGTGTGTGTGTTTGTGTGTGTGTGTGTGTGACTGTAATCACATGAAGCTGGCTCTAGAGTCTGTGTGTGTGTGTGTGTGTGTGTGTGTGTGTGTGTGTGTGTGTGTGTGTGTGACTGTAATCACATGAAGCTGGCTCTAGAGTCTGTGTGTGTGTGTGTGTGTGACTGACTTGTCACATAGTTAGTTAGTAGCTGCATCCTGTGTCAGTCTGATTTAGCTGTGTCTGTGTTTATAAACATTTAAACGAGCGCCAGGTGGATTGTTTATGAAGTTAACGAGCTCTGGCCTGAGGATCAAAGAGGTTACCACGGCGATAGGGGCCCCCGCAGGCTGAGACAGACAGAAACGTGGAGAAAAACAGCCATTTTCTGCCTCTAAACCGGCCTCACAATTAGGCTTAGCATGACAAAACGGTAACTCCTATCAGAACAAAACACAGATCAACGTTGCTCTAAGGACTTACTGAAAATTTCGGTACGATTTGGTGTTTCTACAGTAAATATTTTGGCGACGCTGGCAGTTTTAAAACATCAGGCCGTTCTGCTCCTCTCAGAAAATATTTGTATTGGACTCAATGAGGAGCAGGGACAGACGTGGCCGCACTCAGAGGCTGATTCTGTCAATTCTGTAAGTCTCTCTGATATTTTGAGCACATGACATGAGAGATAACAAGTTTGTCTTACAAATTCTGAAAAAATTATGTCTGTAGAGTGTAAATTGTGGCCGTGGTGGCAATTTATCCAGAAAAAATACAGAATGTTTCTTCACTCTCTCCCACTCTAACTGATGATGTCACGCACTCTGACACGAACATTCCATGCAATACACACCCATTATAAACTCATAATTTCTCCAAAAATGATCATGGTCATTGATCAGGGATTGATCAAAAACTATATGACCTATCAAAACGTGGAGTAATACGACAATACACAAGACTTGTGTCTACTGTTTAAAGTTTAAATGGAGTCTCTAGGTGAAAGTATGCCTGAGCAGTAGACGTTTGTTAAACTCCAATGATTGGTCTTTTTCGCTCTTTTTTTTCCGCCCGTCCCATTGACTTACATGCAAAATTTTTGCGCAGTTTTTCGCGACTACGTCGCGAAAAATTCGTAAACAGTTGAGAAAAGTAATAGCACCCCGATCCCGATCAAACCGCACGTTTTGATATATAATTTGTCCTGCAACTCTTCGAGTTGCAGGACTAGTAGCGAATCGAAAATCGTCCGGAAGTGGAAAAATAACTAGAAAAAGCATTTCCAAGAATGGAAATGGTGTGACTGCTGATAGCAACTGAACGCCGTTGCAGAATTAGCAAATAGTGCAAGCAGTGATCACCATACAAATGTTTGACCAAGGTCGGAATCGAACCCACAACCTCATGGTCATTAGACTTCCACTCTGCCTCTAGGCCACAGTGCACACACAGTTGTAGAGACTGTTGTCTGTTAATGATCTGCACACTGTCAACATCAAGACAGCTTGAGAGTCAAGCTTGAATGACTTAGAATGAAAATTTCTGTGAATTTCAGGCTGAGAGCAGCAGTTTCAACATGAAGCAAGTTATCAGAAGTCAACAGAGGACGACTGGGAAAATAATTCACTATAATTGTTGTTGAGGCAAGATTTGAACCAGCAACCTTCAGGTCTCCAGACCAGCAAGCTAACCACTAGGCTACAGACAGAGAAAGTATGTGAGGGGTAAAGAAAACCTTTGATAAGAGGATCACTGGCTTCTGCTTAAAAAAAAAAGTAAGGAATCGAACCCATGACCTCATGATCAAGAAACCTTTACTCTGCCACTTCGCCACAGAGAGCACAGACATAAGCATGTTGCCATTGTAATGTGATGATGTGCTGCAAACGGTGGCAGAAGCAATTAATGCGTCTCTTAACAAACACCTGTAACCAACTGGACTACAGACAGAGTTGTGGAGAACTCTCAGCATTGGGCTGAATGAGAGCAGAGAGCTCCCTGGCTGCATTTAAAAAATATTTTAAATTATTATCTAAGTCTCTTTGCATTTTTGACCAGAATTTTAGCCAGAAGACAAGTGTGGCTACAAAACTGGAGAAAATCATTTGTCTAGAGTTTAATTTGCAGAAAAAGTTAAATATTTTAAAAAGTATAAATAGTTAAAAAGAGAAAAGTAATGCCGATAAAGTTCAAAAGAAGCTGCACGTTTTGATATATGAATTGTTGAAATAGCACAACACCTAACACACTAACCATATGGCCACAGAGAACCTGAGTTACAATGAGCTTTATACTATGAGGAATCAAAGACTGTCCAATGACAGCTGAATAATTGGAATCAAAAGTCAAGCAATGATGTGAAATGACTGAGGCAGGAATCGAACCCATGACCATATGATCACTAAACCTTTACTCTGCCACTCGGCTACAGAGAGCACACTGTTTTCAAGACTGTTGTCATTCATTGTAATGTGATGATGTGCTGCAAATTGGTATGAGTAATCAAGGAGATAACAAACACCTGTAACCAATTGAAGGCGGGGGAGGAGAGCAGAATTCAACATAACATAACAAGAATTCTTCCCTTGGATTCGAACCAGTGACCTTAGGGTTGGCAGGCAGTTACCCTACCCCCTACGCTACAGTGGAGTTGTGAAGAAGAGAGGTTGAGACTTTGATGAATGTGAGATTTTTTGTGAAAAAGTTAAATATTTGAAAAAGTATAAATAGTTAAAAAGAGAAAAGTAATGCCGATAAAGTTCAAAAAAAGCTGCACGTTTTGATATATGAATTGTTGAAATAGCACAAAGTATGAAGGACTAGAAGAAGACCGTAAAAAGGCGGAAGAAAATGGCCAAACAGAAGAACAATAGTGTGACTGCTTCAGCAGTCACACTAACTAGAAAAAACATTTCCAAGAATGGAAATGGTGTGAATGCTGGAAGCAATGCTGAATGAGCTGAAGAAATTGTTGAAAGAAAGAAAGATTGAAACAAGAGAGAAAAAAGAAAAGGACAGAAAGAAAGAAAGAAAGAAAGAAAGAAAGAAAGAAAGAAAGAAAGAAAGAGAGAAAGAAATGGAGTAAAAACAAAGGAAGAGAAAAGGAGTAGAAAGAAAGAAAGAATCAAACAAACAAAGAAGTAAAAAGACAGAAATGGAGTGAAAGAAAGAAAGAAAGAAAGAAAGAAAGAAAGAAAGAAAGAAAGAAAGAAAGAAAGAAAGAAAGAAATGGAGTAAAAACAAAGGAAGAGAAAAGGAATAGAAAGAAAGAAAGAAAGAAACAATCAAACAAACAAAGAAGTAAAAAGACAGAAATGGAGTGAAAGAAAGAAAGAAAGAAAGAAAGAAAGAAGAAAAAGAGAGAGGGGGATGATAGATAGAAAGAGGTAGATGGATGGATGGATGGATGGATGGATGGATGGATGGATAGAGAGGGAAGGATATAAAAAGTTACGTAAAATACAAATGAAGGAGTAGAAGAAAGAAAGAAAGAAAGAAAGAAAGAAAGAAAGGAGACAGAGGGGTTAAAAAATAGGGAGGGGTATAGATAGATAGATAGATAGATAGATAGATAGATAGATAGATAGATAGATAGATAGATAGATAGATAGATAGATAGATAGATAGATAGATAGATAGATAGATAGATAGGACACATGTTAAAAGCTGCATCCTATGTCCCAGGCTCCACCTGTAATTGTACTACTATTAATAGAGTTGGAAAGACTAAACGTCTGAACTTAAATTCATGAGAAAAATATAAATTGTGGGAGATGTTTACATCAAAAGTATAAAATAATTGAGAGCCTGATGAATTTGAGCTGAAAACCTGTGTGTGTGTGTGTGTGTGTGTGAGTCTGACGGTCTCTCTGTCTGCGTGTACATGTGCAGAAAGTAAAACTGTTAAAGGGATAGTTCACCCTAGAATGATATTTCGCTCATTATCTACTCACCCTCATGTTGACTAAGGGCTGGAAGAATTCTCAGAGTCCACCGTCCCTTCTCTGAGTTACAGGGGGTCTTGGCGTAGCAGTGCATGTCCATATAACGGTTGCAAAGGGACACCAGAGCTCTTCGTAAAAAAAACACACACAAAAAAACATCCAAATACCTCCATGATGCTCGTATGTAATGTCCGTCTTGTGCTGAAGCCCCAAATTGCGTAATTGTCCCGAAAAAAATTAAATAAGTCTATATTTTAAGCTTGTTTGTAGCGGAAGCTTCTCGAAGCTCCTCTTCCTGGTCCGTCCAAATCTCGCGTGATTTGCGCCGGCGTCAGTGCGGTTACTGCGAATCACGCGAGATTTGGACGGACCAGGATGTTTTTTTGTGTGTGTTTTTTTACGAAGAGCTCTGGTGTCCCTTTGCAACCGTTATATGGACATGCACTGCTACGCCAAGACCCCCTGTAACTCAGAGAAGGGACGGTGGACTCTGAAAATTCTTCCAGCCCTTAGTCAACATGAGGGTGAGTAGATAATGAGCGAAATATCATTCTAGGGTGAACTATCCCTTTAAGCGCCACAAAACTCCTCTCTCCCTAATGATCTGATTGATTACACCTGTGTGGCAGCCTGCCCTCAGAAGTTACCATGGCGACTACCATGCTTACATTTTACTGTGTGGAACAGTGTTGTGTTTGTGTGTTTGTCTGTTTGTGTATGTGTGCATGTGTGACTGTGTGTGAGTGTCTGTGTGTGTCTGTCTGTGTGAGTGTGATGCCTGTGTTTGTGCGTGCACATTCTCTGTCAGTCTGGTTTATCATGTGTGTGTGTGGGGCTGTGTTTAAAAACATCTTAACGAGCGGCCAGGCTGCAGCTGCACTGTTCTATTTATAGACTTTGATAACGAGCTGGCCACTACAGCTGGACCAACTGCACACAGAGCAGAGCAGAGCAGAGAGATTTGAGCTCTGAGCAGCTTCCCAAAACAGCCCAGAAAAAGAGAACCGTACCTCTAATCAGAATGTGGCCATCTGACCATCTGGGCAAGCAGACCTTCCTGAGCGAGGCAATGTGCATTAAATGTTTGTAGGGCAAAAACTTTTCTCAGGGTCGCAAGGTAGAAAAGGGGGGCATTTCTGCTTTTCTAAAAAAATCAGCTCCTACTTTTCTATTGAAGTGGATGAGCCACTGGAGCGGGTCTAGCTGGACAATTAGGCTCACTGAGACAATTCTGTAAGTCTGTCTGCTGTTTTGAACACATTAAATGAGACACAACAAGTGTGGCTACAAACCGGTGAGGAAATCATGTGTCTAGAGTTTAATTTGTGGCCGTGCTGGCAATTTATCCAGAAAAAATCCTGAATGTTTTTTCGATCCCTCTCACTCTAACGATGATGTCACTCACTCTGACCCAACCCCATACACACTCATTGAAAAGTGTGAAATTTGTCAGAAATCCTCATGTGCTTTTAAAGGATTTATCTCAAAAACGGTACAAGCTATGAAAAAGTTGTACATACAGGATGAATACATTAGAAGTTTGTCTACAGCTCAGAATTTGAATGAAGTCTCTAGCTGAAAGTATGTGGACGCTTTAAAGGCTGAAAGAAGTAAGAAGATTTGAAGAGTTTCAAGACTGTTCCAATGCATTCTCTATGGGGAAAAAAAAATCAGAAATAGTTGAATATTGCAAAAAGTATGAATAGTTGAAAAGAGAAAAGACATAGCACACCTGTCCCGAAAAGGCTGAACAATTTGATATTTGAATTGTTGAAATAGCACAAAGTATGAAGGACTAGTTACATGACGAAGAAAGGCAGAAAATGGCCGAACCGAATAACAATAGTGTGAATGCTTCCAGCATTCACACTAATAACTAGAAAATTTCCTCTCGGGAAATTTTGAATGGGCCACGGGAGCTACTGCGGGTTGTGCCATCTCTGTCAACATGGGAATCAAACCCACGATCTTAAGGTCAAGACAGAGCTGATCAGACAGACACATGATCATCTTTCTATAAGCACTGATATGGAGGAGCTGTAACCACATTAGGTTACCTGGTGTGTGTGTGTGTGTGTGTAGTGTGTGTGTGTGTGTGACTGTAATCACATGAAGCTGGCTCTAGAGTCTGTGTGTGTGTGTGTGACTGACTTGTCACATAGTTAGTTAGTAGCTGCATCCTGTGTCAGTCTGATTTAGCTGTGTCTGTGTTTATAAACATTTAAACGAGCGCCAGGTGGATTGTTTATGAAGTTAACGAGCTCTGGCCTGAGGATCAAAGAGGTTACCACGGCGATAGGGGCCCCCGCAGGCTGAGACAGACAGAAACGTGGAGAAAAACAGCCATTTTCTGCCTCTAAACCGGCCTCACAATTAGGCTTAGCATGACAAAACGGTAACTCCTATCAGAACAAAACACAGATCAACGTTGCTCTAAGGACTTACTGAAAATTTCGGTACAATTTGGTGTTTCTACAGTAAATATTTTGGCGACGCTGGCAGTTTTAAAACATCAGGCCGTTCTGCTCCTCTCAGAAAATATTTGTATTGGACTCAATGAGGAGCAGGGACAGACGTGGCCGCACTCAGAGGCTGATTCTGTAAGTTCTGTAAGTCTCTCTGATATTTTGAGCACATGACATGAGAGATAACAAGTTTGTCTTACAAATTCTGAAAAAATTATGTCTGTAGAGTGTAAATTGTGGCCGTGGTGGCAATTTATCCAGAAAAAATACAGAATGTTTCTTCACTCTCTCCCACTCTAACCGATGATGTCACGCACTCTGACACGAACATTCCATGCAATACACACCCATTATAAACTCATAATTTCTCCAAAAATGATCATGGTCATTGATCAGGGATTGATCAAAAACTATATGACCTATCAAAACGTGGAGTAATACGACAATACACAAGACTTGTGTCTACTGTTTAAAGTTTAAATGGAGTCTCTAGGTGAAAGTATGCCTGAGCAGTAGACTTTTGTTAAACTCCAATGATTGGTCTTTTTCGCTCTTTTTTTTTCGCCCGTCCCATTGACTTACATGCAAATTTTTTGCGCAGTTTTTCGCGACTACGTCGCGAAAAATTCGTAAACTGTTGAGAAAAGTAATAGCACCCCGATCCCGATCAAACCGCACGTTTTGATATATAATTTGTCCTGCAACTCTTCGAGTTGCAGGACTAGTAGCGAATCGAAAATCGTCCGGAAGATGAAAAATAACTAGAAAAAGCATTTCCAAGAATGGAAATGGTGTGACTGCTGATAGCAACTGAACGCTGTTGCAGAATTAGCAAATAGTGCAAGCTGTGATCACCATACAAATGTTAGACCAAGGTCAGAATCGAACCCACATCCTCATGGTCATTAGACTTCCACTCTGCCTCTAGGCCACAGTGCACACACAGTTGCAGAGACTGTTGTCTGTTAATGATCTGCACACTGTCAACATCAAGAAAGCTTGAGAGTCAAGCTTGAATGACTTAGAATGAAAATGTCTGTGAATTTCAGGCTGAGCACTAACCATATGGCCACAGAGAACCTGAGTTACAATGAGCTTTATACTATGAGGAATCAAAGACTGTCCAATGACAGCTGAATAATTGGAATCAAAAGTCAAGCAATGAAGTGAAAAGACTGAGGCAGGAATCGAACCCATGACCATATGATCACTAAACCTTTACTCTGCCACTCGGCTACAGAGAGCACACTGCTTTCAAAACTGTTGTCATTCATTGTAATGTGATGATGTGCTGCAAACTGGTATGAGTAATCAAGGAGATAACAAACACCTGTAACCAATTGTAGGCGGGGGAGGAGAGCAGAATTCAACATAACATAACAAGAGTTCTTCCCTTGGATTCGAACCAGTGACCTTAAGGTTGGAAGGCATCCACCCTAACCCCTACACTACAGTGGAGTTGTGGAGAAGAGAGGTTGAGACTTTGATGAATGTGAGATTTTTAGCCAGAAGACAAGTGTGGCTACAAAACTGGAGAAAATAATTTGTCTAGAGTTTAATTTGTGGCCATGCTGACAGTTTAGCCAGAAAAACTCTAGAATGTTTTTTTGCCTCTCTCCACTCTGACACCACTCTGGCTCTGCTCGTTAGACGCAATACACACACATTATAAAGCTGAAAAAAATCAGAAAAAGTTAAATATTTGAAAAAGTATAAATAGTTAAAAAGAGAAAAGTAATGCCGATAAAGTTCAAAAGAAGCTGCACGTTTTGATATATGAATTGTTGAAATAGCACAAAGTATGAAGGACTAGAAGAAGACCGTAAAAAGGCGGAAGAAAATGGCCAAACAGAAGAACAATAGTGTGACTGCTTCAGCAGTCACACTAACTAGAAAAAGCATTTCCAAGAATGGAAATGGTGTGACTGCTGAATTTCAGGCTGAGAGCAGCAGTTTCAACATGAAGCAAGTTATCAGAAGTCAACAGAGGACAACTGGGAAAATAATTCACTATAATTGTTGTTGAGGCAAGAATTGAACCAGCAACCTTCAGGTCTCCAGACCAGCAAGCTAACCACTAGGCTACAGACAGAGACAGTATGTGAGGGGTAAAGAAAACCTTTGATAAGAGGATCACTGGCTTCTGCTTAAAAAAAAAAGTAAGGAATCGAACCCATGACCTCATGATCAATAAACCTTTACTCTGCCACTTCGCCACAGAGAGCACAGACATAAGCATGTTTCAGACAGAGTTGTGGAGAATTCTCAGCATTGGGCTGAATGAGAGCAGAGAGCTCCCTGGCTGCATTTAAAAAATATTTAAAATTATTATCTAAGTCTCTTTGCATTTTTGACCAGAATTTTAGCCAGAAGACAAGTGTGGCTACAAAACTGGAGAAAATAATTTGTCTAGAGTTTAATTTGCAGAAAAAGTTAAATATTTTAAAAAGTATAAATAGTTAAAAAGAGAAAAGTAACGCTGATAAAGTTCAAAAAAAGCTGCACGTTTTGATATATGAATTGTTGAAATAGCACAACACCTAACACACTAACCATATGGCCACAGAGAACCTGAGTTACAATGAGCTTTATACTATGAGGAATCAAAGACTGTCCAATGACAGCTGAATAATTGGAATCAAAAGTCAAGCAATGATGTGAAATGACTGAGGCAGGAATCGAACCCGTGACCATATGATCACTAAACCTTTACTCTGCCACTCGGCTACAGAGAGCACACTGCTTTCAAGACTGTTGTCATTCATTGTAATGTGATGATGTGCTGCAAACTGGTACGAGTAATCAAGGAGATAACAAACACCTGTAACCAATTGAAGGCGGGGGAGGAGAGCAGAATTCAACATAACATAACAAGAATTCTTCCCTTGGATTCGAACCAGTGACCTTAGGGTTGGCAGGCAGTTACCCTAACCCCTACACTACAGAGGAGTTGTCAATAAGAGAGGTTGAGACTTTGATGAATGTGAGATTTTTCAATGATGCTTAAAACAAAAATAAATTAATATAAATTAGCCACACCAAGTAAGAAGAGGACTTTTTTGTGACCTGTGACTATTTTTTGGTGAATTAAAATGAATTAAAAAGCACTTAACAGCAAGTTACAAAGTTGAGCTCCTTCTCCTGCTGATGTGAAAAAAATGCATTGAGCTTAATGAGAGCAGAGAGCTCCCTGGCTGCATTTAAAAAATATTTAAAATTATTATCTAAGTCTCTTTGCATTTTTGACCAGAATTTTAGCCAGAAGACAAGTGTGGCTACAAAACTGGAGAAAATAATTTGTCTAGAGTTTAATTTGTGGCCATGCTGACAGTTTAGCCAGAAAAACTCTAGAATGTTTTTTTGCCTCTCTCCACTCTGACACCACTCTGGCTCTGCTCGTTAGACGCAATACACACACATTATAAAGCTGAAAAAAATCAGAAAAAGTTAAATATTTGAAAAAGTATAAATAGTTAAAAAGAGAAAAGTAATGCCGATAAAGTTCAAAAGAAGCTGCACGTTTTGATATATGAATTGTTGAAATAGCACAAAGTATGAAGGACTAGAAGAAGACCGTAAAAAGGCGGAAGAAAATGGCCAAACAGAAGAACAATAGTGTGACTGCTTCAGCAGTCACACTAACTAGAAAAAGCATTTCCAAGAATGGAAATGGTGTGACTGCTGATAGCAACTGAACGCTGTTGCAGAATTAGCAAATAGTGCAAGCAGTGATCACCATACAAATGTTTGACCAAGGTCGGAATCGAACCCACAACCTCATGGTCATTAGACTTCCACTCTGCCTCTAGGCCACGGTGCACACACAGTTGCAGAGACTGTTGTCTGTTAATGATCTGCACACTGTCAACATCAAGAAAGCTTGAGAGTCAAGCTTGAATGACTTAGAATGAAAATTTCTGTGAATTTCAGGCTGAGAGCAGCAGTTTCAACATGAAGCAAGTTATCAGAAGTCAACAGAGGACGACTGGGAAAATAATTCACTATAATTGTTGTTGAGGCAAGATTTGAACCAGCAACCTTCAGGTCTCCAGACCAGCAAGCTAACCACTAGGCTACAGACAGAGACAGTATGTGAGGGGTAAAGAAAACCTTTGATAAGAGGATCACTGGCTTCTGCTTAAAAAAAAAAGTAAGGAATCGAACCCATGACCTCATGATCAATAAACCTTTACTCTGCCACTTCGCCACAGAGAGCACAGACATAAGCATGTTGCCATTGTAATGTGATGATGTGCTGCAAACGGTGGCAGAAGCAATTAATGCGTCTCTTAACAAACACCTGTAACCAACTGGACTACAGACAGAGTTGTGGAGAACTCTCAGCATTGGGCTGAATGAGAGCAGAGAGCTCCCTGGCTGCATTTAAAAAATATTTTAAATTATTATCTAAGTCTCTTTGCATTTTTGACCAGAATTTTAGCCAGAAGACAAGTGTGGCTACAAAACTGGAGAAAATAATTTGTCTAGAGTTTAATTTGCAGAAAAAGTTAAATATTTTAAAAAGTATAAATAGTTAAAAAGAGAAAAGTAATGCCGATAAAGTTCAAAAAAAGCTGCACGTTTTGATATATGAATTGTTGAAATAGCACAACACCTAACACACTAACCATATGGCCACAGAGAACCTGAGTTACAATGAGCTTTATACTATGAGGAATCAAAGACTGTCCAATGACAGCTGAATAATTGGAATCAAAAGTCAAGCAATGAAGTGAAAAGACTGAGGCAGGAATCGAACCCATGACCATATGATCACTAAACCTTTACTCTGCCACTCGGCTACAGAGAGCACACTGCTTTCAAGACTGTTGTCATTCATTGTAATGTGATGATGTGCTGCAAACTGGTATGAGTAATCAAGGAGATAACAAACACCTGTAACCAATTGAAGGCGGGGGAGGAGAGCAGAATTCAACATAACATAACAAGAGTTCTTCCCTTGGATTCGAACCAGTGACCTTAGGGTTGGCAAACATCCACCCTAACCCCTACACTACAGTGGAGTTGTGAAGAAGAGAGGTTGAGACTTTGATGAATGTGAGATTTTTCAATGATGCTTAAAATAAAAAGAATTTCGTATAGATTAGCCACACCAAGTAAGGAGAGGACTTTTTTGTGACCTGTGACTATTTTTTGGTGAATTAAAATGAATTAAAAAGCACTTAACAGCAAGTTACAAAGTTGAGCTCCTTCTCCTGCTGATGTGAAAAAAATGCATTGAGCTGAATGGGAGCAGAGAGCTCCCTGGCTGCATTTAAAAAATATTTTAAATTATTATCTAAGTCTCTTTGCATTTTTGACCAGAATTTTAGCCAGAAGACAAGTGTGGCTACAAAACTGGAGAAAATAATTTGTCTAGAGTTTAATTTGTGGCCGTGCTGACAGTTTAGCCAGAAAAACTCTAGAATGTTTTTTTGCCTCTCTCCACTCTGACACCACTCTGGCTCTGCTCGTTAGACGCAACACACACACATTATAAAGCTGAAAAAAATCAGAAAAAGTTAAATATTTGAAAAAGTATAAATAGTTAAAAAGAGAAAAGTAATGCCGATAAAGTTCAAAAAAAGCTGCACGTTTTGATATATGAATTGTTGAAATAGCACAAAGTATGAAGGACTAGAAGAAGACCGTAAAAAGGCGGAAGAAAATGGCCAAACAGAAGAACAATAGTGTGACTGCTTCAGCAGTCACACTAATAAAAACTAGGAAAAAATCCACACAATAACAGTAGTGCCCGGGGCGATTGCCCGTGGCCCTAATAACTAGAAAATTTCCTCTCGGGAAATTTTGAATGGGCCACGGGAGCTACTGCGGGTTGTGCCATCTCTGTCAACATGGGAATCAAACCCACGATCTTAAGGTCAAGACAGAGCTGATCAGACAGACACATGATCATCTTTCTATAAGCACTGATATGGAGGAGCTGTAACCACATTAGGTTACCTGTGTGTGTGTGTGTGTGTGTGTGTGTGTGTGTGTGTGTGTGTGTGTGTGTGTGTGTGTGTGTGACTGACTTGTCACATAGTTAGTTAGTAGCTGCATCCTGTGTCAGTCTGATTTAGCTGTGTCTGTGTTTATAAACATTTAAACGAGCGCCAGGTGGATTGTTTGTGAAGTTAACGAGCCCTGGCCTGAGGATCAAAGAGGTTACCACGGCGATAGGGGCCCCCGCAGGCTGAGACAGACAGAAACGTGGAGAAAAACAGCCATTTTCTGCCTCTAAACCGGCCTCACAATTAGGCTTAGCATGACAAAACGGTAACTCCTATCAGAACAAAACACAGATCAATGTTGCTCTAAGGACTTACTGAAAATTTCGGTACGATTTGGTGTTTCTACAGTAAATATTTTGGCGACGCTGGCAGTTTTAAAACATCAGGCCGTTCTGCTCCTCTCAGAAAATATTTGTATTGGACTCAATGAGGAGCAGGGACAGACGTGGCCGCACTCAGAGGCTGATTCTGTAAGTTCTGTAAGTCTCTCTGATATTTTGAGCACATGACATGAGAGATAACAAGTTTGTCTTACAAATTCTGAAAAAATTATGTCTGTAGAGTGTAAATTGTGGCCGTGGTGGCAATTTATCCAGAAAAAATACAGAATGTTTCTTCACTCTCTCCCACTCTAACCGATGATGTCACGCACTCTGACACGAACATTCCATGCAATACACACCCATTATAAACTCATAATTTCTCCAAAAATGATCATGGTCATTGATCAGGGATTGATCAAAAACTATATGACCTATCAAAACGTGGAGTAATACGACAATACACAAGACTTGTGTCTACTGTTTAAAGTTTAAATGGAGTCTCTAGGTGAAAGTATGCCTGAGCAGTAGACTTTTGTTAAACTCCAATGATTGGTCTTTTTCGGTCTTTTTTTTTCGCCCGTCCCATTGACTTACATGCAAAATTTTTGCGCAGTTTTTCGCGACTATGTCGCGAAAAATTCGTAAACTGTTGAGAAAAGTAATAGCACAGCGATCCCGATCAGGACGCACGTTTTGATATATAATATGTCTTCGAGTTGCAGGACTAGTAGCGAATCGAAAATCGTCCGGAAGATGAAGGAGAACTAGAAAAAACATTTCCAAGAATGGAAATGGTGTGAATGCTGGAAGCAATGCTGAATGAGCTGAAGAAATTGTTGAAAGAAAGAAAGATTGAAACAAGAGAGAAAAAAGAAAAGGACAGAAAGAAAGAAAGAAAGAAAGAAAGAGAGAAAGAAATGGAGTAAAAACAAAGGAAGAGAAAAGGAGTAGAAAGAAAGAAAGAATCAAACAAACAAAGAAGTAAAAAGACAGAAATGGAGTGAAAGAAAGAAAGAAAGAAAGAAATGGAGTAAAAACAAAGGAAGAGAAAAGGAATAGAAAGAAAGAAAGAAACAATCAAACAAACAAAGAAGTAAAAAGACAGAAATGGAGTGAAAGAAAGAAAGAAAGAAAGAAAGAAAGAAAGAAAGAAAGAAAGAAAGAAAGAAAGAAGAAAAAGAGAGAGGGGGATGATAGATAGAAAGAGGTAGATGGATGGATGGATGGATGGATGGATAGAGAGGGAAGGATATAAAAAGTTACGTAAAATACAAATGAAGGAGTAGAAGAAAGAAAGAAAGAAAGAAAGAAAAAGAAAGAAAGAAAGAAAGGAGACAGAGGGGTTAAAAAATAGGGAGGGGTATAGATAGATAGATAGATAGATAGATAGATAGATAGATAGATAGATAGATAGATAGATAGATAGATAGATAGATAGATAGATAGATAGATAGGACACATGTTAAAAGCTGCATCCTATATCCCAGGCTCCACCTGTAATTGTACTACTATTAATAGAGTTGGAAAGACTAAACGTCTGAACTTAAATTCATGAGAAAAATATAAATTGTTGGAGATGTTTACATCAAAAGTATAAAATAATTGAGAGCCTGATGAATTTGAGCTGAAAACCTGTGTGTGTGTGTGTGTGTGTGTGTGTGTGTGAGTCTGACGGTCTCTCTGTCTGCGTGTACATGTGCAGAAAGTAAAACTGTTAAAGGGATAGTTCACCCTAGAATGATATTTCGCTCATTATCTACTCACCCTCATGTTGACTAAGGGCTGGAAGAATTCTCAGAGTCCACCGTCCCTTCTCTGAGTTACAGGGGGTCTTGGCGTAGCAGTGCATGTCCATATAACGGTTGCAAAGGGACACCAGAGCTCATCGTAAAAAAAACACACACAAAAAAACATCCAAATACCTCCATGATGCTCGTATGTAATGTCCGTCTTGTGCTGAAGCCCCAAATTGCGTAATTGTCCCGAAAAAAATTAAATAAGTCTATATTTTAAGCTTGTTTGTAGCGGAAGCTTCTCGAAGCTCCTCTTCCTGGTCCGTCCAAATCTCGCGTGATTTGCGCCGGCGTCAGTGCGGTTACTGCGAATCACGCGAGATTTGGACGGACCAGGATGTTTTTTTGTGTGTGTTTTTTTACGAAGAGCTCTGGTGTCCCTTTGCAACCGTTATATGGACATGCACTGCTACGCCAAGACCCCCTGTAACTCAGAGAAGGGACGGTGGACTCTGAGAATTCTTCCAGCCCTTAGTCAACATGAGGGTGAGTAGATAATGAGCGAAATATCATTCTAGGGTGAACTATCCCTTTAAGCGCCACAAAACTCCTCTCTCCCTAATGATCTGATTGATTACACCTGTGTGGCAGCCTGCCCTCAGAAGTTACCATGACGACTACCATGCTTACATTTTACTGTGTGGAACAGTGTTGTGTTTGTGTGTTTATCTGTTTGTGTATGTGTGCATGTGTGACTGTGTGTGAGTGTCTGTGTGTGTCTGTCTGTGTGAGTGTGATGCCTGTGTTTGTGCGTGGACATCCTCTGTCAGTCTGGTTTATCATGTGTGTGTGTGGGGCTGTGTTTAAAAACATCTTAACGAGCAGCCAGGCTGCACCTGCACTGTTCTATTTATAGACTTTGATAACGAGCTGGCCCCTACAGCTGGACCAACTGCACACAGAGCAGAGCAGAGCAGAGAGATTTGAGCTCTGAGCAGCTTCCCAAAACAGCCCGGAAAAAGAGAACCGTACCTCTAATCAGAATGTGGCCATCTGACCATCTGGGCAAGCAGACCTTCCTGAGCGAGGCAATGTGCATTAAATGTTTGTAGGGCAAAAACTTTTCTCAGGGTCGCAAGGTAGAAAAGGGGGGCATTTCTGCTTTTCTAAAAAAATCAGCTCCTACTTTTCTATTGAAGTGGATGAGCCACTGGAGCGGGTCTAGCTGGACAATTAGGCTCACTGAGACAATTCTGTAAGTCTGTCTGCTGTTTTGAACACATTAAATGAGACACGACAAGTGTGGCTACAAACCGGTGAGGAAATCATGTGTCTAGAGTTTAATTTGTGGCCGTGCTGGCAATTTATCCAGAAAAAATCCTGAATGTTTTTTCGATCCCTCTCACTCTAACGATGATGTCACTCACTCTGACCCAACCCCATACACACTCATTGAAAAGTGTGAAATTTGTCAGAAATCCTCATGTGCTTTTAAAGGATTTATCTCAAAAACGGTACAAGCTATGAAAAAGTTGTAAATACAGGATGAATACATTAGAAGTTTGTCTACAGCTCAGAATTTGAATGAAGTCTCTAGCTGAAAGTATGTGGACGCTTTAAAGGCTGAAAGAAGTAAGAAGATTTGAAGAGTTTCAAGACTGTTCCAATGCATTCTCTATGGGGAAAAAAAAATCAGAAATAGTTGAATATTGCAAAAAGTATGAATAGTTGAAAAGAGAAAAGACATAGCACACCTGTCCCGAAAAGGCTGAACAATTTGATATTTGAATTGTTGAAATAGCACAAAGTATGAAGGACTAGTTACATGACGAAGAAAGGCAGAAAATGGCCGAACCGAATAACAATAGTGTGAATGCTTCCAGCATTCACACTAACTAGAAAAAACATTTCCAAGAGTGGAAATGGTGTGAATGCTGGAAGCAATGCTGAATGAGCTGAAGAAATTGTTGAAAGAAAGAAAGAAAGAAAGATTGAAACAAGAGAGAAAAAAGAAAAGGACAGAAAGAAAGAAAGAAAGAAAGAAAGAAAGAAAGAAAGAAAGAAAGAAAGAAAGAAAGAAATGGAGTAAAAACAAAGGAAGAGAAAAGGAGAAGAAAGAAAGAAAGAATCAAACAAAGAAGTAAAAAGACAGAAATGGAGTGAAAGAAAGAAAGAAAGAAAGAAAGAAAGAAAGAAAGAAAGAAAGAAAGAAATGGAGTAAAAACAAAGGAAGAGAAAAGGAATAGAAAGAAAGAAACAATCAAACAAACAAAGAAGTAAAAAGACAGAAATGGAGTGAAAGAAAGAAAGAAAGAAAGAAAGAAAGAAAGAAAGAAAGAAAGAAAGAAAGAAATGGAGTAAAAACAAAGGAAGAGAAAAGGAGTAGAAAGAAAGAAAGAAAGAAAGAAAGAATCAAACAAACAAAGAAGTAAAAAGACAGAAATGGAGTGAAAGAAAGAAAGAAAGAAATGGAGTAAAAACAAAGGAAGAGAAAAGGAATAGAAAGAAAGAAAGAAACAATCAAACAAACAAAGAAGTAAAAAGACAGAAATGGAGTGAAAGAAAGAAAGAAAGAAAGAAAGAAAGAAAGAAAGAAAGAAAGAAAGAAAGAAAGAAAGAAAGAAGAAAAAGAGAGAGGGGGATGATAGATAGAAAGAGGTAGATGGATGGATGGATGGATGGATGGATGGATGGATGGATGGATGGATGGATAGAGAGGGAAGGATATAAAAAGTTACGTAAAATACAAATGAAGGAGTAGAAGAAAGAAAGAAAGAAAGAAAGAAAGAAAGAAAGAAAGAAAGAAAGAAAGAAAGAAAGAAAGAAAGAAAGAAAGAAAAAAAGGAGACAGAGGGGTTAAAAAATAGGGAGGGGTATAGATAGATAGATAGATAGATAGATAGATAGATAGATAGATAGATAGATAGATAGATAGATAGATAGATAGATAGATAGATAGATAGATAGATAGATAGATAGATAGATAGATAGATAGATAGATAGGACACATGTTAAAATCTGCATCCTATGTCCTAGGCTCCACCTGTAATTGTACTACTATTAATAGAATTGGAAAGACTAAACGTCTGAACTTAAATTCATGAGAAAAATATAAATTGTTGGAGATGTTTACATCAAAAGTATAAAATAATTGAGAGCCTGATGAATTTGAGCTGAAAACCTGTGTGTGTGTGTGTGTGTGTGTGAGTCTGACGGTCTCTCTGTCTGCGTGTATGTGCAGAAAGTAAAACTGTTAAGCGCCACAAAACTCCTCTCTCCCTAATTATCTGATTGATTGGCAGCCTGCCCTCAGAAGTTGCCATGACGACTACCATGCTTACATTTTACTGTGTGGAAC
Source organism: Trachurus japonicus (assembly GCF_045865225.1). Taxonomy (NCBI): domain Eukaryota; kingdom Metazoa; phylum Chordata; class Actinopteri; order Carangiformes; family Carangidae; genus Trachurus; species Trachurus japonicus. Next base: position 11,922,864 of record NC_140916.1, on the reverse strand, counting down.
AGTGTTGTGTTTGTGTGTTTGTCTGTTTGTGTATGTGTGTGTGTGTGTGACTGTGTGTGAGCGTCTGTGTGTGTCTGTCTGTGTGAGTGTGATGCCTGTGTTTGTGCGTGGACATCCTCTGTCAGTCTGGTTTATCATGTGTGTGTGTGGGGCTGTGTTTAAAAACATCTTAACGAGCGGCCAGGCTGCACCTGACCTGTTCTATTTATAGACTTTGATAACGAGCTGGCCCCAACAGCTGGACCAACTGCACACAGAGCAGAGCAGAGCAGAGAGATTTGTGCTCTGAGCAGCTTCCCAAAACAGCCCAGAAAAAGAGAACCGTACCTCTTATTAGAATGTGGTCCTCCTGACCATCTGGGCAAGCAGACCTTCCTGAGCACATTGATGTGCATTAAATGTTTGTAGGGCAAAAACTTTTCTCAGGGTCGCAAGGTAGAAAAGGGGGGCATTTCTGCTTTTCTAAAAAAATCAGCTCCTACTTTTATATTGAAGTGGATGAGCCACTGGAGTGGGTCTAGCTGCACAATTAGGCTCACTGAGACAATTCTGTAAGTCTGTCTGCTGTTTTGAGCACATTAAATGAGACACAACAAGTGTGGCTACAAACCGGTGAGGAAATCATGTGTCTAGAGTTTAATTTGTGGCCGTGCTGGCAATTTATCCAGAAAAAATCCTGAATGTTTTTTCGATCCCTCTCACTCTAACGATGATGTCACTCACTCTGACCCAACCCCATACACACTCATTGAAAAGTGTGAAATTTGTCAGAAATCCTCATGTGCTTTTAAAGGATTTATCTCAAAAACGGTGCAAGCTATGAAAAAGTTGTAAATACAGGATGAATACATTAGAAGTTTGTCTACAGCTCAGAATTTGAATGAAGTCTCTAGCTGAAAGTATGTGGACGCTTTAAAGGCTGAAAGAAGTAAGAAGATTTGAAGAGTTTCAAGACTGTTCCAATGCATTCTCTATGGGGAAAAAAAAATCAGAAATAGTTGAATATTGCAAAAAGTATGAATAGTTGAAAAGAGAAAAGACATAGCACACCTGTCCCGAAAAGGCTGAACATTTTGATATTTGAATTGTTGAAATAGCACAAAGTATGAAGGACTAGTTACATGACAAAGAAAGGCAGAAAATGGCCGAACCGAATAACAATAGTGTGAATGCTTCCAGCATTCACACTAATAATAACTAGAAACAGCATTTCCTAACGGAACATGCGTGTGAATGCTGAAACCCAATGCTGAACCATGCTGAATTAGCAGAATAAATTGACAAAGACATGCGGAATGGCATACAAGAAACATGTCCATGGAAGGAATTGAACCCACAACTCCATGAGTGGTAACCTAACACACTAACCATACGGCCACAGAGAACCTGAGTTACAATGAGCTTTATACTATGAGGAATCAAAGACTGTCCAATGACAGCTGAATAATTGGAATCAAAAGTCAAGCAATGAAGTGAAAAGACTGAGGCAGGAATCGAACCCATGACCATATGATCACTAAACCTTTACTCTGCCACTCGGCTACAGAGAGCACACTGCTTTCAAGACTGTTGTCATTCATTGTAATGTGATGATGTGCTGCAAACTGGTATGAGTAATCAAGGAGATAACAAACACCTGTAACCAATTGAAGGCGGGGGAGGAGAGCAGAATTCAACATAACATAACAAGAGTTCTTCCCTTGGATTCGAAACAGTGACCTTGGGGTTGACAAGCAGCCACCCTAACCCCTACACTACCGTGGAATTGTGCAAAAGAGGTTGAGACTTTCATGAATGTGAGATTTTTCAATGATGCTTAAAAAAAAAGTAAGGAAAGTGCAGAAATTAGCCACACCAAGCAAGAAGAGGACTTTTTTGTGACCTGTGACTATTTTTTGGTGAATTAAAATGAATTAAAAAGCACTTAAAGGGATAGTTCACCCTAGAATGATATTTCGCTCATTATCTACTCACCCTCATGTGGACTAAGGGCTGGAAGAAGTTTCAGAGTCCTCCGTCCCTTCTCTGAGTTACAGGGGGTCTTAGTGTAGCAGTGCATGTCCATATAACGGTTGTAAAGGGACACCAGAGCTCTTCGTAAAAAAACACACACAAAAAAACATCCAATACCTCCATGCTGCTCGTATGTAATGTCCGTCTTGTGCTGAAGCCCCAAATTGCGTAATTGTCCCGAAAAAAATTAAATAAATCTATATTTTAAGCTTGTTTGTAGCGGAAGCTTCTCAAAGCTCCTCTTCCTGGTCCGTCCAAATCTCGCGTGATTTGCGCCGGCGTCAGTGCGGTTACTGCGAATCACGCGAGATTTGGACGGACCAGGAAGAGGAGCTTTGAGAAGCTTCCGCTTCGCCCGGGCACTGGTCCCTGCAGCTATTTCATAGCTGTTGGGACCAGTGCCCGGTGCGATTGCCCGTGGCCCTAACTAGAAAAAGCATTTCCAAGAATGGAAATGGTGTGACTGCTGAAAGCAGCTGAACGCTGTTGCAGAATTAGCAAATAGTGCAGGCAGTGATCACCATACAAACGTTTGACCAAGGTCGGAATCGAACCCACATCCTCATGGTCAGTAGACTTCCACTCTGCCTCTAGGCCACAGTGCACACACAGTTGCAGAGACTGTTGTCTGTTAATGATCTGCACTCTGTCTCACTCTGAAGTTAACGAGCCCAAAGCTGCACCTGTTGGAAACACTGTCAACATCAAGAAAGCTTGAGAGTCAAGCTTGAATGACTTAGAATGAAAATTTCTGTGAATTTCAGGCTGAGAGCAGCAGTTTCAACATGAAGCAAGTTATCAGAAGTCAACAGAGGACGACTGGGAAAATAATTCACTATAATTGTTGTTGAGGCAAGATTTGAACCAGCAACCTTCAGACCTTCAGACCAGCAAGCTAACCACTAGGCTACAGACAGAGACAGTATGTGAGGGGCAAAGAAAACCTTTGATAAGAGGATCACTGGCTTCTGCTTAAAAAAAAAAGTAAGGAAAGTGCAGAAATTAGCCACAACAAGTAAGTAGAGGACTCTTTTGTGAAAATAGTGCAAGCAGTGATGACCATACAAATGGTTGACCAAGGTAGGAATCGAACCCACAATCTCATGGTCAGAAGACTTTGACTTTGCCTCTAGGCCACAGTGTACACACTGTTGCAAAGACTGTTGTCTGTTGATGAGCTGCACTCTGTCTCACTCTGAAGTTAACGAGCCCAAAGCTGCACCTGTTGGAAACACACTGTGTCAACACCAAGAAAGCTTGAGAGTCAAGCTTGAATGACTTAGAATGAAAATTTCTGTGAATTTCAGGCTGAGAGCAGCAGTTTCAACATGAAGCAAGTTATCAGAAGTCAACAGAGGACGACTGGGAAAACAATTCACTATAATTGTTATTGAGGCAAGATTTGAACCAGTAACCTTCAGGTCTCCAGCTCAGCAAGCTAACCACTAGGCTACAGGCAGAGACAGTATGTGAGGGGCAAAGAAAACTTTTAATAAGAGGATCACTGGCTCCTGCTTAAAAAAAAAGGTAAGGAAAGTGCAGAAATTAGCCACACCAAGAAAGAAGAGGACTTTTTTGTGACCTGTGACTATTTTTTGGTGAATTAAAATGATTAAAAAAGCACTTAACAGCAAGTTACAAAGTTGAGCTCCTTCTCCTGCTGCTGTGAAAAAAATGCATTGGGCTGAATGAGAGCAGAGAGCTCCCTGGCTGCATCTAAAAAATATTTTAAATTATTATCTAAGTCTCGTTGCATTTTTGACCAGAATTTTAGCCAGAAGACAAGTGTGGCTACAAAACTGGAGAAAACAATTTGTCTAGAGTTTAATTTGCAGAAAAAGTTAAATATTTTAAAAAGTATAAATAGTTAAAAAGAGAAAAGTAATGCCGATAAAGTTCAAAAAAAGCTGCACGCTGGAGGCAGGAATCGAACCCATGACCTCATGATCAATAAGCACACACATAAGCATGTTGTCATTGATTGTAATGTGATGATGTGCTGCAAACACTAGGAATGAATGAGTCTCTTGACGAACACCTCACACCCCGCTTGCTGACAGCTGGACATTGTACAATTACAGATTCAGCGCGTTTTGCCCAAAAATCCACACTGGGACTCGATCCCAGACCGAAACATAGGCCTTGGTTACAATGCAAGCTGCTGCTGCGCCGGGACCGGGAATAGTAGAGCTTAACTTCCTTAACTTTTACCATTCATTCTCTATGGTAGTTCTTATCACTACGGATGTAATATATTTTTGGCCACAAGCGGATTTTGGGGGGCGCTGTTTCCACAGTTGGTAAGAGAGACTACAGGTACAGTGAGTGAGAGTGAAGAGGGAGAGAGAGAGAGAGAGGAGAGCCGGCCGGCATCTACGTCCGACATATTTTTACTACAACAACGACGACAACAACAACAACAACAATAACAATAACAACAACAACAACAACAAAACGTAACAAACGTAAGTCGGGCCTGTTAAAGTAACGTTACATTAACGTAATGTTAATTCAACCTAAACTTTTTAGTTACGTATCCTTGACAGGTTGTTCTGTGTTCGTTTTAGCCTAACGTTACATAATGTTAGGTGAGTATTATTTAAAAATATAAACTCACCTTTTTAAAAACTGCAGACTAAAATATGTGATTAATGTCCTGTACTAGGATGTACTTTTAGTGTGTTGTAGTGTTACCTATCGTTACCTGTGCTTTTACCTTTTTATTTGTTCAAAGTATCATCCATCCATCATATATTATTTTTATGCCTTGTACGGAAGCGTTGTTAGTTTATCTCTTGCTGACACTACCACTATAAACATCTTGTCGTAACGTTAGTTTAATTATTTATCCATTTGATAATCCAATTTTAGTATAGGCCTACATACCGGTACCTACAGTAGGCTACATACGGTAAACATACACTAGGCCTATCATATTCATATAAGATGTGAGTTTGTAAAGTTGAATTATGGCGAAAGGAATTTTTTATTACTGTTGTTATGCTATCTATCTGTAAAATGAGGGTTCGTTGTGGTGGTGTAGGCTTGATGATAAGGAAAAACGGAGACGGACTTTCGTGTTTACACTCCACTTTGCTGACCGGCCTCATCACCATGACAACCACAAACAATCATCACTACCGCACACACACTGAACCAATCACAGGCAAGGGGAAACAGCTGATGATTAAAGACACATACGAATACAGGCTACAAAATAACAACTATATTACGACACATACAACTATAAATTAATATATTAACTTTACATATCTATCTATCTATCTATCTATCTATCTATCTATCTATCTATCTATCTATCTATCTATCTATCTATCTATCTATCTATCTATCTATCTATCTATCTATCTATCTATCTATCTATCTATCTATCTATCTATCTATATTCCTGCCTTTCTGTCTGTGTAATATAAAGATATTTATCTAATATGGTGTTTTGCTGTGTACAGGAAAGAATGAAGAAGACCAACTTCTTCCCTGGAAGGACCATGGTCTCTTTCAGGAAGGGTCCATCGGGCCATCTACGGCAGGACCCCTCTGATGAAGCCATGAGGATCAAAACGAATCCTGCGCTTCAGGACAAGTCTCCCCCTCAGAAACATGACCTGGTGAAGACTGATGCTCTCACCATGGTCCTTCAGCGTGGAGGGGATGTGTCTGACCAGCAGGAGGTGATGGGGGAGTATGTACTTCAGTTTGGTAAGTACAAGGGGAAATCATTTCGCTGGCTCCTGGAGAATGATGTTGGTTACACCATCTACCTCATCAATAAGGTAGACAAGGAGGAGAGATGGAAGCTTCAACCCACAGGGACACAGCAAGGACAGCCTTCTCTCATTTCTGGACTATGCCAGGAGCTTCAAGGAAATTGAAGACCTGAGGACGTACCTACTCTCCAGGCAGCCTGCAGCACCAGTGGCCTCAGAGGGTGACAATGCTGTTGGCTTTGGAGTCAGGACCAAGGACACTTGGAGGCAGATCTGGGAGAGTAGGGCTGACGGATATGCTGCCTTCATATTAGGACTCAAGTGCATCAAAAACAGCAAGATGTATAACCTGCAGCAGTACCTGCTCAAGCAACAAAGGGCTGAGCCGTGTCCACCACCTGCAGAAGCCTCCACTACATCAGCTGCTTCCACACCTGCTGCTAGATCTTTAAGTGAGCTCACACAAATATGCAAACACGTGTTGTATGTGAACATATAATGTACTTAATACATTATTAATGTTACTGTTTAATTTCATAGCGATGGAGGAGGATGAGGAGCTGGAGAGAGAGATGTTGAATCTGTCGCCATCTAAATTTGTCACCGAACTACGTAAGTGGAGCTAATTTATAACTATAAACAGAGAAAATTGTTTAAAAAAAAAAAAGTTTCTTTACACCCTGTTCTGTACATGATAAAAGTCTAATGTTACATGTGCTTTCAGGGCCACCTGCAGCAGTCTCCAGAGCCACAGCTGTGTCTTCAGCAACAGGTTTCTCCATCATCAGTGTGGAAGGAGGATTCTGGTGAAAACAGAATCCTCCTGACATTACGATTCTCAGTCAACTAGTTTGTTATTTTGGCCGTGTTCTGGCCTGTTCTGATGTTCGTGTTCTTTTGTTCTCCCACTAACCTAAGGAAATAACATGTCAGCGATGATGGTAAGTGTTTTCCTTTTTTGCATGCTTGTAAGATGTTCAAGGATTTGGCATGTGAAATACCATGGTGACCTAGAAAAACTAGGTTAGATATTGGTTAACATGCCACATCTTTGATTGACAGCTGGTGTTTTTACTTTATATAGATAATGTGTCTGTGCTTTACCTATTTCAAAGAGGTTAAGGACCTGTTTTTCTATTTCAAATATGTAGTGGCTCTCATAAAAATTAAAAACAGGGTATTTTCATCCTGTACTACTTAACCACAGAGACAACAGGTAAAGACAGATGCATTAAGTATATCAAATTCGAATGTGTGGGGAAAATGACACTGATTTTTTTTTCAACAGCACATCATAGCGCAAATCCAACAGCTACTGTTTCCAGACCTGCTGAGCCTGAAGACCCCACTGTGATCATTTCTTCTGTGAAAGGTATTTATTAATTTACTTACATCTCACTTTTATCCATCTTTTATACTTTTCCAAATGTATTATGCTTCATTTTAAAACTCTATTTATCCCGTAGCCACAGTGAAGGCCCCGTTGCCTGTCCCCCCTCAGCTGCTTGCCATCGCCACACAGCTTGGGATACAGGAGCAAGTGCCCGATGTGGAGAGACAAAGTATGAGACAAAGTATTTTCACATTAGTAGCCCTGTTATGCTACCAGCATACTGTACATAAACATCAGTTACATTCTGATTTATCCAGATTGCATTATCACCAGAACTCATGTGCTAAGTAATGTTATGTAATGGTAATATTTGCTTTCTGATTTGTTTGTTTTTTACTCTTTGGTTTTCAAAGCACACGGAAAGCCTGTCTCCCACCATTCTTCTGTGGAGCCAGGGATAACAGCAGCCCCATCTCTTCCTGAAGGTAGATATTTAATTTTGTGAAAAAAAAAGTGTTGTGAGAAAAAATATGTAAGTAATGTTCATTACTGTGATGTCTTTTTTTCACTTGCCTCTCTGGTTTATATCTCACCACCCTAGATGCATCATCGCAGAATGTTGCCTTTGTGGAAGAGAAAGAAGACACAGTCCTTGTTGAAGGTATTTCTTTCTTCAGCCTTTCTTTTTTATTGTTTGTCATTCATGTGGAGCTGTCTTTTTTCAATGTGTATTTAGTGTTTTTTGTAGCATATTGTGTTTGCGTTTTACAGCTCTGCCGTGTCCAGCCCCACCTGTCGAACAACCTGCAGCCTCAGATCCCTCACATACTCCACACCAGCCCGCAGCCTCTGTCCCTGGGTATGATCAGGATGTTGCACAGTGGAACTGCTCACAACAGCAGAAATTATGGATGAAGTCTGAGTTGGAAGCGCTGGGGCTATGGCCAGGCTCCCGTCCAGTACGCCACCTCATGAACATGCTGTCCCTGTGGCGTCATCCACCTCAGCCCGAGCTCATAGATAGCATCTCTGAGCTCCCCTCAGCAAAATACTTTCAGCTCCATCCATTTTTCATTTGGAAGCCAGAGCACTCAATTATGGAGAGAATGAGGAACAATTACGTCCTGCCATGTCTTCATGGATGTCCCAACCCTCAGGTAGTTTCTTCCGGTGTTGGAAGGCCAAGAGTCATCATTGGCACCAGCGGTCAGTACTACATTTTAGCCTCTCGGCTCACCTGCAAGACTTGTAGGAAGTACTGGCATGCTGACAAGCCCCAATGGCTGGAGAAGCTACCGAGGAGATTTACTAACATCGTGCCAGCTCTCCTCACATTTAGGAAGGCCATCTGTAAAACTGTGATGGATGAGATGAGGCGTAGTGGCAGATCACCTGAGGACATGGCAAAGCAGCTGACAGAGGTCCTCCAACTTAAATATGAGAGAGCTCACCTGGCCTACCTGCTCAGTGTTCAGAACATCACGGACGCTGAGGCAGGATTATACGGCCAGAAAACCATCACCGGGCTCCTCAGACAGACAGACACCCCTGCTCCTTTCGGTGGATACTCCGATGCTGATGGCTGGTGTGGAGTATCCATCTCTTCACACTACCTGGTCGACTGCCTGATCCAGGAATATCAGCGGCAGGAGCAGCTGCTGACTCTGCTGCTACAGGGGACTTTTGGTCAGGTCCTGAGGTCTGATCACACCCGCAAAGTGGCCAGGAAGGTTGTTCTCTCCTCTGGCACCATGTCATCTTATGCCATTATGAACGAGAACTGGATGATCCTGTCCTGGGTGATGCTGCAGTCGGAGTGTGATCGCTCTCTTCATCCCATGTATGAGGGTCTGGCTCGACGGTACTCTGCTGCCAGAGGCGATTTTAGAGTCTGCTGGGGCCCTAAGCAAAAATCCCCAGGGGGCCCTCCAACCAGTGATTTTTAAATGTTTTCCTTAGGCATAGCTTTCATAGCACCAATAGCTTGTTAACTTTTACACTTTCATATTATTATTATTATAATAATAGGCTACTCACTTCAATACTGTAACATAACTTTACTATGTCACCCTGCTACCTAGCAAGTTAATAGTGTTGTTACTTGCTGCCAAGGAGACCACGTTAAGTTAACCTTACTCTTTTTTTTTTTTTTTTTGTCACCGTAACCGAGTGGAGCACCAGAACCGCACGCACCGAGTCCCTCAGTCAGGTGCAGTCCCACTGACTGACTGACTGTAAACGTGAAGTAGCCTGGTCACCACTGGTCTGAAGCTAACATTAGCTGCTATTCAAGTGTCTCCCAGTTAGACTATTAGCATTTGTTCAACAGTTATTTACTGTTCACGTTACACTCTGCTCCACTTACCACCACTGTCTTGCATTCTTTTTTACTTCCGCCTCTTTTTTCTTCACGTCTTGCTCCCAGGTGGACTCTTCTTTTCCCCTCGGCTTCATTAGAAACTCCCAGTGATAAGGTGCTGGTGCATCATACAGGTTAACGTTAGCTGGGATCAGGTCCGGAGAATGACATGGGGCCCCGTTAGGGGGGTTTCCCACTGAGATGTAATTGCAAATCGACGCTATACGACGATACGGGGAGGGGGGTGCGGTCACTGCGGGTAGCGCATTTTGAGATATTTCTGTCGATAAAACTGCCCTCGGGCCCCGACCCTCGGGGGCCCCCTAATGGCTCGGGGCCCCAAGCAGTTGCCTGCCTTGCCTGTTCACAAACTGCGCCTCTGTCTGCTGCTGGAGTGGAGAAGGCAGGCTACCACTGGGTGGACAGGTATACATCACAAGTTTTAATTCAAAACTCTGATTATTGTGTATTTAACCTGTTGTGCTCTTTATTGACTGACATTATATAGTTTGTTTTATAGTTAGACTAAATGTTTTCTGGTCACAGGCTTTTTTAATCCGTTTTGCACAGTTTACTGTGTAATCTGCTAATTTTATACAAATTATTAATAAATAAATAAATTATAAATTCATACAACAAGTCTCATTTTGTACAACATGTGTTGTGAATAAGATCTTCTCCAGATGTAACAACATTTTTTTCGTGTTGTAGGGACTGCTGTGCTGCCTTCAAGGTCCTGGACCCTGGGGCTCAGGAGCACCTCCTCTGGGACTGCTGGAAGACCACAGAGGCCATGGTGGCAGAGGCGACCTCTGGGTCTCTACTAAACAGCAGTGCGTCAAGGACCAGGTTTAACAGAGACATGGCTGTCAAGTTAGACCTGTTCCACTGCATGCGGCGGTTTACGAGAGAGTGTGTGTCAGAACATCATCCTCTCTACAGCTCCTTCTGCCAGTTCCTCTCTGCTGCTTTCGTTGTTGTGGACCAGAGTGACCTCCAGAAGCTCAAAGCGGCATACAGCTTCTGTGGAATCTCTCCGGCAAATCCAACGAAGCAGCACATAAGAGAGCACTGTCGCACCAAAATACCGAAGCCCAGAGAACTGCTGCAGAGAGTTGAAGATGTTCTGCATCACTTCCACCTGGCAAAGGACCAGGATGATGTGCTCCTCTTCAAGCCCTCCATGCTGAAACTGTGGAGGATTCAGCGAGTCCACATCCTGAGAGGCTGCCTGAGTGACCCTGAGGTGGGAGAGGGAATCCTCTACAGGTACGGCGTGTTGGGTAAAAAAAAGGAAAAGCACTGAGCTCTGATACAGCAGAGAGAGACAGAGAAGGGAGGGGTGAGCATGAGGAAACCAAGAGAGTGCTGAGGAAGCAAGGGAGGAGTGGTCAGAGTGTGCGCATGCGTGGGAGTGCATCGTCAGGCTGTGCGCATGCGTGGGAGTGCATCGTAAGTTTGGTGTCTAGGTGCCTACAGAGGGAGTCAAGGGGGGTAACATAGATAACGCCCGTCAGCAAGACTGTGTGGCGCCAATGAAGCTGAACTTGGGATGAACCCCAACACGTGCCATAGTAAGACACGTCCATGAAGGCGGGGATTAGCATCGTGTGATGTCATATAATATTAGTTGAACAAATCAGCGGGGCAGATCGTAGTCGAACCATCATCGTCAACCGTCATTTGAATAGAAGGGAGGATCGTAAATAAAAAGCGAAGACAAAGAGATAAGAACTTAGTCTGGTCCGGAACAGGCTCGGGTTTATGTCCATTTTTTCTAAGTGGCGTAAACTCTACTGCACCAAAGCTCAGTCTACTCTGATCGCCGTGTGGAGCTATGTTGATACTCTGAGGGGATTTTTCTTATAACTTTGATGAACAACTTTTATAACCTTTGAGCATATTCGATACCATTATTTTGTACTAATTACATGTTGGAATAAAAGAGATCCTTGATCGCAACTGGCCCTGTTTTGGATCTTATTTTTCCTCCGACATAATTGGCGAAGCCAGCCAGGAGGGATTGCAAGCAGCTGAGGACGTGCCGGGGTGGACAACCTGCAACTCATCACACTTGTGGCCACAAATTAAAGGTAAAGCAGTTAATTTTCTGCTCAAATTTGTGTGACTGAGTGCAGGTCTCCGCCAAGGTAAGATAACTCAGAAAATATAAGCTTGCCCCTAAAGAACCTAGCTGTAAATTGTTGTTAACTCCCAAACCTTAGGTCGTAAATACAACTGACTGAGCTTTGGTGCAGATTCCATGTTTTGTATGTCTTTTAACCTCTCCATCTGTATGTTATCTGTTCTGAACCACTGTCTAGAATCTGTGTCTGTGGATATATAAAATTGAAGATAAGTTAGTGCATGTTTGGAAAAAGAGAAAAAAAAAAAGAAAAGAAAAAGAAAACCATGGTGCGGAGTGAATGAATGAGACAACACTGAATGTGGTGATTGGATTGTGGCTATTAGTCTGTTTGGGGTTTTTTGCTGGACTGGCATGGACTGCTTTGCATGCGGCTATGTTAAGATCTGAGTGAAATTCTTCTCACTAATCGAAGTGGCAGCGTGCTATAAATCTAAAATACCAAAGTGGGGGGGAAGTTCCAGGTTAAATTCTGATGATACCACTCTCAAGACATCGAGAGGTCTGCTAACCTGAATAAGGGAATTTAGAGAATCTCTGATAAGCCAGCTCTCATGGTGAATGAGAGGACTGTTGAGCAGAGCAGTACAACAGGTACTGAATTTAGAGAATCTCTGATAAGCCAGCTCTCATGGTGAATGAGAGGACTGTTGAGCAGAGCAGTACAACAGGTACTGAATTTAGAGAATCTCTGATAAGCCAGCTCTCATGGTGAATGAGAGGACTGTTGAGCAGAGCAGTACAACAGGTACTGAATTTAGAGAATCTCTGATAAGCCAGCTCTCATGGTGATTGAGAGGACTGTTGAGCAGAGCAGTACAATAGGTGCTGAAGTTTGAAAATCTCTGATGATCCAGCTCTCATGGTGATTGAGAGGACTGCTGATCAGAGTGTATAGTACGTGAGGTACTAAGTTTAAATCTCTGAGGATCCCGCTCTCATGGTGATTGGGAGGACTGCTGACCAGAGTGTATAGTACGTGAGGTACTATACTTCGTGCACGGTTGTAAATAGTGTATATATATCTATATGTTAACCAGCTTGTGTAAACTGCATTAATAGTGAGTAGTAATATAGAACTAGACGACGTATATATACTGTATGTGTGTAGGCCTATGTGTGTGTGAGTGTATGTGTAAATCTGACAAAATAGAGTCATTAGAGAATTTGTATGAACAAACTGAACTAGGATATGCTTTCCTAGGAATACTGACAGGTTTAATGTTCGTAGTGTTTCTTACTGGGGTAATTTGGAGGATGATTGAAACACAGTAACTAGAGTAAAAGAGAAAAACTGTGGTGAATTGACAGTGCTATCATTAAAGCATTTATTTATTTAACAAAGAGAATATAAAATACATCTAGGACGAAAGCACATTTAATAGTAATATAGAAAATAAAATTAAGTTAAAATAATAAAACTGACATCTAACATTATTTACTAAATCTGGCACAGTCACAGAAAAGTTCCCTGAGCTGCTGTGTAAGCGGGCCAACAGAGGCCTGTGGGGGAGTACCAAGATAGTCTGGAAAGTACCATAAATCCACTCTACTCTGTGTACTGCCATCCCTAGGAGAGCTAATTGGGGAACTGATAACGACACACACAAGTTGGACAGAGAGAGAGAGAGAGAGAGAGAGAGAGAGAGAGAGAGCAAAACTCAAAGTTAAACATTTAAATCCAATATAAAAAAAATAATAATAAAAACACATGCCACTGTTATCACAATAACATAAAATAAGAAGGAAGAAAATATTACTGATAAATAAACTATTATAACTATCAATAATAAATAATAAAAATAAAAGATACAATTTAGGCCATCTAAAAGTTAAAACCACAGTAAGTGGCAACAGTAGTGGATAGACAAGGGGCAAATCAAACTAAGTAAACACACTTAACAAACCAAAGCAAATAGAGACACAGCGAAGATAGTTAAGCATAGGAGCAGAACTGAGGAAAAAGACTATGGGATGTTGATCCCAATGGAGGGAATACAGAGACAGCACCAAAAAAAAACATGAGATGCAAGTTCAAAAAATGTATGGTAAAAAGGCATAGGAGAACGTCTAGAGAGGCATAGTGGCCTACAGCTGGAACCTTCATTGAAAAATGTTGTGATGAAGTGGCAGTCGACATCAAACATTGTGCAGCAAAAAGACTCCAATGACAACAGAGAAGACAATCAAACAAAAGAGAGAGAAGTGCTGCAGTGGTTTGGACAAGAAGGACTATGGCAACAACGAACCCTGTGTCCACGGCGCCTGTTGATATCACCGATGAAAAAAAAAAAATTTCCCTGATGGAGTTGAAACACAGGCAGGGGTTGTGGGAGCAAAAGAAGAAAGAGTTCTGATGACTCCCATGTGGACAATAAACTCATCACCGCCACCATATGACCCTGAAGAGCCAATGATCAACAACACCTCAAGAACCCTCTCACCTGAACCAAAGATCACTCCAAAAAAACTGACACAAGGATACAGCCTAAGCTCAGCTGGTAGAGCAGAAAAAAAAAGGGCCATGATGTCACAAACTGATGTAAACAGGACGATACAGCAGCTGGATGAAGATGAAGAAGAATTTAAGAAAGTATTACGAAAGTTATTGAAGAATGGAGAAGAGGCGGGAGCAAAGGAGATGAATGCAAGGCAAATGAAGAGCGAACCATTGCAAATGCAAAATGGAAAAGATTGGGCCCACGAGATTTGGACTTCCGGACTCCAAATGACCAACAGGAGGATGAAGAAGTAGCAACTTCAGTGTGTCCATCAACGAGAGCCAGTGGACAAACCAAGCGTGAATCATTGTCCTTTATGGATATGATTGGCCTGGCTGGCAGACTGCCAGACCTCACTGAAGGAGCACACAAGTGGATCGGGAAGCTAGAAGAAGGTACAGCAGGTGTGAAGATGGTACTAGGGAATATGGAATCCCTATTAATGCATGTGATTAGAAAGCAAATGGCAGAAGAAAAGAATGAACAGCTAAACAAACTAGCCCAGCAGCAGCTTGGTGAACCCACCAAGCAGAAGAAGGATAAGGAAGACACACAAGCTCCAGTAGTGACAGTGACCCAATCAAGCCCACCACAGTCAGTAGTAACAGAAACACAACCACCTGCAACCCAAGCCACCACACAAGTCACCAACTCTCCATTGTCAAATCCAGCGGCTGCAGGAAGACCAAGTGCACCATTTATATATGTGCATTACACAGCAAGTGGAGGATATCAGAACGAATCCTCCAAGAAGATGGAGACCAGCACAAAGAGGAGCCCTGACGAGATACCAAAAGAAATTATATCAACAAATTCAGTTTTATGAGGGAGATTATGACGACACATCTTATGATGAACTATGTTGGCGATGTCAACAACCAGGACATTGATACAGAGACTGTCCCACAAGACAACGGACAGACGCTATAAATTGGCAATTGAGGAACCAGGAGGGTGACTACCGTGTCACCACTCTCCACTCAATCACAAGATGAGACCACTGACAGGGACAATTCAAGGTCAAGACATTCCCAGAGACTACTTGAGCATAATATCCCTAGAAGAAAAATGAAGAGGAAATGACAAAGAAAATTTTATTGGACCAGCAACTGAGAAATTTTAAGTCTACACGAAAGTCAAAATCAACACAAAACAGATGAGGAAAAAAAAAAAAAAAAAAAAAAAGGAAAAAAGGTGAAGTCTACCAAACCAAAGACAATATCCACTGAAGCAACATGCCATTGAAGGTATTAAGCCAACAGTCGCACGGCTGTTAAAAGCTGGAGTGTTGGTAAAAAACAAAGACTGTATCTAAAACATACTAATTTTCCAATCAGAAAACCACAGTTTAATGATTATAGACTAGTACATGATTTACAAGCTGTCAACTCTGTTGTAGGATCTAAAACTCCCATCGTCCCAGATCCTTACACCTTATTCTTACATATAGCCTACCACCTACAGTAGTGCTGCACAATTTGATAAAAATGTGCGATTGCGATTATGGTAGATAATATTGTGATTTGCGATTATGATTAGATTAATCGTGTAGCACTAATCTACAGTAAATGGTTTACAGTAGATGATTTGTGTTCTGCATTTTTTAGTGTTCCTATTCACCCAGATTTTCAAAACATTTTTGCATTTACCTACAAAGGGCCGCAGTATACATATACCAGACTGCCACAAGGGTATGTAGAAAGTCCATCTTTGTTTAACAAAGTACTGACCCTAGACCTACAACACTTAGATTTAGATAGCTAAATCCTTCAATATGTAGATGATTTGTTGGTTTGCAGCCCCACTAAAGTAGCCTAGAAATCTAGACGCACCCTAACAGCAGCAAATATAGGTGGGTCTAGAAACGAGCCATAGGAACTTTTTGAGTCTCGAAGACCGCTTGTGTTCACCAATCACAGCGCTCTATCTGTTTAGAGAGTCGTTGGGCGGGCTTAACGCGATGACGACATACATTTTAATTGGCTTGTCAGGCTAACGTCATCCTGCTCTTTGCTCTGATTGGTCGTAGCGCTACCCTATTGGTGCAGAGGCAGTTTGAAAGACAGCCTTCATCTCACCCCCTGGATTGAGCCGACTCCGAGGTCTACCGGTCGTTGCCAGACTAGACATGTTAATGATATAGTCTGGTTTGTCAGGCTACTACTAAAGAACAATATAAAAATACTTTGTAAATGTTTAAATGCTTTAGCTAAAGGAGGACACAAGGTAATCAAAACCACATTGTAGAAGTACTTTCATCTCTGAGAATGGCAGAATACAGTCGTTCATGGATTAGTGTGACAATGATGAAAAACGTCACCCGTGCATGCTCTTATTAGAGCAGCAGTTCAAAAATTATATCACAAAGCTACATATGAATGATATGACTGAAACAACTTTGTTAAAACAGGAAAGTAACCATTTACATACTGCAGCATAAAATTAGACAACATTGAAATCAGACTGCCACCTTGTAACCAAGGCTTGGCAGCCTTATACATAAATTGGTGATACTTTACTGTACATGTGCATTGTTAACTATCCCAGAACTTGTGCAATACAGTAAATCCAGCAGGTCACACCAGTAGATGGAACTCCTCATGACTGTGTACAGGTGACATATGATGTTATGCATGCATACATGTGATGATTTATAGCAAAATCACACATTGCAGGCAGGGAACCCTCAACAACTATCTTTTCTCTCATCCAAGCACAGGATAGTAATTTACCACAGAAAAGATTGTGTAGATCAAAAGGCGTACTATTATGAAAATACTGATGACCAGACAAGAGTTTGCGGCGAAATCAAGCAGATCATTTTGTTCTTCCACTGTTTTTACTTATGTGTACGGTTAGGATGGCGCATGGTCAGGACCACTGCGCCAGGGGGGAAGCAATCAGACACCTACTGGTTGTCCCCATTTTTGGTGGAAACAGTGGATAGAAGACTACAAGAATGTAGAAGTTTGCACTAAATATAATACGCGAAAAGCTTTTTCGGCGCCGATGCGCAGATACCATCATGTGATGGTCCATTTCATCATCTTATGGTAGATTTTGTTGACATGATTGAAATGTAATTTTTGTAGAGGAGTAGAAGCAGTATCAACAAAAGCACCAGGTCATACTGTAAGTCAGTAACCAAGTTCTGGTGTACAGAAGTGGTTCCGAGGTTTGGTATGCCAAACACCATCAGTTCAGTCAATAGTGAAATCCAAACTGTTTAGAATAACAGTTGACAGTAAACACGGGCTGAATTTGATAAGATGCTTTGCCTTTGGCACTAATACTAGAATCCACAAAGTTTTATTTAAACAGGTAAAAGTTCTTATCACAGAGCCAAACCAAAGACTACAGCCAGGCAACTGGATGTATGTTGAGGTTTTTGTAAAGGAAGGAGAATCAACCCAGACGTGAAGGACAACTGAAGGTCATCTTGGTAACATCAACTACATTGTAAGTCGACGGTAAGAGTTTTATTCCTCCTAACCATTGCTGTAGAGCAGATGATCCTTCGAGGACAATATATGGCTGCAGAAAAAGGTGCAGCAGATCCTTAGTTGGAAGGAGCCAGTGATACCACCTCGCAGAGAGACCAACTAATGGAGACAGTAACATGGCTCCATAACATATGATAGCTTTCAAACACCAACTTAAGGCCCTAATGTCATATGTTTGCTTTGATTTGGATATGATATTAAAGTGTAGGCCCCTAAGTTCAGCTAGATTGACTTAGGAGAAGATATATTTTACTTATATATGTTTTTCTGTGTATTAATGATATTTCTGTTTGCCTTACTGACAGTTACACCATGACAGACCACTACGAGACAAGACCAGTGCAGGCAATACCTGGAAAGGCCAGCGAACCATCTCATGGTGCCATCAAGGCCAGGGGTGATTCCTCGCTATGGAACATACATAGCCGAGCCAGCCTGAGGTCTAGACGTGGCAATGTAACCTCAACCGCGATCGTTGTACATGGGACAGCTGATGAGTCCATATCTTCCATCGCAGTATAAGGGACACCCATGATGCAGCCGACACCTACCTTGGAATCGCTACTACATATATCAGAACCATCACGTATGATCCAAGTGGAGATGCAACCAACTACGCCATGACAGTTGTGTATCCTGAGATGAATGCAACTACTACAGAAGCTGTAACGCAGCATGCAGAAAAACTGGTCAACACTCGCCACTGCTAAGCCACAATATGAAGGCACTAAGAACTAAGAACTAAAAAACAACTGTCTGATGACAGAGAATGGTCAACACATGAAGAAACTACATCAGCTAAGGGACAAGAAAAGATTGGCTCACGAGAATCACAAGTTGTGACAGGAAGGCAGAGCCATGAAGGAAAACACCATGAAGAAGAGCTTTGATGCTGATGGACATTACACCTGTTCCCTCTGATTTACTGTTGATATACCTGTTGTCATACTCAGACAAGGCAAATACATAAGTATCTTAATGACTTGTTACTATGTTAGAATTACTAATAAGACATATTCTCATATAGACAAGAACCTACTAATTCTTTTGATCTACTGCCGTACCATGTAACCAATTTGCCAACAACTACATCTGCGGAAGACATATGTGTATCTATTAATAGTGAAATAGTGAAACTTACAGTGGTTAAATACATAAAATACATAGTTGAACATTTATTGATGGTTTTTAATATTTTAATGCCACCACTACTGCATTATGAGTCACAACTAACTGCTGTCTGACTCACATCATACATGTTGTTTTTAGTATTTTTTTTAGTCTCTGCTTTTAACTGATTCTGGTAAACACACTATGGTTAATATTGAAAAAATATTGTTTTGACCTACTGAAACTCTTTACTTACTGATTGTTTTGTCTTTATCATCTGCTGTAATCATGCATTATATGTCATTTTTGATTTGATGAGACTTTGCAAGTCTCACAGGGGGGAATGTTGGGTAAAAAAAAGGAAAAGCACTGAGCTCTGATACAGCAGAGAGAGACAGAGAAGGGAGGGGTGAGCATGAGGAAACCAAGAGAGTGCTGAGGAAGCAAGGGAGGAGTGGTCAGAGTGTGCGCATGCGTGGGAGTGCATCGTCAGGCTGTGCGCATGCGTGGGAGTGCATCGTAAGTTTGGTGTCTAGGTGCCTACAGAGGGAGTCAAGGGGGGTAACATAGATAACGCCCGTCAGCAAGACTGTGTGGCGCCAATGAAGCTGAACTTGGGATGAACCCCAACACGTGCCATAGTAAGACACGTCCATGAAGGCGGGGATTAGCATCGTGTGATGTCATATAATATTAGTTGAACAAATCAGCGGGGCAGATCGTAGTCGAACCATCATCGTCAACCGTCATTTGAATAGAAGGGAGGATCGTAAATAAAAAGCGAAGACAAAGAGATAAGAACTTAGTCTGGTCCGGAACAGGCTCGGGTTTATGTCCATTTTTTCTAAGTGGCGTAAACTCTACTGCACCAAAGCTCAGTCTACTCTGATCGCCGTGTGGAGCTATGTTGATACTCTGAGGGGATTTTTCTTATAACTTTGATGAACAACTTTTATAACCTTTGAGCATATTCGATACCATTATTTTGTACTAATTACATGTTGGAATAAAAGAGATCCTTGATCGCAACTGGCCCTGTTTTGGATCTTATTTTTCCTCCGACAGGCGGCACCTTGCAGCTCAACTACATCAAGGGCGAGGGGGCTGCCGTACCAATCTAGATCCCTGTGAGAGGCACCTCCCAGCAAGAGGGCTTCCACTATCACCAGGCCCAGTGGGTAACAGGCAACCGAGTGTCTGCAGAACTTTTCCAGGCCCAGGCCATGACTGGAGTGGTGCGCTGGAACTTCCAGAGGCTGGTGGACCTGAAACAGCCTGATGTGGAGCTGCCAGCTGTGTTTGACCCTCTGCTGATTGCAGAACTCAACCAGTCCTCTTTGAAGGTGACAGGGAGGGTCAAATATCCAGCTCTGCAGGTCTCAAACAGGGACACAGGGGAGAGATTTGGGCTGGGGTATGTGGAGCCAGGCTGTCGCCCTGTTGTTTTAAAGTGGGACAAGCATAAAACACAGGGTAGCACCTCAGCTTCAGTTCCCATGGAGACACAGCAGCGGCCCTCTGCCCAGGAGGAAGCACATCGATGCCCGGCTGCTGTGGGGAGCACGGACTCTCAGGTAATCCAGACTGCCTCCTCACTGCCATTAGCTGGCTGAAACAGACTGACTCACTAAATTTAACTTTATTTGATTCTGTATTTCAGAACACCAGTGGCACTGCCCGAGATGAACCACTTCCACCAGTGTTGTTCTCCCAGCAGTTCTCCCAGCCTCCAGCTGTGTCTCAGTCCCAGCCTCCTCCCCAGCCACCAGCGTCTGCCACAGTCAAAGCCGAGTCTCAGGCCTCCATGACTACAGGTCACTCAAATTAAAGCCCACCTACCATCCCTCATACAAAACTTCACATCTTAAAACAGACTTGGTCACTTTCGTTGGAATTAATATCATGATAATATTTTAAACAATGTAGCTTGTGCACGCAAAATGTAAAATAACTTTAACAAATCTTATTAATCTTAGTGTTATTTGATACAACTCTTTACACTTGCCAAATCTACAATTTGTAACTGATGTTGAAAGTTTTTTAATAAATAATCACATTGCTTTTCCTCTTACATTCAGAATTTAACACAATAATAATCACATGCTTTATTTTTCACGCCTGCCAGATGTAGCACCACTGCCCATTTCCTCCTCTCCCCGGGCCACCCGCACTGGACCCATTAAGACAGGGGGTCTTATTCAAGTGCTGGACCACAGCCGGTGGACTGATCCAATGAGAGCTGCCATCGATGGGCTTCTGATCGTGCACCATGGATCAAAAGACATACTGAAGCGGGTGGATGCAGACTATGCTGGAATGGTACAGAGGGAGTGCACCGACCCCAACAGCCTCCTTCATCCTACCACATGGCAGCATATCTCCAGATATGTCAAGCATCTGGCTAAATTGAAGAATACCAGCTCTGCTCTGAACACCAGCCCAGAGAAGGTATTGGAGACACAGCAGCTGTGGCAAAGTTTGACGACAGGCAGCCATACGGTCAGTGTGCCTGTCACAACCCTTCCTCCTGCGACTGTGAACCCTCCAGCTGTGGCTCCCCCTCAGGAGGAGGCACTGAGCCGGGCCACAGTGGAGAAGATTGTGACAGAGATCCTGGAAAAACAACAGCAGCAACCACAGCAGCAACAACCACAGCAGCAGCAACAGCAGCCAAAGAAGAAGACCAGAAACTGCTTAGCCTGTGGTCAGCCAAAGTCGAGGTATCTGGGTGATGGCTCTTCAATCCATTTGTTTTATCAAACAAAAACTGTGAAGTACTTTTACTGCTCCACCAAGGTTTTTAAGACCTATGCGAGTGAAGGCCTCACAAACCCCCGAATGCCGTTTAATGATTTTGCCGCCTCTCCTTTTTTTAAGCGGGAGATAGATGCTGCTAGACAGAGGGGGGCAGAGTGGAAGAAGGTGGCAGATGAGAGGGCAAAGCGGAAGTCGGAGGTGCAGCTGCCAACAGGCCGCCTGTGCAGGTTCTGTCACCTTCCACTGAAACAGGGCCCGAACAGCCCACACACACACACCAGCTTCCCCGGGGTGCCAGGGAAGTATATCTACTGTCCTTCCCGGGTCTTGTCCCTGTATCAGGCTCAGGGCATGGTCAAGGAGATGACCTGGATGGAGTTCCAGCAGTCTGCCTTCTATGCGACTGAAAGGGACAGATGGGTTGCAGAGAGGGGGAAGTGACCACCTTCAACCCCACCAACACACACACACACATGCACCCACAAACACACATAAATATTAGATAATATTGAGCACTGCACTAATATTGTATATTGCACACACTAGTTACTATATTTACTGTACTACTTACTATATTTACATGTACATTTATAAATTGTTAATTTGACACAAGGCAGTCTACTACAACAGGCTTCAGATCAGCAGTTTCACCAATGATAGCGTAGCCATGAGCCCAGTGGTTTTCAAAGTGGGGGCCGGGTGGCTGGGGTGGGGGTCCTCAGCAAATTGGAGTGAAGATGAGAAGAAATGTAAATAACAAAATGAACTCAAATTATTGTTTGTTGTATTATAGTTTGGGTGTGTACATTTTTTATTTTGTTTTGTTTGTTTTGTTTGTTTTGTTCTGGCTGTGTTTTCAATAACAATTAAATATCTAAAAGAAAAATACTGTGGTGGTCTTTACTTGTAATGGAGGTAGAAAATTAAATAACAAATATACTAGCTGTTTGTCAGACTGAAGTCAGAGCAGTCTTATATACATTTAGCAGAACATAATTTTAATGTGTGTGAGTTTGAAACATTGGACAATATCTGAAAATTATTAATTTGAACAATTTTTATTTAATTTCTGTTGCTCATAATCATATATTTATCATAAAGTGATTATGGTAAATGAAAGTTAATCGATACTGGAGCAAATATTTACATATTTACTATTTATGGTGGATGGTAGCTGTATAAAACACCATCAGAAAGAACCTGTGTTCGTATGAGAAGACAGCAAGAGGTTACTTCAGGTCATGAAGTCCTCTACAGCTATACGCGACTGGCCGCCGCGGGTGAGCTATACCTGTTGTACCTTAACAGCTACACCGAGCTGCCAAGCCTTTCACCTCTGAGCCAGATGAAGAGCGGGGCGGGAGCTTGTAGCACTAGTGCCCTCCCCTGGAGCTGTGACACGTCAGCTCCAGTCTCCCTGAAACTGCCAGTTTGCATCTGCCATTGGTTCACAGCAATTTGAATGCAGAAAAATTCAGAAATGCAATTTTGCACTTCCTTTTCTGCTGATATGTGCTCTAACACAAGAAAAATGCCACAGGAACATGTGAAAAGCACGAAAAACATGATTTTCATGGGAGCAGGTCTTTAAAGTTCAAAGTGGCTGACACACTAACAAGACTGCTGAGGTGGGATTTGAACCAGTGACCTTGTGGTTGAATGGCATGAACCTTATCCACTGGGCTATTCCAATACTCATGGTGAAGTAGAGGTTGAGACTTTGATGAATGTGAGATTTTTAAATGATGCTTTAAAAAGAGAGAAATGAGCCACAACAAGTAAGTAGAGGACTTTTTTTGTGAAAATAGTGCAAGCAGTGATCACCATACAAATGGTTGACCAAGGTAGGAATCGAACCCACAATCTCATGGTCACTAGACGTTGACTTTGCCTCTGTAAGACAGTCAGACACCCACCCTGAAATGTTGTCTAAGTTTTCTCTAGACTGAATGTCACCATTCTCTGCCTTTTTGATTATCTGTAAACTAATCAACCACCTAGGCTCAAACCTCATCATTTGGGAACTGTTTCTCATCACTCTAAAATGTAACACCTTCTGTTTACTTGATTCACTCTGTTGGTCTCAGTGCGAGAAGTGAAAGGATCTAGGTGACTTATTGTCAAGACCCCTGATGATCAAAGGTCTCCAGATGCGAATGGTGTCTCTATGCAAAGTCCCAATTGTTATGTGAATTAGAAGTGTTTCTGTTCTGGTTGGGTATTTAAGGGAAAGAGCAAGAACCTCACTTCGAGTTGATCTGCTTACCAGAGCTCCCACACATCGAGTGTGTTGCATTATCTGTTTCTTAAGTATTGTTACTATTTGCTATAGTTTGTTCATTTTGTACATCACAATAAACTGGAATGTTAACCCTTCATTTCTGATATTGCCTTATTGAGACTTTGTTCTAAATAATTAAGAATCTGTTATTGGATATTTATTTGGTCTTTAGTTATATGGTAAGTTTCATTTGGTAACATTCATACCCTTAACCTCTGAGTTGAATAGAAAAGATTGAGTATCATGTCCTTTAACCATTGAGTTATATTTTATGACCTCTGAATATCTCAACCTAGGTGTCTGGGCTGTTCTTCTATGTTAAGAAGGTCACTGAATAGTTTAAGTCTATATCTGCCATCCCTGAACTAAGTTAGTCTAAAAAGATCTTAGTTATATGGTAAGTTTCACTGGACACTATTCACACCCTTAACCTCTGAGTTGGACAGACAAGATTGAGTATCATGTTCTTATACCTCTGAATACTTCAACCCAGGCATCAAGGCTATTCTTCTATGTTAAGAAGGTCACTGAGTGGTTTTAATAATCCATCACTGAACTAAGATTGATTCCTGTTTTCTTAACAATAGAATTGATTCTTAAAGTGTTTATATTTTAAATGATTGATTAACTTTTAATTCCACCAATATTTAAGAGTAAAGTTATTTTTAAATGGAGTCAGATTAAACGAGTATTTACTTTACTTTATTTTGAAAACCTCATCTTAACACCGGAAAGACAAGACACGTATTGGGGAGATATTGTTAAATATTGATGAATATTTCCTCCCCTACACCTCTAGGCCACAGTGCACACACAGTTGTAAAGACTGTTGTCTGTTGATGAGCTGCACTCTGTCTCACTCTGAAGTTAACGAGCCCAAAGCTGCACCTGTTGGATACACACTGTGTCAACACCAAGAAAGCTTGAGAGTCAAGCTTGAATGACTTAGAATAAAAATTTCTGTGAATTTCAGGCTGAGAGCAGCAGTTTCAACATGAAGCAAGTTATCAGAAGTCAACAGAGGACGACTGGGAAAATAATTCACTATAATTGTTGTTGAGGCAAGATTTGAACCAGCAACCTTCAGGTCTCCAGACGCAACACACACCCATTATAAAGCTGAAAAAAATCAGAAAAAGTTAAATATTTTAAAAAGTATAAATAGTTAAAAAGAGAAAAGTAATGCCGATAAAGTTCAGAAAAAGCTGCACGTTTTGATATATGAATTGTTGAAATAGCACAAAGTATGAAGGACTAAAAGAAGACCGTAAAAAGGCGGAAGAAAATGGCCGAACAGAAGAACAATAGTGTGACTGCTTTCAGCAGTCACACTAACTAGAAAAAGCATTTCCAAGAATGGAAATGGTGTGAATGCTGAAAGCAGCTGAACGCTGTTGCAGAATTAGCAAATAGTGCAAGCAGTGATCACCATACAAATGTTTGACCGAGGTAGGAATCGAACCCACAACCTCATGGTCAGTAGACTTTCACTCTGCCTCAAAACCACAGTATACACACAGTTACAGAGACTGTTGTCTGTTGATGAGCTGCACTCTGTCTCACTCTGAAGTTAACGAGCCCAAAGCTGCACCTGTTGGAAACACACTGTGTCAACACCAAGAAAGCTTGAGAGTCAAGCTTGAATGACTTAGAATGAAAATTTCTGTGAATTTCAGGCTGAGAGCAGCAGTTTCAACATGAAGCAAGTTATCAGAAGTCAACAGAGGACGACTGGGAAAATAATTCACTATAATTGTTGTTGAGGCAAGATTTGAACCAGGAATCGAACCCACAATCTCATGATCACTAAACCTTTACTCTGCCGCTTCACCACAGAGAGCACAGACATTAGCATGTTGCCATTGTAATGTGATGATGTGCTGCAAACGGTGGCAGTAGCAATTAATGCGTCTCTTAACGAACACCTGTAACCAATTGAGGGTGGGGGAGGGGAGCAGAATTCTACATCACATAACAAGATTGCTCAGCCTGGATTCGAACTAGTGACCTTAGGGTTGGCAAGCGGCCACCTTACCAACTGGACTGCAGACAGAGTTATGGAGAAGAGAGGTTGAGACTTTGATGAATGTGAGATTTTTCAATGATGCTTAAAAAAAAAGAAGAAAATAGTATAAATGAGCCACAACAAGTAAGTAGAGGACTTTTTTGTGACCTGTGACTATTTTTTGGTGAATTAAAATTAATTAAAAAGCACTTAACAGCAAGTTACAAAGTTGAGCTCCTTCTCCTGCTGCTGTGAAAAAAATGCATTGGGCTGAATGAGAGCAGAGAGCTCCCTGGCTGCATTTAAAAAATATTTTAAATTATTATCTAAGTCTCTTTGCATTTTTGACCAGAATTTTAGCCAGAAGACAAGTGTGGCTACAAAACTGGAGAAAATAATTTGTCTAGAGTTTAATTTGTGGCCGTGCTGACAGTTTAGCCAGAAAAACTCTAGAATGTTTTTTTGCCTCTCTCCACTCTGGCACCACTCTAGCTCTGCTCGTTAGACGCAACACACACCCATTATAAAGCTGAAAAAAATCAGAAAAAGTTAAATATTTGAAAAAGTATGAAAAATTTGAATACATCCGATAAAGTCCAGAAAAAGCTGCACATTTTGATATATGAATTGTTGAAATAGCACAAAGTATGAAGGACTAGAAGAAGACCGTAAAAAGGCGGAAGAAAATGGCCGAACAGAAGAACAATAGTGTTCCTTCAGCATTCACACTAATTACAACATCCTCACATCAACTGAGGAAAAACTCCCAAGAAAACCCTTAACAGGGAAAAAATAGATGTTGTATCCACTTAACTACTAAAAATGAATGTTGAAAATGTATATACACTGTAAAAAAAAAAAAAAAAAATCATTGGAACATTTCTTCTGGGCAATATGTGACTAAAAGCAGACACAGAGACTCTGCAGTTGGGAAAAGACAGTTTACTAAATCAAAGATCAACAGGCAGGTGATAAAGACGGCCAGGCAAGAGAGTCAGGATACAGACAGGAGTCAGACAGATAACAGGCAGTGGCACCAGACAATCTGGCAAACAGGTAGTGAAACCTGGCCTCTATGCAACAAGCTGGGAGGCTGAGGCTGATAAGAGCATCAGGAACAGTAGAGCTGATGGGCATGTGGATCAGGTAACTAGCTGGAAACTCAGTAAGGGCAACTAGTGGAGAGGTGTAGCATGAAATGAAATCTAGTCATTTGATTGGAAACACTAATACAATGCGAGTTTGGTCTGTTATAGTTTTTATGAGGGTCCAAACTGTTTCCATACTGTACGTTGCAGAGTCAGATCAGGAAATGCACTAGCACAATGAGAAAATGTCTTTGTACTCTACTAAGACAATGGAAGTCTTCCAGTGTTATAGTTTGTTGAAATCTGAAAGCAATTAATTTGGGGAACTGGTCAAAACAAAAACAAATACAGTGAACTTCATGTTTACTGTAGGTGAAATAAACATTTACATCCCTCCACCACATCCATCAGAGAGAGGGAACAGATGAGTGAGTTTCCATTCAGAACACTAACCTGTATGTCTCTGCTCTAGCCTCTGCAGCAATATTGTCCAAAGAAAACATTAATTAATTTTAATTATGAGGACAAAGACTGTCCATACTGCGACAGTTGGACTAATGCTTGTAAAGGGAAACTGTCCTGATATGATGGAGACATCGGGCTACCCGCTGTAAAAGCCACCAACAGGTAGGCTATGCTTTAAATACAGGGTCTGAACACACAGTAGGCCTACAGTATGTCATGGACAATGTCTAACAACACCTGTTAATATCACAGCACACCAACCAACCAACGTCTATCCTTATTGCCAATGTACACAACACTACAGCAGGAGTGAAAATCACTGAAAAGCTAATCAACCATGAGAAGAGAGAGAGTGATAGTCCCAGCTCCCTATGGAGTAGGGAATGATCAGAGGTCAATAGTCCACTCAAATCAACTCTCAGGGGTCCCTTCACTGGAAGGAGGAGCAGTAACACATCGCCACAAACAAAGCACTGGAGACACAGCTGTTTCATCAGTTTTCATTGATCAGGCTCCTACACATTCCTCAGGCTGCACGGACCTCTGGGATGTGATCAGAGATGTACATTCACTATATTATTACTTCTATCGGATTTAGAGGTACACCTCTCCTGAGCAGCTGTCAAAGTGCAACTTTTGAATTGGTAATGTTGCTGTTTAATAATTAACCATGTGTCTGTGTGTCCTGCTTTTATGTAATTCTGTTGCTTTATTCCACTGAATGTCAAAAGTTGTCATTTTAAAGTGCAGCTGACATTGGGCTTCTCTGATGGGTAACAACAGCATTAAAAGTGAGGTGACCTAAAGATGTAGGTGGCTTCAATGTTCCCTTAAATCTATCTTATATATTTCTTAGTTTTATCCAAAGCCTTTGATAATTTGTTGACCACACTATTTTGCTTTCTAAGTTACATTGTTATGGTTTCCAGGATTATTCATATAGTTAGCTTGCCAGTTATGTTTCAAATCGCGAACAAATCGTTTATGTCAATGGTTGTACATCTTCCAGAGCACAAATAACATATGGTGTCCCCCAGGGCTCCATACTTGTTCTGTTATTGTTCCTTTACATTAATGATCTTGCGACTGTTTCTTCCACTATACTTTTTTTGCTGATGATACTAATTTGATTTTCACTCACAGTCATTTTTATTCTTTAATCAGTGAAGCAAATTCTGGCATTATTAAATTGTCTGAATGGTTCCAGATAAATAAGTTATCATTAAATTAAAAATATCTAATTTTACTGAAATGAAAAAAAAAGAAAAGTAAATCCAGTGCTAAAATCTCAATTGGGGGTAACGATATAACCCAGGTTTCTTTCACCAAATTTTTGGTCGTTTTAATTGATGAGAGGTTGTCATGGTCCGAGCATATTAAGCTTGTCAATAACAAAGTAATTTCACATTTATACGCACCTATAATTTTATTTTTGACTCTTTTTGTTGTTGAGGTGTTTTTTATAAGCCCATATACAGTAGGGTTTTTAACCTCTCCCACACTTACTATTCTTGTTTCATTTCTATTTTTGTAATTGTCCTTATTTTTCTATGGTACAAATAAATAAGCTAAACTAAAGTTATACATTTTCCACATCTGCAACGAAGCTGACAAGAAATTCTGTAGTTGGTTAAAGTCATATAATAAAGTATGTCAATGCCATGATGAAGATAAGCTCCTCAGTAAGGACAAAACAGAAAAGGTTGCCATGGCTCTGGGTTCCACCACTGAAATGTTTATATAACAGTTGGTGCGATAAAACAGCAATTTAGGCACATTAGAGCTACTGCATGTGTAAAGAGATGCATAACTGTAGCCAGGCCAAAGTGAATGCAGCTCCTGTCCTTGGCTGGTACGGAAAAATGCGGGGACTTTCATGAATAAATAAAGTGAATAATGGCTGTTCTTTTCAAAGTGGATATGAAATGGTTCCACAAAAGGTTAACGGTTTCTAAAGAAGGACAGGCATTTGTCATGGTTGCAGTGATGGGAGCTCAATACGGCCAGCAGCAGAGCGACCACTTATTTCCAGCATCCCTTTCAAACAAGACAGATAAAAAGGTAGATGTTTGATTTCTCTAAAAAAGCTGTAATGATTAGGCAAGGATCTTTCATCCCTATTGTTAGTGGCCTGTCTGTGTCTCTTACAGCACAGTTCCTGTTACTCTATTTGGAAATTGAGAGAAAATTCAATTAGTTGTCAGGTGTTCGTTGCTGGTTGTTGTTCTTCCCTAAAACCCACATACTGGTGTGGTGCCTGACAAGGAGCAGAACCACGAAATGTCTGACAACGCCACCCCCTGATGGTGGGCAGAGGGGACCCCTCAGTTTTTCCTTTACCTATAGTGTGGCTATTTTACTATATCTTCCCCGCAATAGGGACAGCTGACAATGAGGCAAATATGTATAAAAATAACAAATTTATTACAAGTAGTAAAAATACAAAATATCCAGTGTAAAAGCATTAAGTCTAGGACGCTATGAATAGAGTGTTTGCAAAAGATAACTGGTTGAAACTCCTCGGTCAAGAAAGGTCGGACTGGCACGAGCAGAAATCCCTCTTCCTCAGGGGGCTCCTGGAGAGAGAGCAGAAACGAGAGACAGCAGACCCAACACCGAGATACACATGCAACACAGCAAGCACTACACACATAAAATATCAATACACCACTACAGTATATCACACCGTGTTGCGGTTATAGGTAGACTACACACCACAGTGTCTCACCCATGTGGTCACCCTGAAGAGAAGGAGGAGTACACCCGTGCAAATCCGGCCTTATACAGAGACAGCCTAAGAAGAGAACACATGTAAGAGAGGAGTACAACCAGCATCAACAGCATTTAAATTCATTGGTCCCAGAGACAAAAAGAAACGAAGGCAAAAGAAGAAAAAGAACCAAAACAAGTTAAATTCACAAAATGTCGATGATTTAACAATAAAACAGTGGCTGGCCTGGTCCTTTCTCTAAGAGAGAAATAAAACACATTAGTTACCAGCCCAGTTTAACATCACAGCATGTTCAACCTTTAACTTAATAAATATAGGCCTACTTGGCAAGTATGCTCAATTGTCCCACATCGCAGTTAATTATTCAGGTGTAGTTGAACATTCCAAGTGCTATAGACACAAAGAGAGGCTTTAAGTAGACATTTCAACACAGTTTTAAAACATTCAATAAAAGTGGCATTATATAATTTACCAGCATATCAGTGTCCATATCTCCACAGCTGGAGTCACAACGTGGTGGTCCCGTCAATGTAAAAAGGCCATGCAGTGGTCTGTGTTCTCCGCGAGGAGTAAACACGCTAGATTATCCTAATAAAATAGAATAAATAAGTATTAAATCTAGGTTATGGCAACTGAACCGACATATACCTAAATGACCCCCCCCCCCCATACCTGTATATGAGGTGAACCCAGCTCAGCTGTGCAAAGTTGGCTGGCAGAACAAAGAAAGGCTGACTGGCATCTCCCAAACATTTATCACTTCCTGATTGCAGTCATGTGATCATGAGACATCATGTGACCCTGTAGAGTGAATGTGTCAGACCTCCTACCCACATCCCCACACTGGCTTGTTAGAAGGTTGGAGCTTACCGTTTAATGGAAAGTGTTATCTGTGTTGTAGGTTCCCTGCTTAGTGTCTGCCATCTCACCACGCTCAGCTGTAATCTGTCTCAACTGTTCCAAACCATGAGGAACCATTAGCCCCAGCCCTGCTCCGCCATATTGGATCAACTAAAATGTACTAAATCTTACAATAAACCTCTTTAAAATGTTAAACTTAAAGCAGGCATGTTCTGTAGAATAGATATCGTTGTTTGATGCTGAGATGAGGCCCTTTACTTGGAATAATTGCTCCACCACAAATCCAGACAGAAATATCTCAACAAATACTCAGTGATTTACAATTGAATTAGGTACAGGTATGCATGGTGTCTGCAGGATTAAGCCTTTAGACGGTGATGAAATGTCAGGAAACTTTGATGATCCCCTGACATTTCCTCTGGCGTCACTATGAAGTTGATATTTGTGCTTTTTTAATTTTCTTTTTTTTGTCTTTTTCTGACATCTTTATGCCTTTAATTCAGAGTCAGGATATAAAGGAAGAGGGATGGGGAACTACTATAGCAAATGTCCCCGGTTGAACTTGATGTCTCAACTAGCTTGTCAGGATGAATTTCAGTTTGTCTAGGACTTAATACCTACAGGTCTATTTCCATCACAGTCATCGGCATTGAACAACACTGAACGAAGTGGACAATGGTGAACATGAATGTGTTTGCTTGCTGACATCGTAAAACTCTCGGTTTTGATCTCTTGTTTTTACAGATGCATGATCATTTAATTCTTGAACGACTGTCACAAGTCTTTAATGGGCTGAACAAAGATGTGTAGCCTATCCATTTAATTCAATTTTGATACAGGATGTGTCTACAGTTACAAATTCAGGCATATAACCCTGAGCTGAATGAACAGCTGTATACTGTTATTGTGAGCTTTATCCAAAATTATAGACGTTGTTTTTACCCATGTTAATGTCACATAAATTACATCATGGTGCGCTGTTGGAGCTCATTTGTAATCCTCAAGGAAAATGTTTTTGTACTCATTGTTCCTTTGGAAACACAGAACGTTGTTAGTGATAGTCTGAGCTGTCAGTCTAGAGCTGCTAGCTGAGCGATGAAGAAACACGTCCTGATCCATGTGCAGAAACACAGGTCTCTCTGGCACCTCCACTGCAGTAGCTTGAGTGGCAGTGTCCAAAGCATACTACCAATAAGATTTACAAACTCTAATAAGCTTCCTGTCTACTAACCATGCATGCTTATATTATTCCACATTTCAGTGTTCATACTCATCCAGAAGCTTGGAAGAAAAATGTGTACTTTCCACACACCGAGTCTAGTCTTAACCCTCTCTCTCAAGGCACTCTGCCTTCGACTTGGCTCTGATTTGCACAAACCATAGAGAAAATGAACATGAGAAGTTCGAGGTCTGCTTAAAACAGAGGAAATTTCCACTCCTTACCAAAATTATACATTTCTCTATATTAATGCAAAACAAATTACCCCTCATGAGTGATAACTGAAACCAGGACCAGAAACCTATTTCAAAATTTGCTATATAAATAGTAAGCTGAAATATGTATTAAAAGAAACCTTATGTAAATGAAAATCAGCAGTGTAGCTAGTACTACAGATGCAAACACACATTTGCAAAAGCGCAAATGCAATTCAATGTAGAAAAATATTCAGTACTTAAAAACAAGCAGTACGCTTCACCAGGCTTGGTAACATTTCTACAGCGGCTGTGAAGAGCTTTCCAGCTCTAGCAGTGCTGTAACCATTCAGTACAGTAATAATAGTAATTCAATACAGTGGTTTCTGAGTTTGTGTTAAAGAGATATTTCAGATTGCAGATGGTTTAAACATTTCTTTCCCGCCCCTCCCAACACATACACAGAAAAATGGATGAATAAGTGGATAGGTTATATCAATAGACTTTGTAAGAGCTCTCAGTTTTCAAAGCAGGTGATGAAAGAGAATTACAGGCTGATTGACAGACAAACTCAGTCAATTGTTAAGTTAATTGTTCCTCCAGCCTAAAGACTGACGGAGACACCTCAATCAAACCTCAAGTAATCATCGTGCCAAATAATCAGCAAATCTGAGTCATTACAACCTGCCTTCCAGAGTGTCCACCCACTCACACAGCTGTACACCAAGCCTCCCCAAATCCTTTCCCAGAGATATACCGCTTGATCCCTGGATATCAACCTTAAAGCAGAAGTAAGTGATATATCTGTGTTAATATAAGTCTTAAATAGTTATATCTTCTGACAGCAATCACTTACATAGAGTGTTTGGACCGAAACACGGGTCTGTCAGTCACTCTGCTCTGCTCTGAGCCGAGGAGAAAACATTTATCGTATCCTACAGTTTTTATCCAATGAGGAGAGAGAACGGCATGCAGGGCTGTGTGTGCAGCCAAGGGACGCCGTGAATGTGGTGACGTAGGGACGAGGACTGTTATGGTGCGTTCAAGGAAACTCGTAACTCGTGTTTTTCCGACCTGTGAAGTCGTACCAGTTCAATCTGGTACGAGTTCACGGGTCAGAAGTTACGAGTGGCCGTTATAGTGCACTTTCACAGGTAAAACAGGTCGGAAAAACACGAGTGGGTTGCCTGGAACGCTACAAAGTCGTAAGTTGTGACTTGAAGCTGTAATTTACTGTTTCAAAAGCCTGCCTGGAACGCAGCATTAGCCAAAACGACCGGATCGCTTACTTCTGCTTTAATTCCCTCTCCTTTAAATGATTCTGTCTTTCACAAACAAATGAGATCATGTGCAGTTGTGAATATTTGTATCCAAATCAGTGTACAAAATACAGGGAAGAAAAACAAAAGCATATCATCAAGGATAAGCTAACTAATTATGTGCTTGAACTCCAGTATCCACGATTAACAACCATATCACGACACCACACCTGATCTTCAAGGTCCCCTGATTTTTTATAGCTTTGTAAAATCCCTGCTGATTTGTGTTCACCCTCCCTACAACCCAGCCTACTTCCTCACTCTCAGACTTGCCTTAGCAGATCAATGGAACAGTATGAGGTTGGCTTTTTAATTGAGCTGTCCTGAAGGGTGGGGGATGTTTTAATGAGGCCAGGTCCTGTTTTCACCCTGACCTTTATGCTTTGCCCTACAGGTGTCCATCCTCTAACTTAAAAGGAATGTATGGGCTTGTAGGTCTACCCAAGGGGTGTCAGACCTCACCAAGTTGCTCTGCACAGGTTTACATTTGAAACTGAATCCAATACGGCAAACGTAATAATGTACAACGTGTGAAACATACGTCCAAAACACGCAACTTGTAGGGCTCAGAATGTAACGGTCTGTTTCGACTCTACTAATTGGAGGGATTTTCTATCAAGTGGAATTCATGGGGCTGAAAAATGAAGCCAACATTGAAGTACCAACAACTGCACTTCCTCCAATGGTCACTTGAGGCTGACTCCAAAGGTCAGTTAATCCCCATGGACGCCCATTTCAAAATGAGCAACTTCAGAGCAGAAATAAACAGCACAATGGCCCACACTGAGCTTCAAAATTGCTCTTTAGAAACCTATGGGTGACTTCATGGAGGCTAGGTCTTTATCCCAGTCCATGGTGCAAACACAGGATTTGCATGCACCTTATGTCTAATGTATGAAGGGCATATGAAAAGGACAAACTCCTTTAACAAAATGCATTTCAAAGAAGAACAATGCCAAGTATTTGAATCAATAACATCAAGCTTGTGCAATATGAGGGAGTGGGTGATGTAGTTTTAAAGTCTCAGCTAGCAGGTGGCCCTCCAGCAACAATGCTTTTGTTCCTGGCAGAGCAGAAAGGAAGAGTTATAGCTCGCTTGGTGGGAAACAGTTGCCTAATTACACGTTACACACTACTCACACAGCAGACACAGAGCAGCATTAGCATTCTGAAATACTGTTTTCACATATAACACAAGCACAAGTGATCACACATCCATTAGTATGCATGGATTAGAATACTGCTAGCAGTTACTCAAACATATTATTAAATAATATTAAGTCTTACTGTTATCATCATCTATCACACATCTGAAAGAGGATCATTTTCACATGTCTTAGAGAGCCCTCCAGTCTGGACAGGCCTCCTGTTGAGGCTCTGTGAGCTCCAGGCACTGGTTGCATCTGTGACAATGACTGACATCTGAAGTACCGTCCCACAGCTATTTCCTCCCCACTCACAGACAAGTACCCGCACAGACTTGACATGATAATGGTATGGATTTCTGACAAGTTATAGTTTTTATGATTGTTACCTACAAGTCCACTTGTCTGGGAGGCTGACATTTACCATTCAGAGAAAGCCATTTTGCAACTGCCTGTGTTTGTCTCACTCTAACAGATGGCTTCAATATAAAGGGTGAACTATAGATTTACACTTTGTGGAATCTGACAATATTGGGGATGTATAAAGAAAATCACTGGCGCTGTTTACCACAAATATAAGGACATTTTAACCATGAATAAAATAAAAAAAATACCCTGGGGGTTTGAAGTGCAAACAAGCCAATGATTTTTTTTCCCTTTAGTACTCCAGTTAATATTGCTTCAAAAGATAAAGGGAGATTAATTTTCTCTACAGCAGGCATCATGGCAGCTTTAACATTTAACATTTTATTTGAAAAGGCCTGATTTCTGTAAATGCCAGGCCCACATTCAATGTTCAGCCTTGTGCTTAGAGGTGAAATTGCCCCCATTATGAGTAGCTGACCCAGTGCTGTAGGTTACTGTGGTTACATCAAAGCAGTCATTATTTAGAAAACCATATTACAAACCTCCCTTGTATTCTGCTGGAACACATCCGGGGGAGAACTGAGAATGTGTTTGTCTAGCAGCAGATGCCTTAAAAAAAAAAAAAGAAAAGAAAAAGAACACTGCCACCTATTTTGACCTGGTAAGATGGGACTAGTCGTTGGGAAGATATGACCATGGAGTGAAATTGTCACAAGATTCTCTTCTATTTCTTTAATTCTAAGGTTTTGTACAATACTGATACTGTCAGACTACACGAGAACAATCTCACCTTTAGAAAATACATTTTAATAAGTGAACTGAGGTCACAGTGACCTCTACCCATAACTCCCCAAATCGTATAAGTCCATCATTGAAAGAATGTTGTGCCAAATACTTTCAAGGCCTTACTGATATTGTGTCAATGAGAACATATATAATATATTCCTCTAGCTGTGGCTGACATGCCTTTATGCTCATACTTTATTGCTTTTTAAAAAAAAAT
Source organism: Trachurus japonicus (assembly GCF_045865225.1). NCBI lineage: Eukaryota > Metazoa > Chordata > Actinopteri > Carangiformes > Carangidae > Trachurus > Trachurus japonicus. The sequence continues at coordinate 11,886,737 of NC_140916.1, read as the reverse complement.
GTATTGAAGAAGATGAGTAAACCTTTTGCCTTTTTTTTGGCCACTTCCATGTAAGAGGGAGAGATAGAAAGAAATACAAGAAATGCAAACTAGTGCAAAAACCCAGGCGGTCTGAAAATTTCTTTTCAGCACTGAGCAGAGAAGGATTTGGTGCCAGACTGTAATGGGAGCATCACATTAGTTTAACTTGTGCATTAGAGGGAGAAATGTGGAGGAACCACTGGCCTCCTGACACACATTAGCAGGAGGCATTACACTGTGTAGAGAACACAAGTAAACATTTCATGGAAGATCAAGAAAAAACTAAGAGAAAAAAATTTATTTGTACAAAGTGAATACAAATAAAAAAACAACATCCAAAGCTAAATTCAAAATTAGATCCACACTTTCTTTATTACAGTCTTATATTTTCTGAATATAAACGAAAAATTCGAAATGGTTGCAAATTGCAAATCTTTTCTTTTTTTTTTAAGTCAAGGTCGTAACATAGGAACATGATGTGGGATGAAGTCGTGTCCAAACACATAAGCACAGTGTGGTGTATGAGGTTCACCTGTAAATGGTGTTAGACATAATGAAAAGCTGCACACTCCCACTAGAGTCAGTGTTCTATGTGAGAGGACAAATGTCACACTTCTCTCTCACCTACAGTCTACATGTCTGCCCACAAGCATTTCATCCCCCCTCCCAGAATCTGACTTCAGCTAACACATTTATTACACTCTGATTCATTTGCCTGTACTGCAGTGCTTTTCATCACACACCGTTCTAATTAATAACTGTTGCACGGTTACCCTACAACGATTTACCCATAGTCCTTTTGTCCTGCATTCAACATTTTGCCTGAGATGAGTTTGTTAATCCAGTCTGTTTACGTGCCTCAGAAAAAACACAAAGTATTCGGCCGTGACCTTGTCTGCACGGCAGCGAAGTGAAAGCAGTTAGCGCCTCAGCTGCTCCAGTCCGTCCTCGGTGTATTCAGCCACAACCCTGCTTTGCATTCAGCTGGTTTTTTTTTGGCAGTTATGACAGCACAATACACAAGAAAAATTGACTTTTAGTACTAAGTGCTGCTCATGTCGCTTCTAGGTAGATGAATAAACCAAAAAACACAGCTAGAGGCGTGACTTGTGGAGACATCCTGTTACTTACAGCTGGGAGAAGGAAAAAAAAGAAACTAAAAGCTAGTTGACACTGTGCACAGACTGTAGTTGGTCAGCTTCCTTGTTGTTTGGCAACTTTCAGAAATACTTCTGACAGAATACTTCAAGTGTGATCCCTTAGGCAACACTGTCAAAGCATGTCCTTGGTCCTTACAGTGCAGGAGCATGAAGCTAGCTGACTGTCAATACTTGTTGAGCAGCATCCTGTTTCCTCTAGATAAGTTGATGTCCGGTAACATTTCTTCTGAAAACACCACTGACAGTGTGAAACAGCAGAAGGATATATTCGGGGAATAATGTATAGGTGTTGTGTGGATGCGTGTGTTCAGAAGTACATGTCCTGGAAGAGGTTTTGTCCCATTTCAATGTAGGCCTCCTTTTCCTGTGTGGACATCTGCTCCACCAGCTCTGGCCTCTGACTCACCTCTCGGTATGAGAATGGCCGACCTCCCACCATCACCACCGGCTCATCCCCCACCTCCTCGAACTCGTCATCGTCCTCTTCTTCCTGCTCGGCGGCCCGATGCTGAGCAGCCGCGGCAGGGGGAGGACCCGAGGGGAAGTCGTCGTCCGATTCGCTGGTGTCGCTCTCCGAGTCGCTGGCGTTGGCCGTGGCCGAGGCCAGTCCTTTGGCGGCGGCGCTCGCCCCGCCTCCAGCTGCTCCTGCTCCTGCTGCTCCCCTCTTCTCATGGATGAGCAGAGCGCGCATCACCTCCTCGTTTTCATCTACCTGGCCAACTGCCTGACCAGCTGCTCCATCCTGGACTTCGGGTACAAGGTCTCCACCTGAAGAAACAGCAAAATAAGACACTTGAGTCCATCTTATAGCTCCCTCTGCCTCTTCTGCTGAGCATTGAACATTGGTAATGCCTCCACACAACCACTAGTGGACTGTGTGTTGTGTGTAGTTCAACAACTAGGAGGATAGGATACATCTCTCTAGCTGTCTATGTCATCAAGAGTCACATCTTCCCAATTATTTGACATCCATAATAGAAGCTTATCATCTTTAAAAAAAAAAAAATGGAATCAAGTAGTAATTGAAAACTTAACTATGCCAAATTAAGATGACAGACCACAGATGGTATTGGCAGACTACTTATTGCAAGTAACTACCTGAATCACAGCTTTTAAAGCCAATGCACAAAAGCATTTAAACTAGGTCACCTTCAGATGTCCTTACCTGTCTGTTTCCAGGCTCCTTACAGACATAAACACAGACGCACCTCTAATGCAGGACATTTGGAAGACATAATTTATGCAATTTCCACAAGAATGGACTTTATAAATGAGCAATCCTTGCTCAGCCATGCACTAATCAAGTCAGATTATTTCAATTAAGCAATCACAGTTCAGTTGGAATATGGCCAGGCCTGATTGCTGCGTGCCCTTGGGTGGTGAACGACCACTCTGACAGGAGGAGATAACCTGAGTTGACCTGTAAAGGCCCGTTTCAACTACAAAGAGAGTGGGGATTGAAATTGAAGGTCAGAGAAGAGCAGCCACAGGTGTGTGTCTGGACTGAGCTTCGTCACGGTCCTTCCATAACCATCATCTCCCAATTTTCTGAAAAATCCTGTTTGTTCAGCGAGCCATGCCATGATTTACTGACGGTGAAAACAGCAGCAGCTGCTGTTGAGAGTGGGAGGCAATCTAATGTTGAATTTAATGTCTTCTAATGTGTCGAGAAGGAGATCTTGAGATTGTGGCAGAGAATTTGCTTCAAATTACACAACTACAGCAATGTGGGTGTGATGCTTTGGGTTCAGCAAGTGGAGAACTTACGATTCTTGAGCATGTCCGGCTCGCTGTAAGCGCCCTGCACAGTGCTCTGGGTCAACCATACAGGCCTCTCCTTAGGTGCCTTGCCCTCGTTGGCCTGCTTCTGCTGCTCTTCCTGCTCCTCCATGCTGATAACCACATTCTGGGTGTACAGGTCGGCGTAGGACGAGCCTTTGTTGGACCAGGCTTCACGATGCGGGCCGGCAGCGCTTCCAGCGGCTGCTGCAGCACGTTCACGACTAGAGGAAAGATTGAGAATATAACCTTTAAACAATCATCATAACACTTTAATTAAACATGAATAATCATGAGAATGTAATTCATTAACTTGTAAGCTCCCACTGCTAGTGAATCAAATAAAAATTCCACTGTAGTATGTGCTATAATGTCAGTCAGCTATACTGGTTCAACGTGCTATTCGGGAAGACACGTGATGGCGACTGCGGGGAATAAACCGGTGTATTTCTAAAGACACGTCCCAAACTGACCTCTGTTTGAGAGCAGGGATCTCCGCAGGCTCAGGTTCCAGCAGGTCATGGGACAAGTTGACATCTTCGGTCTCACGTAGCAGTGCATAGATGGGTTCGATCTGCTCATTGAAGCGCGCCACCAGCGTCCGGGCATCAGGACAGACGGACTCGTCCTCTTCTACCTCCGTCTGGCAGAAGGTGCAGCGAAATGTACCTGTGGGTAAAGAAAGAACTTTGTTTAAAATGAGTGGGAGGGGATGCTCAGGTAGGCCAAAAGATACCATCTGCTCACAACAGGGTCCAACAACAGGTTGGGTATCCACAGGCAAAATTTGTATGTACCGAGTACATTAATTCATGTCTAAAGCCATGAATTAATCCACTAAGCCACTAAATGTGGGCAGGCAGTGGGACGGTAGCGGATGAAAACTATTTTTCTAAACATCTTAACCAGAATATTTTTTCTTTAGCAAGCCTAATTAGCCTCCATCCATTAGCTGCACCATTTATGCTGTGAGTGGCTGGGGGCAGGAGCGCAACCTCTCAGCCCTCAAATCATCACCAGTCCAGAACTGGGGATGCAGCCGACTGATACAGTGGCAACGAGGACACGCTTCAATATGGTGACAAATGATTACAGACAAATTGAGTATTTTTGAGCCACTTAACATAAAAAATCAAGAGGGATGTGAATGGGACAGCACATCACGAAAAATTACACAACTTCAGAGCTGCCTGCCATCATGCAAACCCAGGGTGAGCAATCTCAATGAGCTGCTGAGTCTCTGATCAGCGTCTGGCACTGCACTATAAGTGGACCATGTCTAACTACGGAACAGTACAAACCCTTGAGCAAGACCAGTGTTTGTAGCAATGACACAGCAGGTCATCTACTTAGAGGTAACCAGAGATTGTAGTTAATTCCATTGTGATGAACTTTTGAGGACAATTTTATGAACATTGTGTTACATTTACTGGTGCTTTGGGACCTTGTCTCCTTGTCTACGCTATGTGTAAACAACAAACACACATGCACACCTTACTTCCTACCAGTTAGAGAAGGGCATGTTTGGCCATCTGCTTCTCTGGCTGATTTCAGTTTCAGTAATGGGAGCTGTTCCAGCATTTGCACAGACCCCATGTCTGCCTTGTGGTTATGTGTGTGACAGAGGAAAAAAGTGTGTGTGTCTGTGTGTGTGTGAGAAAAAGAAAACAGTCCATGATACCACAGTGCTGTCTGTGCCGATGCCAGGAAAGAAAAGTCAGAGAGCAATAGAACAAAACACTGCACCTATGCCATTGGGGGCATTTTCAGCGCTAACAAATAAAGCAATCTGCTTGAAAAGATAAAATTACTTTTTAGAGGCAAGTCCCACCTCTCCTAATGGAAAAGTTGTGGATAATAAAAGCAATCTGCTGTTTTCGGTAACACATGACTAGCAAAACCATCATGGCTGTGGATTGTTGTGTCGCTCTCCATCACAATAAATGAAAAAACCTTTGGTTGAAAACCATTGCAGCATGGAAACAGACTCTTGCTCACTAATGAGACAGGCCCCATGTTGCCACTGCTGGTCTCCATCACAAACTGAGGTTGGGTTCCACCCCAAACATAATGATAATTGGAGCCCTACCAGTCTAAAACAAACCCCTTGACAGCACTGACTGATCAAAGGTTGTTTTTAAGAGTAAGATTTTATGCAAAAGTTAAAAACAAACAAACCTAATTTTTTCCCCACCAACAACTGTGCAGACAAAATGTCAGGAGGAATGAGCACAAAAATGCTCGTCTTAGAACATTCACAGAGCACATTGTGAAAAATCTGAGCTGCAGGGTGTAGCTCTAGTTTGTGGGTCAGAATGAGCTGGAAGACCAGTAATGTCATTTCCCATCCCAGTGAGGCCACACTGAGTGTTGCTGGCCCTGAAGAAGCAACCGGTCCATCAGACTACTGCTGTGTGAGCTCCAGGTACCCATTGTGTCAGCCTCAGTCAGAGTGCAGGGTTACTGCCTTCACAGCATCATTGGATACCACTTGAAATATGTGGAAACAAGAGACGAGAGCAAAGGAATTGGCAAGATAATTGTAAATGTATCACCAGGAAGACGCCGACTGTTCTAAAACTGTAGCAGGAAGCTGTGAATGTGGATCCCCTGCAGCAATAAACTCACACCCGCTATCAATCCTTCATCGTAGAATTATTGTGCATTTTCTTTTCTCAAGTAGTTATGTGCATCATTTTGGGGTTTTTACGACTCATGGCTGACTAAGTAGATAAATCCTTCATTCCAAAGTAAGTTTCAAACGTGTTGTCAAGGACCTTGGAAGTCTGCTTAGTCTGCTTTCTTTTTATTTTATACTTCACATTATTACATTGACTGAAAAATTCAATCTGGCTTCAGCACACTGGATGCAGTATAATAGGTTACCCACACAATTACTGAATTCAGTGCATGATACAACATTTCCATAAACATGTTGCTTTGCCTGTCAGGCAGAGCTGAAGTTGAGAAATAAGAGAAGTCATTTCAAATTCAAATGATGATGGAGACAAAAATAAATAAATAAAAACAATCAGAGTGTTAGAAAAATATGTGGTAAGCCCAACTACAAAACACACTACATAAATAAAAATAATTCAAATTCAAAGTCAAGGGTATTCATACTCATCAAAATGGTGCCCTAATTTTCAGACTCCCAACCAAATCAAATCAACTATTCCCAACAATTGACCGAATCAAAACAGATTTAAATTTAAATCATGAACATTTCAGCTCTTCTTTTAAACACTTGTGTGTGTGTGTGTGTGTGTGTGTAGCACACCCCATCTGTGTTTCCTAGCAACAGTGCTGGTTGATTAATAATCAACCTCAGGATTGGCAGACGGTTGAAGCCTGGTGCCTCATTCTGACAGACTCAAGAATGACTACAGTTTATGAATGAACACAGTTTAGATGACAGAAGTATGAAACATAGATAATCATCATCATCATCATCAAAAGCACAACATTCTGCTGTAGCATTATTATTCCACCCAAATGCACATGCATTCATGCATTTTTAGCAAATGACATGAAGCAGATCTTTGGGGCTGTACTTTACTCAGATGGAAATACTGGGTGGACGAATTGCAGAAAAACAAATATACTGGTACTGAGGATTTAGAGCTCCTCTAATGTAAGTAAACATTAAATGCTTGGTTTATGTCACTGATACATTACTTGGCTTGTTCCCAGTCTTTACAGGACATTTTGCACAATCAGGAAATCAGTTTGCATTAAGAGGAAAGCTGTTAGGAGGATTGGATTTTCGTCACATTTTGCTACATGCATTTAGTATTGCCTGAATGTAGGTTGTCATTTGTAACTTTTATGTCTCAGGCCAGGGAAATTAATCTTGAAATGAGCCTCTCTGTGTCAGCATGGATATCAAGTGCATCTTCCTGCTAAAATGTTATACAATTAAACACTAGCCTTGTAGATGTTAGTAGACCTCATTTAAACTGAGAAAGCTTGTGCGACTCAAGCGAGGTGGTCACTTCTTTGTGTTGTTAATCAACTAAATGATTTTCTAAATGCATGTGGGAGTCTATGTCTACCATTCTGCCATAGTTATATTTAGCTTCATCCTCCTTTTAAATTCTGCATATCCTCACCCACGCTCTGCCTAAGATGATTAAGACTTTCTGGTCGCTTCGGTTGCTCACCTATCAAAAGCGAGCACAAACACAACAGAATGGATAACTGCTCGTGATAAGTGAGCGATGTGATGCCCATTTAGAAGCAAGGTTTTGGACAGCTGCCAGCCCATATTGAGACAGGGTGAGAATCGGAGCGCGACAGGGAAAGGCAGACAAAAAAAAAGTGTATAAATGCAGAGATGTGGTGGGTGAGAGGAACAAAGGGTGAGTCAGGATTGTAGGTTGAGATGATGGATTGCAGCAGATGAACCTTTTTTTGAGGTTCTGTTAATATGGTAAGCCAACCTGTCAGCATCACTGCACACCTAGGATCTCACTCTGGCCAATCCAATGACATCATATGATCACATATCATTATTATTTTTAACTAAGGCAAAAATGGAACCATGCAGCTTGATTAAAACCGTTCTTGGCAGGCTGAAAGAGGATCTGAGGCCCAAAGGCTGTTTGTGCATTTCTGCTGTGAAGAAAAAGGCTAATTTACCCATCGGAGAGTAAATATTTTTTCTTGCACTGTCGTGTGAAAGGAATTCACTTAATAACACATATTTTATGAACTGCTGCTCCATTCAATGATAAACAATTTAATTATGTCTGACAAGATTTAGGTCCTACACTGAAGAGAAGCATCTAGTAGTGAAACTTACACAGTGGTAGAGAGTGTGATCAGCCAACAATGCCCACTAATACTAAATCAAATGAAATTACAGTTCTAATGACAGGCCTGGAGTCACTGACTGTTTCAAAACGTAATCAAACTGTCATGAAAACCAACAGACACTGGGGCCCCTTCAGGTGGGATATAGTTTGTATGTTATTTTCTTCCCTGTCTTTATTTTTAATTCTTGTACTTGTTGGAGTTTATCTCCCTTCTCCAAAAGAAGGAAAAGAGTAATTGGCACTAGTATAGTACTGTTTTGCAAGTACACATGTTGAAACCCATACCAGAGGGTTAAATAGTAATCTACATTAATTAGTATGAAATAGTCAATTATGGTAACACAGTAAATGACTGTGCAATGCTAATGAGATGTCTTGATTTACACAGGTCATGTCCTGGAGCTGGATTAACAGACATTTGAAGTGAACTGTCCTCACAATGCCAAGTCAACTTTGACATAGCAGACTGTTAATTTGCAGAAAATGTATTCCTGCTAGCTTGCCCTCAACCACTTCCACATCATTAGCCCCAATTAGTCTTTCAATTTGCATCTTTTCACAGTCAATATCAAACATGGCTATGTTTATCATTTCAGATAGACAGAAAAACAAAGGTAGATGCACTAAAATATTAACTATAATTTTAGGATGAAATAACTGATAATACAAGCAAGACACAGTGCACCTTTAGAAATGTGTTCATGTTGGACCAGAGAAACCACAAACATATGAAGGTGGACTGTTTTTGAAATTATTACATTTTAATGAAGGCCTGGAGGCAGGGCCATCTTTTTAATAAGCGCTGCAATTTCATTCTTATTGCGGACTTGCACTGAATGAACCTGTTATTAATGAATCTACTTGAGTAGATATTTTCATAGAACTGAGTACTGACTGCCATCTAGAGGTGTACTGCCCAGTTCACCAGTAAGCACATACAGTAGACTAGGCTCAGTAACAGTTTATCACAAAAAGAGACATCAGGCATTTCTGCCTCGGGAAAGACTGACCCCTTAATTAAGGAGATGCATCTGTTTTTTATGAATGAATTGCAGATTTAAATTGCTGCACTTTAAGTATCTCAAGGATTAACAGTTTAAATGACCCATTAAATACCTTGCTAAAAAACACAGTGTTTATGAAAAGCAAGTTTACAGAGAGCGTTCTTGTGTCCTTGTGTATGGCATGAGTGGAAATACGTATGTTACCTTTTGCTGTAATAGAATATTCTAAACACAGTCATTCACAGTTCAGATCAACAGCCAGAGTTTTTGAAGTGCAATTTATCTGTGTACTCAACTTGTCATTTGTTCATTATTTTCCGTCTCCCTGTTTCCTACTTTTTTTTTTTTTTTCAACAAATCAATTTTAGCTCCAGACTAATTATGGACCCCTTATTCTTCTTATTTCAAACTAAATGCAGTATCACAAAGAGCACAAAGATTTTCTGAGCACCTGTTACTCTGAATTTTACTCCACTCGGGTGTCATGTACCTCATGTTGTGCAAGTGAAGTCAAGGTGATAATATTAAAAAGGTAATGAAACCGCTCCAACTAATGGGCAATAAAATTTCAGATTTACTTCCTACAACAGACAACTACACAAGTGTTATGTTATTCATCATCATGTCACCTTTACAAAAGGTACATCCAATCATCATACCACAATGCAAATAGCAAGCTAAAATTTACTAGGGAAGCCAGAATGTCTAAAGCATACAGAAAATCAACCACACTGTGACATGCTACAGAACTGTAGATTGTATTTTGAAGGTTTACCTGTCATAAGGTCAAACAGCTGGTTGGCTTCTAGGTCAGTGAAGGTGGAGAAGCAGCAAGGGCACCGGAAAGACGCACGATTGGTGGAGTCTCGCTCATCTGTCTCAATGCGCCGTCGCATGTGATCCAATTTATACTTGACCACATTGACAAGTACTCTGTAAAAGTAGATGGAGAGAAGTGTTGTTGACAGAGACATGTTCTTACAATGAAGAATGATATTAACCAAACATATGGTAACACTTTATTTTAAGGGGTCCTTGTTCCTGTGTAGTTACCTAATTAATTACAGTGTAATTACCTATGTAACTGCATGTAATAGCATGTACTTACATTGTAAATACATAGTGTATTTTGGTGTACTTACAGGTCCTTGTTACACTTGTAATAAGAAATGCTTGTTACAATACCTGGTCAAAGTGGCCTCTCTCTTTGGGGAAGGGGTACATCTGCAAGAAAAATGGGTGAAACCACAACCCATGTTGCCTGGGAAAACTTTTCCATCAATCTTCCTCCTGTCTCTTGAGTCTTGGAACATGTATGCTGTTACACAACTTAGTCTATGTAACAGTTGTGTTAATACACCTTTGTTACTCTTTGATACAGTCTAATAAGCACATTAAAGTGTACCTGGGATACCTCAGTCCTTAAACATTAACTGCAATAACCAGTGTCTTCGATAGTGTACCACGTGTGCTGTTACACAACTTAGTATATGTAATAGTTGTGTTAGTACACACTTGTTACTCTTTGATACAGTGAAATAAGCACATTAAAATAAAGTGTACCTGGGTCGGGATACCTCAACTCTTATACATTAACTGCAATAACCAGTGTCTTTGTACTATCTTTGAGGGTTAAAAAAGTGTGTGCTTTTGTTCAAAGAAACCATGTCTGAGTGAGTGGTCTTCTCTTTGGTTCAGAGAAACCGCGTCGAAGTGAGCGCTCGGCTCGTCAAGTCCAGCTACGTTGTGTTTTTTCTGTTGCATGCTCACTTCTCATGCTCGGGTGTAAAAGTGAGCACAGACGGCTAAACAGACTGCTAAATAATATTGTTGGACGCTTTTGCCTTGGGGAATGTCTATCTGTGAGTAGAATATGTCAATAGTGTTACATGATTGTGTATTTTTGTAATTAAGACATAATTAGTTATGTTTTCGGTAAATATACCTTGCTAGCTTTCAGTCTATGCTAACTCTTTTCATTTTGTTAATCTGGATGCTAATTGAAGTGTACCTATTCATGCAATGCTACTGTAAGTACTGTAAGTAAATTGTGTTTCTGTGATCATTTCAGTTTTACGGAGGAGAAATAGAGGACTTCATTAAAGGACAGGAAAAGATCAAGCCTTGTGGTTTTTTGGGGATAATAAAAATAAAGGACGATAAAGGAACACTGAAATGCATTTTTTTGAGTGTGTGGTTTATGCATACAGATTGCTGATGATGTTTTCAGTTCCATATGAATTGAGTTATCCAGCATTGTCTCATTTTCTGAAAAAATGCTATTCTAGTTATTGGTTTATGTAAAAATACTTGAGTGCCAAGTTTCTGCATGATGTTACATGTAAGTATGTAGCAGGTACACTTTATTTTAATGTGCTTATTCCACTGTATCAAAGAGTAACAAGTGTGTACTAACACAATCTTTACATAGACTAAGTTGTGTAACAGCACACGTGGTACACTATCAAAGACACTGGTTATTGCAGTTAATGTTTAAGGACTGAGGTATCCCAGCAGGTACACTTTAATGTGCTTATTCCACTGTATCAAAGAGTAACAACGGTGTACTAACACAACTATTACATAATAAGTTGTGTAACAGCACACGTGGTACACTATCAAAGACACTGGTTATCACAGTTAATGTATAAGAGTTGAGGTATCCCGACCCAGGTACACTTCATTTTAATGTGCTTATTCCACTGTATCAACGAGTAACAAGTGTGTACTAACACAACTGTTACATAGACTAAGTTGTGTAACAGCACACGTGGTACACTATCAAAGACACTGGTTATTGCAGTTAATGTTTAAGGACTGAGGTATCCCAGGTACACTTTAATGTGCTTATTACACTGTATCAAAGAGTAACAAAGGTGTACTAACACAACTGTTACATAGACTAAGTTGTGTAACAGCATACATGTTCCAAGACTCAAGAGACAGGAGGAAGATTGATGGAAAAGGTTGCCCAGGCAACATGGGTTGTGGTTTCACCCATTTTTCTTGCAGATGTACCCCTTCCCCAAAGAGAGTGGCCACTTTGACCAGGTATTGTAACAAGCATTTCTTATTACAAGTGTAACAAGGACCTGTAAGTACACCAAATTACACAATGTATTTACAATGTAAGTACATGCTATTACATGCAGTTACATTGGTAATTACACTGTAATTAATTAGGTAACTACACAGGAACAAGGACCCCTTAAAATAAAGTGTTACCACATAGGATTAATCAAATATGCTTTTCATCTATTCGCAATGAATTTGGGGAGCATCACTAAAAGAGATTAAACATAATTAAGTGGCTGTTGTGTTATTTTGCTTTAAATGCTAGCACAATTTTTGGCAGATGAGTATTGCTCAGTGAAATACTGTTGACAGGATGAGCAGGCTGATAATGCAAATCCCTGAGGGCATCATCTACTTCTTATTCCCTGGACCTCACCTACAACAAAACTCCATCTGCAAGCAAGGAGCATTGAAGACACTGCTAAATTCAAAGATTAGAAATAAGCCACAACACCTGTAGTTGATGAAGTAGTAGTTGTGTCTTGTTGTCTTGCCATCAGGGGCCGTCTCAACTCTCATGCGGCACTTGACAAACTTGTCTGACTTCAAGGTGTTGAGTACGGAGCGTAGCTGTTTACGATCAAACTTGAGCAGCTCCAGCATGTCCTCCTCACGTACACATGGGTTACGGATCAGCACGTCCAGGGCCAAGGCATGCTCCACTCCATAGAAACCCCTTACAACCTGCTTGGCCAGCCGCTTCAGTGAGGCAGGGACCTCGGTCAGTAGCTCTGGTTCTATCATCTTCTACTGCGAGGAGAAATGAAACGTGGAGATCTGAGACTGCAGGTAGGCACTTCTGTAAACAATGCTGGGGATGAGCACGTCAGATTTCAATAAGCATAAACCTAGAAGTACATAGCATTGGCCATTTAAAGCTGAACAAATTTAGATAAAGATTTCAATCCTTTTGGGAAGCATTGATGAAATCTGAAGGGAGAGGAAACAATATTTTTCACATAATGTCCCTTCCTCTCCATCCTCCCTTTACTTGAATGCTTTTGCACAACTTTTACACTGACATATGTCCAGTTTAGCTAAGCCTACTGTTACATACAGCCAACTTAACGTATTTCACCGGTAGCTTCCCGTTAGCTTACTCGAACAAAGACAACCAACAGTGACTAGCAGCAGGATGGTTACACACCGTAGTCGACTTGTAATAGTAGTACGTTAGTCAATTTAGCAGCCGTTGTCTGACATTATTTACATCGAGCGTACTGACGCTATCTTATGGTAACTAAAACTGTAGTCTTTATATTTAGTTTCCCATAAACCCGACAGCCAGTTAACGCATATCTTACCCGACTCTTTAAATTTCACCGATGTGCTACGAGCCGTCAACACCTCCTTAAGTCATTTCAGTTTACACGCTGACTGGGTCTCAAACAAACTCAGCAAAACTCTCACATTTGCACATTTCAGTCTTCAAGTTGCTGGGCTAGTTAGCATGCTTCACGATTTTCAAGAGAAAGTCCCGGAAGGCAAACCAAAACCACAGAGAAAGGTTTTCTTGGATTTCAATTGGCCGAGGTGTAAACTTTAACGCAATAGCCAACCAAAACAAAGTAATGTTGACTGATTTTAGTTTCAACCAATAGCTTTGCTGTCGGTCAGCCAATCAGATGAGACCTTGAAGGCGGGGTTTACCAGTTTCCTTCCGGGACGCGGCTGTCAACAAAAATGGCTTCTCTAGACAGAGTAAAGGTATTAGTTTTAGGGGATTCCGGTAAGTTAACTGACATTTTAGCATTTTAACTTTATCTGTATAGACATTTGCTTAGAGTATTTCAACATGTGTTTAGTTTGTATGAATTTCACCCGGTTTGCAACCCGTTAAATCGTTCATTTAGGCACCAAACTCTAGTTCAGTATTAGTGTAAACCTGTAACTTAGGCTATAGCTTACACAACATGACTAAAGTTGTACATTTCAGGTGCAATGATTTCTTCTCTTTCTTCACAATGACCATCGCTTACTTAAGGGTTAAATTCTCACCCTAGAACATCGCTTTAGTGGAAGACGAATCAGCACTTAAAGTGGAAATTTAATAAGACAATGTTAGCGGAAGTAAGATACATTAATCAGCTCAGCTAGAGCCAGTCTACGATTAGAAATTCTCTGGCTCAGCTCAATATTGACGAATATAGTTAGTATGTGGTATGATGGAAATAAGGCACATGATAATTTCAACCAGTTATGAATACAAGGGTTCACTTACTATATTTTATTAAAGGTTTCAACAAGGATTATTGTTACAAGTTATTATTTTATAAAATATCTTGAGCACACAGTGTTTGTCTACACTTGTGATCTACATTTAGATAAGATTAAACATACTTTATTCAGAAAACCAGGTCATTCACACACTTGCATGTGAAACATATATTGATTGTTTTTGCAGTCAGTAGTTGTAATTTCATACTGACAAGACTGAATGTGACTATTTTTTTTTTTATCATCAATGAAATGTGTGCCCTATGAGTAATTGAATTGTGCTAGTGCCAAAGTTGTTAATCATCTACATATTTTGCAGGAGTGGGTAAATCTTCCTTAGTCCACCTTCTGTGTCAGAATCAGGTTTTAGGAAATCCATCATGGACTGTGGGTTGCTCCGTGGATGTACGGGTAAGCAGGCTGAACGCCTCCTAATTCATATATTCAATTGATCTGAAATGTGAAGTGATACTGTTGATTCTCTAAAGTGACTTCAGATAAATGATGTACGCCTATAGGCTACTTTATACAACAATTCTGGATAAAGTTAAAGTTTGAAAATGGTGTAATATTATCATTCTATGCTGACCTGCTAATATAGGCTTTGTGATATCTAACACATCCAAATCCACAACATTCCAGAACTTAGCGATGCTTTTGCGGAATAAAATGAGTAAAGGATTGAAATAATCATTTCAACTGCAGGTTCAAGATTATAAGGAAGGAACCCCAGAGGAGAAAACCTACTACATTGAACTTTGGGATGTAGGAGGATCTGTGGGCAGTGCCACCAGTGTCAAAAGCACCAGAGCAGTTTTCTACAATTCAGTTAACGGTAATTGGTAACATCATATTATTTAAACAAATCCAAAGAAACAAATAATTATATTATTCAGGTTTATTCTCTAATTTTCTGCTTATTTCAGGCATTATATTGGTTCATGACTTGACGAATAAGAAATCCTCTCAGAATCTTTACCGCTGGTCACTAGAAGCTTTGAACAGGGATTCCTCTCCAACAGGAGTCATTGTCTCAAATGGGTATGCAGATGTGTGTTTTTGGTACACACTTACACAAAAATAAAGATGCTGTTGACTGAAAATGTTGATTATTGGTAAATTCATTGATGTTTTTTTCTCTCTGCAGTGACTATGACAGAGAGCAGTTTGCTGAGAATCCTGTGCCTTTGCTGCTAATTGGCACCAAGTTTGACCAGATCCCAGAGAACAAACGCAATGAAGTCCTCACCCGGACAGCCTTCCTGTCTGAGGACTTCATTTCAGAGGAGATCAATCTTGTAGGTCAACCTTTCATTACTACAAGCTGTAACCTTAAGGTCCATCCAATCATGAAATTATTAATGAATGATGCAGCCTTTGTGCAGTAATACAAAGCTTCTGCTTGGGGTTGTTACCTTACAGTAAACAAAATAAGAAAGTCAAATGTGTTATAATTGGTCACAAAAATAGAAAACCAATTTTAAAATCCTTGACTTTGGCGACACCTAGTGGAATTTTTAAATAACACACCACGGCAGCAATAGAGTGCCGAAGCGGAAGCAGCCCCATGGGTCCTCAATTCGAAAAAAGTCTCCATACGAATGAATGGGACTCCAAGATTTATTTCGTGATCCGTTTGAATTGCGCCATGAGAAAAAAATATGTCCTCTACCTGTTTAAAACATCACGTTTCATGCCGAGAAATCAGCAGTTTATCGTAAAACGGCAACAGAAGAATGTATTTTGTGTGACGACGCTCTGCGGACTACAAATCTGGTGTCCCACAAAAAATACGTCACCAACTGACACGGGAAAGGGCGGCATTTGGTGTGTGATGTCACCTACGCGACCTGTAGTCTTTCTGGTTATGGACTTCTCGGAATTTTATTTTACAGTAGTTTTACAACAAACTGCTGATTTCTCGGCATGAAACGTGATGTTTTAAACAGGTCGAGGACATATTTTTTTGTCATGGCACAATTCAATGGGATCACGAAATAAAACTTGGACTCCCATTCATTCGTATGGAGACTTTTTTCGAATTGAGGACCCATGGGGCTGCTTCCGCTTCGGCACTCTATGCATGCAAAATTTCATCAAAGATTTTGAAAAATGGTCAGAAAATGTTTCTGCAAACAAAAAAACATATGCTGCCAGAACAATTTAAGGAGGCTGCCATCACTTACACATTCTAAATATACATAAAGCTATAAGATTTCATCAGAGAAAGAATAGGGTTTGTGGTCTGTGGCTGATGTGTTGTTATATTTTTCCAGGACTGCACTAACCCAAGATACCTTGCTGCAGGCACATCAAATGCAGTGAAGCTTAGCAGGTTCTTTGACAAGGTGAGAAAACCAGAGTAACACGATATGCATGTTATTTTCTGTCCCTAGTGATTGTCTTTACAAGAAATACACCTCTCTGCTTTGAGTTTAGTGAGGGGAGCATAAACTGTCAGACAGATGTTATTAAATTATAGTAATTTATTGAGGGAAGTGTGTGAGCAATATTTTTTGTTGATGATATTACTGAGTGTAATATTCCAAAATATTAACTTTGACATGTAGGTCATGCAGTTTTTCAACAGTTGTTTTCAATTTCCTGTATTGTTTTGTTGCACCTAGTTTGTACCTTCAAGTGACAATCTCTTTTAATTAGTTGGTTATGTGAATTTTGCCTCACTATAGATAACTCGAAACATAATTATCTCTTAACAGGTTATAGAGAAGAGATATTTCACAAGAGACCCAAGTCAGGTAGGTTTTACATCTCCAGGCTTTATTTCTGTAATGAAAATGACATCAACAAACCACCATGTTACAGGTATTTACTACAAAGAAAAATTTTAAGCTAAAGTCAAGCAAGTTTCTTTCTCTTTCTCTGCAGATGACAGGTTTCACAGATCGAAAGCGGTTCAACTTCAAGAGTTTGCACTATGACTGACGAGACATTGATACTACAGCCGTGGTCTTGGGTTTGGTCTTCATGTGCGTGGGCTTTTACACCACAACAATCACACTCATTGATGTACTTTCTACATCTGTCCTCCCTATCTGTCCCACCACTGACTGCCATTTCTCCTCTCTGCTAGTCAGTCACATCTTAATCTTTAAACACTCAAACAAAGGATACAAAATTTAAATGTGATTTATAGTCGTAAGAATACAGATAAAAATGTATACAGACAAAATCTTGCACAGTCATTTTGTAAAAAGCAAATGAAGCTAGCTGGCTCATGCAACATTCCACTATGCCTGCATGGTTTTCTTAATCCAGGGAAGAAAGAAATGTATTTTAGTAAAGATATGAGGATACTTGGGATTATTACAGTCATCTACAGTTAAAGCTGTAAGACCCTGTGGCTTGCTGTTGCAGATGATTGGCCCACCAGAATCACCCTAGGAAAAAGAAACAGAAAGATTTGATTGAGCAGTCTGTGATAGATGATATTTGTTTTTAATGAATAAAAGAAAGATTTATGAAATCTTAGCATTATTGGTGTATTTCGTTATATGTAGTTGTTGATTTGTTATTTGCTGGTCTGCTTCAAATACTGTTTGATTACCTGGCAAATTCCTCCCTTCTTTTTGTCAAACTTTGTGCATATCATGCTTTTAGTATTGAAGACCTGTGGCCATATGTTTTTGCACTCAACACTGAATTGAATTTTCTCAGTTGTTTCCTTGAGTACAGGTGAGGCAGGCTCATTGACTCCAGGTTGAGTTCGACCCCAGCCAGCAACAACACAGTTAACATTGGCAGGGATTTTTCCATTTTTCTTAGGTAGTCCAATGGCCTTCACATACTTGTTCAGTCTGGCATTGTTTTTTAACTGAGAGAGAGAACAGAGAAGAACTAGAAATCACAGCAGTTGTTTTCATTTTACATTACTTTTTGCAAGATTTCTCATGAAACATCTCCCAGACATCACAGTGCATACCAAGTAAACAAGTGAAGCAATGCACCACAACACCTTCAGGTGCATCAGTGCAAATGTGTGAAATTAGATGCATCAACTCCATATGACAGGAAGAATTGCACTTTGCAATTACTTTACCTTAAGTAGCATGATGTCATTATCATATTTCCCACTGTATTCTGGATGTGGAAAGTAGTCACCCACTTGGATCAACTGCTGACTCTCTTCTTTCTTGCTTAAATTATGTGCCCCTAAAACCACTGTCAGAGGCTGAGAGCTGACAAACCAAGCAACAAATGATATAAACATATTTAGTTATACTCTAAAATTAGTTAAAAACATTGATGATCTAATATTATACATATCACCATAAAGTAAATTGTGAATATTAAACCACTTTTGAACTGATGTAATGATGTCAATGAACTTACTGCTTGCAGTGTGCCGCAGTTAGGACAAAGTCCTCCCGAATAAGTATCCCACCACAGATGTGTTGTCCCTGAATCTGGAGTGATACCATGTAGGGTCTGGAGTGAGGCTTTGAGACCTTACCACCTACAATGCCACTCTCAGTAGCCCCTTGCAGGACAACAGGAAATAAATTACAAACAGGTGTTTCAAAAAATAAAAGTAAAAAAACTGCTATTATCCATTATTTATAATTATTCATAACCACAGCAAAAACGGATCAAGAAAATGAATTATCTTACCAGTTTGAGAGAAGAAGTAAAAAACTAATAGTATGCAGACCAGACACGCCATAGTTGTTGTACAGAGGTAAAACCTGAGGAGTGTGGTGGGCTGTGCACTCTGCTACCTTTTTTTGTAGTCATCCTTCCAACTCACACAACGGAAACTTTGTGGGCAGGTGTGAAAATCATCTGTGCTAACTGCAACATTGGTGAGACCCCTTCACAAAACATACAAGCCCTCTCAACTCTTGAGTTGGCTGATATATCAATGTTTGATCATCAATACAATAATCTGCATGTGTAACTTCATGGCACCACACAATGTCTCATTGAACAAAAAAAAAGTAGTAAAAAGAATAAAAGTATTTATTAAAAAAAAAAGAAAAAAAGTTATCAATAAGATTTGTGATACGAAGACTGAGACCTGACTTCTCGTCCCATTTTGTATGAAAGTCCATACTTAGATACATTTACTGTCACTGTTGATCAGTTATAAAAAACATTTACAGTACGAGAGACCAAGTGTTTAGGGTAAATGAAAACAGAGTTAAATAGTCATGTAGAAACTGTGTCAAGGCCACATTAACCACAAAGGCATTCACCACTTAATGCAGTGGAATACACACATAGATTTTGTTATTTCTACCCTTTGTGTTTTTCTTGACCAAAATGAATTTGATTGTTTTCAAGACAGACTTGTGTGTTGGCGTTTAACTATTGGGAATCAAGTAGGCTACAGTTTTTGAATCCAAGCTACTGATTATATTAAGCACTCTACTCACCCCGATAAAGACTCGTCTGCTGGAGGTGTTTGTGAGGCTAAGTTTTTTTCAGAGACAATAGGACAGATTAGAAGTCAATTATTAATTCTTCATGTCAGATGTTTTTTGTTTTTTTTCTTTAAAACCTTCCAAAATAAATTTACTGTAAATTCAGTTCTTGGTCTGTATGTTGTCCCCATGTTTTGTTTTCCTCTGCTCTCCCTCCTGTGATTCACCTGTGTTTGATTGTCGCATTCCCTCAAGTATTTCTACCTCCATGTTTTTCCCATTGCACTTTGCTGGTTCATCTGCATTCATTCCAATGTGTTCCTGCCCGGTGTTGCCTTTGATTTCCTGACTGTGTTGTTTGTGTTCTCCGTAAGTGTTTAATAAATCCTATTTGTCATCACTCCACCATACCTGTCTTCGTCTGAGTCTGAATTTGGGTCAACTTCCTTCAAATCCCTGACAGAATGAACCAACCAATAATGGACATGATCTACTCCTCTCTCAAGATCTTAATGAACTGAAGTATGTCCTGGCTGCTCAGTGCAGAGAGAAGTCTGGCCAGGGCCATAGAGAATCTGCCCACTGCCTTGTTTATGATAGGATCATGGAGACAGCTTGGCTGCTTGGGGTTTTGCCTGCTGAGTACAAGGACTTGGTCAGGAACGTAGGTTCCCAACTCACCAGGATTCAGTCCACCAACACTCAGCAGGCAAACCTGCAGTCCCCAGTCCCATATCCAGCTCAGCTGCAGTCTTGACTCTCTCTGGCTGGGCCACAGCCACCTGTCGGTCCCTTACTTCTTCAAATTATGGAACACCGAACACACATTCCTATTTGGCCTAAGTTCATCTGTAAAAGACTACAAAGGATGTCTGAAACATCATTTAATTTGTTAATTTGTAACTGCTCTGGCATAAACCATAGATGTACTGACAAGACACACATTTACTTTTTTGTGCTATCTCCTTAAAACTGTTTATTTTGCTTGTTTATTTGTTTTATTCTTTCATTTATTTTATTATTATTAATGTATTTTGATCGTTTATATTTTTATGTAATTTCCTTATGATCATTTTTCTTTTATTATTATTTATATATTTCTGACTGTTCATTTTGTATTATATTTTTTGTTAACTATAGGTGAGGCATCTAATAAGTTCTCTGAGATTTCGCCTCTTCCAGCACTGTATATTATGAAATTGTTCCTTTTACTTGTGTGTATTTTTAACTGTGCAAAATACATCTAAATCTAAAAATCTAAATTTAAATCTTCTTCAGTCCCTAACCTGGCTGGGCCTCAGCTCCCTGTGACCTAGTTTCCCGCAGACGCCATTCCTGTCTCGGCGTAGTCCAGCCCCGATGTCGGACCTCCACAGTCTCTGATCTCTGGTAGGTGGTCCTTCCTCCTGTTACTGCTTGCAGCGTTCTCCTCCAGTGCTGCCTCCAGGTTGGCCTTCAAGGTCTCCATGCACTTCTGCCTGGCCTCCTGGCTGGCCTCTAGACTCTTCATGCCCTTCTATGCAGCCTGCCAGCCAGCACTCTGTCTTTATGCCTGTCAGCCCGGCCTCCCAGCCAACCTCTAGAGCAGGGATGGGAAACTCATTCTACAAAGGGCCAGTGTGGCTGCAGGTCTTTGCATTCTGTGGCTACTCTCCTTGATCAATGTGGCAAAAATAAAATTGTATGTAAAGTTAAATCATTTGGGAAGAACATGCAGCTCTATGTATAGTAAAAAGGGCACTGCACACGCACTTAATCAAGTACAAATGCTAAGGAATGACCTCAGAGAGCAGCTCATTCCAGAAATCCAGGTGGTTGTATGAAGAATGGTTCAAAGTTCCTCCGGAACATTGTGCAAGTCTGATTAGCAGCTACTGAAAGAACTTATCTGAGTCTGTTATTGTACACAAGGGAAATTCCACCTGTTATTCAATCCAAGGGTTCACTTACTATCGAGGCCGGCTCTACGCTGGGGCAAGAGGGGGCAAAGCCCCCTTAAACAACCGTCCTGCCCCCTTAAATCAAACTTTTAGAAGTTGAGAAAGTAGGGGTCACCCTCGGCTGTGGGTTCGTCCGGACCGCTCAGCCGGTGTCCCCGGAGGTGTTGGGATCCCTGTCTGGTCCCTGGTCCTGTGGCCGGCCTGCTGGTTCATCCAGTGTGCGGTGCCGACCTCTGGTGCCGTGGGCTGGCTGTGCCCGCCCCACCCCCTCCCTCGTCCGCTCTTGCCAGTGGGGTCCGGATGACACCACAGTCTCACACCTCCAACCCGTGAATCAGACCCACACCAGCCCATTTAAAGTTAAACCTTCCTTAAAACTTCCACACATCTTTCACTTATATTTTACACAAAACATTCACTCTCTAAGGGGCAGAATTGTTGTGGATTAAGGGGACCCACGATGGAGTAGGCCGTGGGGCAGTAGTGTGCCAGGGCCTCCCATCCTACACCCCACCTATTCCCCATCTGTCCCTTAATTTTTAAAGCACTACACACACCTACAGGTTGAGCATGGATCAGTGGTGTCCGGGAAGTCTCTCGTCCACTATCCAAGTCCACCTATTTTAATGCACTACACAACCCACACAGAAGGCTGGGAAGGTCAAAATCTGGAACCCCAGCGGTAAAGACTGCGGTTGGGGGTTTGGAGGGTGGCGGTTAGGCCTCCCTGTCCGGCGCACCTGGGGTTGGCCCTGGCTCTGTGGCGGTGCCGTGCATTGCCGGTCCGGGCATGGGATCCCATTTGGCCCCCTTCCATGGGCCGCTGGCTGGGGGTTCGGGGCGCCCCTGCTGCCCTGATGGATACCACACTGGCCCCAGGCCCCTGATGGGCTGTCAACAGTGTCCACAAGCACACAGGCACATCCTCCCTGCACCTTCTTTCATGCACTATATCTACTGTATAGCTCAACATCTATCGTCCCCCACTCCTCACTTCTTCTTTTTTCTCACAGTCCTTCACCTCCCCCTTTTCATTTCACTACGGTGTAGCACACCCCTCCCTGACCTACTGTACAGAAGTGTAACTATCGGAAGCTACGTCCCAGGGAGGGCAGGTGGCAGTCACTAAAGTATATTAAAAAAAAAAAAATGCATGAAGCTCTGGATATGGTTTCCACCCTTGTGGTGGTAATCCACTCAGACAATGCAGAAAAAAAGAAAAAAGAAAAAAAAGAAGTTGAGAAAGTAAATAATATTTTACCCACAAACTGAATATAGACAAGATTTACTACAGTAGTTGAAAAATCCGCTGGAAAAGGCACAAATGAGATGATAGATTTAATCTCTTCATTGCCCTTTTCCTTAGGATTGTGCCCCTAAACAACCACATGATCAGAAAGGTACCAACCAGGGTTCAATTCAAGTCATTTAAACTGTATCCTGTATTTAGTAAATATTTTGTTTGGAGAAAAAAATGCTCATTTCTCATATAGGCCTACACACATCTCATGAAGCTTAGCCTAATCTTAAATTCAGCCTCTTTTATCTCACATTTGAGACATTTGGTGAAAATAGAATGAATGCAACATGTAGGCTATGCTCAAAAAGCGATTTTTCAAAATTTCATTTTAGACTCTTGTTTTCTACACTTATCTATTGCTTTATTCATATATTGCACTGCTTTTGTGAAGCTATACTTTGGTACACCTATTTCAAGCACAAAAAAAGTTATTTCTCGTGACTGAAGGTGTGTTCACAAGGGATTTGAAAAAAAAAAAAAAAGTAGACATCAAATTTCCTGATTTAAATAATTAAATAATTAGGGCCACGGGCAATCGCACCGGGCACTGGTCCCAACAGCTATGAAATAGCTGCAGGGACCAGTGCCCGGGCGAAGCTTTGTGCTATTTCAACAATTCTCACATCAAAATGTTCAGCCTTTTCGGGACAGGTGTGCTATGTCTTTTCTCTTTTCAACTATTCATACTTTTTGCAATATTCAACTATTTCTGATTTTTTTTTCCCCCATAGAGAATGCATTGGAACAGTCTTGAAACTCTTCAAATCTTCTTACTTCTTTCAGCCTTTAAAGCGTCCACATACTTTCAGCTAGAGACTTGATTCAAATTCTGAGCTGTAGACAAACTTCTAATGTATTCATCCTGTATGTACAACTTTTTCATAGCTTGTACCGTTTTTGAGATAAATCCTTTAAAAGCACATGAGGATTTCTGACAAATTTCACACTTTTCAATGAGTGTGTATGGGGTTGGGTCAGAGTGAGTGACATCATCGTTAGAGTGAGAGGGATCGAAAAAACATTCAGGATTTTTTCTGGATAAATTGCCAGCACGGCCACAAATTAAACTCTAGACACATGATTTCCTCACCGGTTTGTAGCCACACTTGTCGTGTCTCATTTGATGTGCTCAAAACAGCAGACAGACTTACAGAATTGTCTCAGTGAGCCTAATTGTGCAGCTAGACCCGCTCCAGTGGCTCATCCACTTCAATATAAAAGTAGGAGCTGATTTTTTTAGAAAAGCAGAAATGCCCCCGTTTTCTACCTTGCGACCCTGAGAAAAGTTTTTGCCCTACAAACATTTAATGCACATCAATGTGCTCAGGAAGGTCTCCTTGCCCCAGTAGTCATGGCCACATTCTGATAAGAGGTACGGTTCTCTTTTTATGGGCTGTTTTCGGAAGCTGCACAGAGCTCAAATCTCTCTGCTCTGCTCTGTGTGCAGTTGGTCCAGCTGTAGCGGCCAGCTCGTTATCAAAGTCTATAAATAGAACAGTGCAGGTGCAGCCTGGCCGCTCGTTAAGATGTTTTTAAACACAGCCCTACACACACACATGATAAACCAGACTGACAGAGGATGTCCACGCACAAACACAGGCATCACACTCACACAGACAGACACACACAGACACTCACACACAGTCACACATGCACACATACACAAACAGACAAACACACAAACACACAAACACACAAACACAACACTGTTCCACACAGTAAAATGTAAGCAGTTAAAAGTCACCATGGTAACTTCTGAGGGCAGGCTGCCACACAGGTGTAATCAATCAGATCATTAGGGAGAGAGGAGTTCTGTGGCGCTAATCAACAGTTTTACTTTCTGCACATGTACATGCAGACAGAGAGACTGTCAGACTCACACACCCAGACACACACACACAGGTTTTCAGCTCACATTCATCAGCCTCTCAATGATTTTATACTTTTGATGTAAACATCTCCAACAATTTATATTTTTCTCATGAATTTAAGTTCAGACGTTTAGTCTTTCCAACTCTATTAATAGTAGTACAATTACAGGTGTAGCCAGGACATAGGACGCAGCTTTTAACATGTGTCCTATCTATCTATCTATCTATCTATCTATCTATCTATCTATCTATCTATCTATCTATCTATCTATCTATCTATCTATCTATCTATCTATCTATCTATCTATCTATCTATCTATCTATCTATCTATCTATCTATTTTCAAACCCTTTGTCTCTTTTTTCTCTCTTTTTCTTTCTTTCTTTTACTCCTTCATTTGTATTTTACATAACTTCTTTCTATCTTTCCTTCTCTATCCATCCATCCATCCATCCATCTACCTCTTTCTATCTATCATCCCCCTCTCTCTTTTTCTTCTTTCTTTCTTTCTTTCTTTCTTTTACCCCATTTCTTTTTACTTCTTTGTTTCTTTCTTTTGTTCTGTCTTTCTTTCTACTCCTTTTCTCTTTCTTTGTTTCTACCCCCTTTCTTTCTTTCTTTCTTTCTTTCTTTCTTTCTGTTTTCTTGTCTGTAACAACATCTATTGCACGTCTGTCCGTCCTGGGTGAGGGATCCCTCCTCTGTTGCTCACCCTGAGGTTTCTCCGATTTTTCCCTGTTAAAAGGGTTTTCCATGGAGTTTTTCCTCAGTCGATGCAAGGGTCTAAGGACAGAGGATGTTGTTGTGATGCCATGTAAAGCCCTTTGAGACAAACTGTTTGTAAAAACGGGCTATACAAATAAAATTGCCTTGCCTTGCCTTTCTTTCTTTCTTTCTTTCTTTCTTTCTACCGCTCTCTGTATATCTCTCTCTTTCATTTATCCACCCCAATTTCTTTCCTTCTTTCTTACTACCCCTCTGTCTCTTTCATTCATTCTCTATTGTCTTTATCTTCTATTATTCTGTTTTTCTTACCTTTTTCTTTCTTTATCTACCCTTCTCTCTGTGTCTTCTTTCTTTCTGTCCTTTTGTTCTTTCTTTCTTTCTTTCTTTCTTTCTTTCTTTCTTTCTTTCTTTCTTTCTTTCTTTCTTTCTTTCTTTCTTTCTCCATCTACCCTTCCCATTTTCTTTCTTTCCTTCTGTCCTTTTCTTCTTCTTTCTTTCTTTCTTTCTTTCTTTCTTTCTTTCTTTCTTTCTTCAGCTCATTCAGCATTGTTTCAACAATTTCTTCAGCTCATTCAGCATTGCTTTCAGCATTCACACCATTTCCATTCTTGGAAATGTTTTTTCTAGTTAGTGTGAATGCTGGAAGCATTCACACTATTGTTATTCGGTTCGGCCATTTTCTGCCTTTCTTCGGCATTTAACTAGTCCTTCATACTTTGTGCTATTTCAACAATTCAAATATCAAAATGTTCAGCCTTTTCGGGACAGGTGTGCTATGTCTTTTCTCTTTTCAACTATTCATACTTTTTGCAATATTCAACTATTTCTGATTTTTTTTTCCCCATAGAGAATGCATTGGAACAGTCTTGAAACTCTTCAAATCTTCTTACTTCTTTCAGCCTTTAAAGCGTCCACATACTTTCAGCTAGAGACTTCATTCAAATTCTGAGCTGTAGACAAACTTCTAATGTATTCATCCTGTATTTACAACTTTTTCATAGCTTGTACCGTTTTTGAGATAAATCCTTTAAAAGCACATGAGGATTTCTGACAAATTTCACACTTTTCAATGAGTGTGTATGGGGTTGGGTCAGAGTGCAGGAGATCCAAAAAAGCGACTGGAACTTTTCTTCTGAAACTGCCAGCAAAGCTACAAATGACACTCTACACTCATGATTTTGGATACAGTTTGTAGCCAAGCTTGTCTTCTGTCTCACAATGCCGTCAAAAATGCACAGAGACTCAGAGAATAATTTAAAAATATTTTTTAAATGCAGCCTGGGTGCTCTCTCTCTAGCCAGGCTAGCGCCGCCTACTGGTTCCGGCAAATTTCATTTGCCTCAACAATGTAGTCAGGACACTAGCAATGCGTTTCGGTTTGCTCCGGCCGCCAGAGCGGCCGGACCAATCAGCGAGCAGATGTGGCGATGACGGGCGATGACGGGCGATGACGGGCAATGACGTTGAACTGAAGCGCCCAAACTTCAATACCGGTGTAGTTCTTCCCAAGCTGCGGTAAACAGTTGACGAGATGGATGTCGGCGAAGCTATACGCTCTGTGCTTGAAACTATTCCGGATATTGAAGACTTAAAGCCAGAACAAGAAGCATGTTTGACGAATTTTTTGGAGGGCAAAGACGTTTTTGGATTTCTTCCTACCGGGTTTGGGAAAAGTTTAATTTACCAGCTGGCCCCGTTAGTGGCGAAGAAATTATGCAAGCCAAACGCTAATGCTAACCCTATTGTCATCGTTGTGTCCCCCCTGCTTGCCCTGATAGAAGACCAGATGAAGGAGGCAGGGATACTGGGTGTAACAGCAGGCCAGCTTGGCGTTAGTGATGACCAGGACATAATAAACGGAAAATTCAGCATCGTTTTCGGGAGTCCTGAGTCTTGGATACTCAATACCAAATGGCGAGGAATGCTATCATCCAACGTGTACCAGGACAACATCATTGGTATCGTCGTGGATGGGGTGCACGTAACGTATAAATGGTGAGTTCGCACACGTTAAAGTCACAACTATTTGCTTGAATTGTATTTTAATTTCACTCATGTAATTGGTATGAAAATTAGCCTATAACAAATGATGCCATGTTACCGATGTTGGTTGATTCACTTTTGTTCACTAATTGTTTTCTGATGACAGTTAGTTGTAAAGTTAACGTTACCATGTTAACTTAAAACAACGTGACATTACAATATAGACGTTTATGCTTCTGAATGCCATTTATGTCCCAATCACTTTGTCATAGGGGTTATAGGAAATGCTGTCTCGGTTCAGATGAAGCACTAACATTTGCCTATAATGTTGAAATTTAGCAACACATTTTAATGAAGGTAGTGATGGCCATACTGTTTAGCAAGTTATCATTATGTGACACTTATGTTCCTTCCCGTTTCGTTCACGCAGGGGCGAAGCTACCAAAGGATATTCACCATTCAGAGAGAGTTTTTCGAAGTTGGGAGAGCTGCGATCCATCGTCAAAGAGGGTGAGTTGAGAAGCGTATGCATTCCTTGATTTTTCCAATCTATTACTTATTTATTTAAAATAACATTTCGTATAGAAACAGCATTTTGTGTGAGGAGAATCAATTTTAGGCTGTTTTGTTGATGTAGTGGTAAATTTGAACATTCCTTTGTTTTAATCCAATCACCTGAGATGCCTCCACACCCTACTCTCCCCCACAGATACTTTCACACCTACATGCTATTCTTTGAAATGTAAAATGTTAATTCATTGTTCCAATCACTTGAGATGTCGCCACACCCTACTCTCCCCAGAGTACTTTCACACCAACATACTAGTCTTTGAAATGCAATCGTATCATCTAGACCCCTCAATTCAAACCCTAGGGGGTCGGTGCCAATACCTACAACAGACAAAAGAGCATTGAAAACACACATGGATCTAAGCATTGATCAGCAAATTAATCAAGATGTTGCATATGGCCATTACAGTGACAGTTTTTATTGATGCTATTTTCAGGAACCCCCTTATTGGCGCTGACTGCTTCAGCAGACATCAGATCTCGTGGACGAATCTCCAGGATCCTGCTTATGGACAAGGCTGTTCACGTCACTGCAAGCCCCAACAAGACTAACATCCGACTTGGACTGTGTCAGACCTCACACAACACCATGGACTGTTTTGACTGGTTAATCAATGACATAAAAATCAAAGGTGAAATGATGGAGCCAGTTCTGATCTACTGCCAAACGATGAAGATGGTGGGGAAGGTATATGCTTACCTAAAGGCAGAACTACAACAACATGCTTGGGTAAACTGCGACCCTGAGCGTAACTATGACAAACTCCTCATTGGAATATTCCACAGCAAGACTCTTCCACAGAACAAAGAAAGAATATTGAGGTCACTGAGAGGGGAAGGCAGTTGTCGAGTTGTTGTGGCCACAACAGCTTTGGGCATGGGCTTAAATTTCCAAAATGTCTCTCACATTGTCATGTATGGGTTACCAAGTGATTTAGAAACACTTGTCCAACAAGTGGGTCGTGCTGGCAGACGTGGTCAACCAGCACATGCCATTTTGTACAACACTAAAATGTACTTGAACATTGAGAAAGAGGTTAGAGAGCTGGTTTCTTTTGCTAAAGATCAGTGTATCAGAAAATGCCTTTATGCTCATTTTGAAGAGGAGCCCATTAGCGTCCAGCCAGGCCACCAGTGTTGCACATTCTGCCACAGTATGTGTTCCTGTTCCCCTGGAACATGTGCAGAGCCCATTCCAAATTACGAGGCAACACAAAGCAAGACTGTGAGCTTGAGGTCTAGACAGGTGAGCGAAAAAGACAAATCTTTGATTGCAGATTTGCTTAATGACTACAGGACTAGTTTGATAAACTCCTCCACTCATCTGTACACTTCACAAGAGGCATGCACAGGATTTAGTCAAGAACTGGTTGTTTCAGTCTTGAACCATTGCCAATACATATTTGATTTGCAATATGTTATTGTTAACCTCCCTGTCTTCAAGCTTGACCATGCGAAAGAAATTTTGAATATCATTATTGAGGTTTTTGGTGATGTTGATGTTGATGTGCAATCTGTTTTGAGCGAGAGCTTGGATGAGCCAGATCTGTACTATGGTACCTATTTCGATGATGCTGATGACTGTTCTGATGCAGATGATGCACTGAGAAGCCGCGTTAGTAGCTCTGAGTCAGATATGTGAGTAAGGAAATTATCCACATTATCATGGAGGAATGTATTTGCAGTACATATTGTTAAATGTTTGCTTCTTTGATGTACAACTGTATATATGTATATAACCGAGCCAAAATAAAAAAAATATGTTGTGATCCCCTGTTTCCAAAACCTTATTTTACAGACAACACCAGACACATGACTTGCAACAATAATAAGTTATATTATTCATCTATGATAACACACTATCAAAGAAAGTTTCAACAATTTACATTGTTTACTCAATTACTATAATGCAAAGTGTAATGACATAAATTATTAAACATTGACAATGAAGATTGTTACATCTGAGAATAGCTCTCTTTACATGAGTGCTTGAGACACTCCCACAATGCAATAATTGCCATACATGTTTCATGCCTTGTCTTATCAAAACCTGGGTCCCTACATGCTTTGCATGTCTATTTCTTTAAATGGGTATAGCTCTCAACTCTTTCAGTTTGGAACGCATCCACTGCCACAGGTCCTTATATTTCAAACGGGAAAAAATGTTGCGCTCAAAGTTGGGGAAAGCCAAAAAGTGTCTCCCTGGTTGGCTTTTGAAAACCTCTGTCTCCCTAAATACTCTAAGCAACACGAAAACATCTTCCCTCAAGTTGGCGTGATGATGGGTGCCACTTGTGCGTGTCACCTGCAGCTCTTTGTCCGTTGTGTCCATCATCGCCTTCAACACACCAACAGATCTGCCGACCCTGTCAGCAGATTCTTCTGTCAAGTTTGGGCCCTTGTTTTTCAGGAAGGCCTATAGGAAATTGTTCAAGTGCTCTAGGTGCAGATCCAGAGGACTGTTTCTTCCTTTACCACCCGTTCCATTCCAGAATCTGTTCCATTTCAAGTTGTGTGCAAGCCGAGGTGATAAGGTTGCGTTAAGTTGCACAGTGAGGAGGAAGGTACTGTATGCATACTGAGTATGTCCATAAGCCTTATAGATGAGCAACGCCACCTTATACAGCCTCATAAGACGCTCCCCATCCCCTTCTTTCACAGCATCCAAAAAGTTTGCAAGAAGAAACCCAAAGCTAAGCCTGGCCTCTGTGTGCAATTTCTTGTGGTCGTCCATACTGGAGGGCACAGGCTCAGCTGCTGGAGCTGGTGCCACCACAAGACCATGGACTTTATTCTCATGGTTGACTCTTGCCTTGGAGTATATGAATGCTTTTGAGCACCCTGGTTCACGACACGGGAGTTTTTCTTTTTGATGTGTTCTTGCTTCTTCTGAAATGCCAGCTGAGAGTTCAGACATGTCTGCAAACATGACAAACTTATTGACGACCTCTGCCACACTGTCATGGAGCCAGGCCCTCTTTTGTTCATCAGAGCCTTGGAGGATGTGGTCTGGAACAAAACCCTCTGGTTTGGCTAAAAAAGTATAAGGAAAATTATGTTAGGCCATGGTATATGCTTTTTACCTTGTTTTATATCTTGCATTTTCATGCAGCCAATAAAATTTCTTGAATCTGTGTGGTATCTTGTAATAATCTTTCTGTGATTTGAATGAACCGAAAATTGACATATTTGGCTTGCTTAACATGCCTATGCTCTAAACGTGACATTTGTTTACCTGCGTGTAAACAGGTCTAAAAATTTATTGACAAACAATTTGGTAAATAAATAAACTGATTCATATCAGTTTATTGGCTACATGTAAATGCACTGATTCAGATAATTATTTGGGCTAAATACCTGATACATCATCCAGGTTGAAGTGTTCCATCGCTGCTGCCAGGAAAAGGGCTGTAGTGTCAACCTGGACAAACTGTTTGTAGGCATTGTATGCAGCGTGCGGGCCTTGCTTTGCATTGCTGCACCTTGAAGTCAAAGTCTCAGTTATTGGATAGGCATGTCAATATAGAAAAAAATAACTTCTGTTTTGTTGTGATGATGAAGGAATACACATAATATGTATTTCTGATTATCACACGGTGAAATGGAGTACTAAATACTGATTGGCTAGCAGGTTGTGTGTTAAGTCTTCCTAAAGCACAACTACTGTATGAAGTAGATCTGGTTAAAAAGTTTAATCACCTCAACAATGCTCGTTTGAATGGCAGCCATACCAACTATAGTAAAACGCCAGTTGAACTTGACAGCTACAGTGGACTCAACTGTTTGTAGCGATAACCACTGTTGAAAAGAAAGTAGTAGAGCAACTGATCAGGCTTGTATATACATTAGCTACGCCCTTTTGTAGACTATGTTTTAAACTGACGTTCATTCTTTGCAGCCTCCACATTAGTTGCAACCGTGTGATAAGCGGAATAACAGCCTTTGAGGTGTGCCGTTATACAGAATTAATGAACTTGGCAGAAGCAAACTTCACTCCAGCTAGCACCGACGTGAAGTAACACTTCCGCCTCGCTCATTAATTCCTTCTACCAGTACACCTCATCGCCTGTTATTTCATACATAACTGTTAGGCAGTCTCCAAGCAGGGACTGCAGATAAAAAACATTTTACATGTAGTAAAGTAAACAATATTTAAGAGGAATTAGAAGAGGGAGAGAACAAGACACTTGTTAATGAAAGCAGACCAAAAAAATGCAGGCAAGGATACAGAGCTAAAAAAGGGAGACAGAGTAAAAAGTTGACATACACACACAGACAAAGGTAACATATGTCAGGACAGAGAGAAATAAAGCTCAGAGAAAATAAGACATACATGGTAATGGTTTGATGGATGGATTGACAGATACATAAATACATAGATAAACATAAAGAGAGGCAGACAGACAGGTAGATAGATGAGTAGAAAGACGGACAATAATAAACACATTACCATTTTGGCGGAAACCAGCCCAATTCATGGTGGCTGTTGCTTATGTCATAAACATGCACACAGTTCATATATCCAAGACAAATTCATGTTTGGCGAAGATCATCAGTAGAAGAACAGTCCTTGGGAAGCATGTATAAACACATGGTTTTAAGAACAGATCATACATACACAAACATAACAGAGCATATGGCATTAATCTAAAGGCATTATATCTCCATATCTACACATGTTGTACTCTATAATAAGTACCTTAACTTATTCATGTTTGCAAGGAGAGTTCCATGGTCCTTTGCAGAGTCCACACTGTAAAAAATCTGGTGATAGATCTGTGGAGCATATTAAAACTAGAAAATTTCCTCTCGGGAAATTTTGAATGGGCCACGGGAGCTACTGCGGGTTGTGCCATCTCTGTCAACATGGGAATCAAACCCACGATCTTAAGGTCAAGACAGAGCTGATCAGACAGACACATGATCATCTTTCTATAAGCACTGATATGGAGGAGCTGTAACCACATTAGGTTACCTGTGTGTGTGTGTGTGTGTGTGTGTGTGTGTGTGTGTGTGTGTGTGTGTGTGTGTGTGTGTGTGTGTGTGTGTGTGTGTGTGTGTGTGTGAGACTGTAATCACATGAAGCTGGCTCTAGAGTCTGTGTGTGTGTGTGTGACTGACTTGTCACATAGTTAGTTAGTAGCTGCATCCTGTGTCAGTCTGATTTAGCTGTGTCTGTGTTTATAAACATTTAAACGAGCGCCAGGTGGATTGTTTATGAAGTTAACGAGCCCTGGCCTGAGGATCAAAGAGGTTACCACGGCGATAGGGGCCCCCGCAGGCTGAGACAGACAGAAACGTGGAGAAAAACAGCCATTTTCTGCCTCTAAACCGGCCTCACAATTAGGCTTAGCATGACAAAACGGTAACTCCTATCAGAACAAAACACAGATCAACGTTGCTCTAAGGACTTACTGAAAATTTCGGTACGATTTGGTGTTTCTACAGTAAATATTTTGGCGACGCTGGCAGTTTTAAAACATCAGGCCGTTCTGCTCCTCTCAGAAAATATTTGTATTGGACTCAATGAGGAGCAGGGACAGACGTGGCCGCACTCAGAGGCTGATTCTGTAAGTTCTGTAAGTCTCTCTGATATTTTGAGCACATGACATGAGAGATAACAAGTTTGTCTTACAAATTCTGAAAAAATTATGTCTGTAGAGTGTAAATTGTGGCCGTGGTGGCAATTTATCCAGAAAAAATACAGAATGTTTCTTCACTCTCTCCCACTCTAACCGATGATGTCACGCACTCTGACACGAACATTCCATGCAATACACACCCATTATAAACTCATAATTTCTCCAAAAATGATCATGGTCATTGATCAGGGATTGATCAAAAACTATATGACCTATCAAAACGTGGAGTAATACGACAATACACAAGACTTGTGTCTACTGTTTAAAGTTTAAATGGAGTCTCTAGGTGAAAGTATGCCTGAGCAGTAGACGTCTGTTAAACTCCAATGATTGGTCTTTTTCGGTCTTTTTTTTCCGCCCGTCCCATTGACTTACATGCAAAATTTTTGCGCAGTTTTTCGCGACTACGTCGCGAAAAATTCGTGAACTGTTGAGAAAAGTAATAGCACACCGATCCCGATCAGGACGCACGTTTTGATATATAATTTGTCCTGCAACTCTTCGAGTTGCAGGACTAGTAGCGAACCGAAAAAGCGTCCGGAAGATGAAGGAGAACTAGAAAAAGCATTTCCAAGAATGGAAATGGTGTGACTGCTGATAGCAACTGAACGCTGTTGCAGAATTAGCAAATAGTGCAAGCAGTGATCACCATACAAATGTTTGACCAAGGTCAGAATCGAACCCACAACCTCATGGTCATTAGACTTCCACTCTGCCTCTAGGCCACAGTGCACACACAGTTGCAGAGACTGTTGTCTGTTAATGATCTGCACACTGTCTCACTCTGACATCAAGAAAGCTTGAGAGTCAAGCTTGAATGACTTAGAATGAAAATTTCTGTGAATTTCAGGCTGAGAGCAGCAGTTTCAACATGAAGCAAGTTATCAGAAGTCAACAGAGGACAACTGGGAAAATAATTCACTATAATTGTTGTTGAGGCAAGATTTGAACCAGCAACCTTCAGGTCTCCAGACCAGCAAGCTAACCACTAGGCTACAGACAGAGACAGTATGTGAGGGGTAAAGAAAACCTTTGATAAGAGGATCACTGGCTTCTGCTTAAAAAAAAAAGTAAGGAATCGAACCCATGACCTCATGATCAATAAACCTTTACTCTGCCACTTCGCCACAGAGAGCACAGACATAAGCATGTTTCAGACAGAGTTGTGGAGAATTCTCAGCATTGGGCTGAATGAGAGCAGAGAGCTCCCTGGCTGCATTTAAAAAATATTTAAAATTATTATCTAAGTCTCTTTGCATTTTTGACCAGAATTTTAGCCAGAAGACAAGTGTGGCTACAAAACTGGAGAAAATAATTTGTCTAGAGTTTAATTTGCAGAAAAAGTTAAATATTTGAAAAAGTATAAATAGTTAAAAAGAGAAAAGTAATGCCGATAAAGTTCAAAAAAAGCTGCACGTTTTGATATATGAATTGTTGAAATAGCACAACACCTAACACACTAACCATATGGCCACAGATAACCTGAGTTACAATGAGCTTTATACTATGAGGAATCAAAGACTGTCCAATGACAGCTGAATAATTGGAATCAAAAGTCAAGCAATGAAGTGAAAAGACTGAGGCAGGAATCGAACCCATGACCATATGATCACTAAACCTTTACTCTGCCACTCGGCTACAGAGAGCACACTGCTTTCAAAACTGTTGTCATTCATTGTAATGTGATGATGTGCTGCAAACTGGTATGAGTAATCAAGGAGATAACAAACACCTGTAACCAATTGAAGGCGGGGGAGGAGAGCAGAATTGAACATAACATAACAAGAATTCTTCCCTTGGATTCGAACCAGTGACCTTAGGGTTGGCAGGCAGTTACCCTAACCCCTACACTACAGTGGAGTTGTGAAGAAGAGAGGTTGAGACTTTGATGAATGTGAGATTTTTTGTGAAAAAGTTAAATATTTGAAAAAGTATAAATAGTTAAAAAGAGAAAAGTAATGCCGATAAAGTTCAAAAAAAGCTGCACGTTTTGATATATGAATTGTTGAAATAGCACAAAGTATGAAGGACTAGAAGAAGACCGTAAAAAGGCGGAAGAAAATGGCCAAACAGAAGAACAATAGTGTGACTGCTTCAGCAGTCACACTAATAATAAGAAAAAATCCACACAATAACAGTAGTGCCCGGGCGAAGCCCGGGCACTACTGTTATTGTGTGGACTGGTCCCTGCAGCTATTTCATAGCTGTTGGGACCAGTGCCCGGGGCGATTGCCCGTGGCCCTAATAACAGAATTACGGGTAAAATTTTCTATATTCCATGTAAAGTACTTGTGCATACTTATGTGTGGTGTCACAGTTAGGACATCAATTTCCAGACTATATGTTGGAGGCAAATGAAATATGCCGGAAGCATTAGGCAGCGCTAGCCTTGCCAGTATTTTTGTTATTGGGAAAGACAAGTACAGACCAAAAATATATTTCTAATGGCATGCCAATCTTCAAACTTGAATGCGAGGCCCTCCAGTCTGTCTTTTTCAGTTTCTCCATCAGCAAAGGCCAACTGGACATTCCTGCAGTTGCTCTCTGTAAGTCTGTCGCCTCCAATGAAAATCTTCTCCAAACCATCAGGAGATAACGGGACATACCTACAGAGAACAGACCATTAAAGAATGATTTTCAACAAATTTTTCATTTTTTCTATAAATAATTATGGACTATCTAGACAAAAACATTTCAACAATTCCAATTCTTTCAGTAGGGTTCAATCCATGTTTGGAAAACTGTCCCTCAATGTCAGGAAGATACATATCCTTTGATATTTACTCGTTCTGAAGCTGTTGGAGAACGTCAACCAAGTCACCAGTTTGACACTCATTCTTGAACAGAAGTCCGAGTGGGAACTACATATAGAAAAAAAACAAAAAACAACAATTACAATTAATGTGTATAAAACCTCAGGAGATGTACTACTTTAGTTTGGCAGATGCAATAATGCAAACATTACAAGAATATTTCTTTCATTGTGTTATAATAAGAACGACTTACATGGGTTGAAGGCTGGGACATTGCTTCAGAATACTGGTGTGGGATGTGGTGCACAACAACATTTGAGAAGGGTTTGAACACTTCCAGATACGTTGTGAGGATTCGGCTTCCCAACACCACAAATTCTCGACAGAGGTTGGCTTGAGTCTGGTTGTCAGGAAGTGACATTCCAAGGTCATATTCTGTCAAGCTATTTGTCGGTTGAGAGTTTTCCAGGTGGAGTGTGGGGACTCGGTCGATGACACACATGTGGTGTATCCAGTGTATAGATTTGTTTGGCACATTTGTAGACTGGTGATGTGTGTGTTTGAAAAAATCAAGGTTGTCAAAAATTATTGAATAGGTACTTGGAACCCGTGAAGGAGGAGGTGGTGGAGAAGGCAGAAGTGCAACACTCAAATCGGCCATTTCTTCATTAGACAGGGTGCTGAAAGTGAAAACATCACAGCCATCCAGCTCCTGTGTAAGCTGCTCTGTGGTCCCTGTAGTGCTGCTCTGTTCTGTGGTTGTGGGCACTGCACTTGTTGAAATGTCTGAAAGGAAATAGAAATCAGTCTGTTATATTTTACAATGAAAGTCTCAGGGAATAATAGCTACTCATAAAAATAAAACAAAAAATATATTAAAGCTAGCTGACCTGATATGGTAAGATCCTCCAAGCTTCTTTGAATCTCTGCAGCTGTGGCGTCACTTGATGTCGCGCCTTGTGACTGGGAGCTGTAGAAATATTCCAATTCCCTTTTCAGGGACAACACAGGAACTGTGCAGATGTGTGCAAGCTCTTTTTGTTTCCCAACTGCTCGTTGGCGGACTGTGGAAATTCCCAGTTTTGACAGTCGTTGGAAAACAGCCCTTTTAGCGCCACCATACATCAAAACTGAGTCCACATAATATGCAAGGGCAGATAATTTTGGTTGCCTTACCCTCAAAGCTACTGATGCTGCCGTGCAAATGTGGGGCACAGAGTCTTCAGTGATCCTTGACAGTAGACTTGTTAGGAATGGGGCCATCTGCTTTAGTTCCTCATGCAGTGTCACGAATGAGAATGATTGCATGTCATTTGCACCTGACCTCCATAGCATGAACTGATGCAATGGATTGCACAGCATCTTGCACTCAGCCTCAACAATGTTTACAAAACTGGGACGTAAATGGTTGGTGAGCTCTTTGTGTTGTGAGATGAGATTGGCAGCTCTCAAAAAGTTCTTTTTTGCCAAGTTCTCAATAATTCCAGCAACGTCTGACTGGCATTTGAAGGTTCTTGTATCATGTAAGGAGTATGTCAGGACAACCTACAACATAAACGGTATATAAGGGTTTCATGCAAATACAAAGTAAAAAAAACAAAACAAAACACATTGATCAAGGAATACATTTGCATTATATGACTGTGCTCTGAGTGTATGTGAACTCATATGTGGGCTGTTGCAGTGACCCCCCTCCTGCCTCTGACCAAAACAATGGAAAAAAATGCTAGGCGTTTAGCACCTAACATTACAGCAATTGAAAATGGGCTAAATCACGTTTTGGGCTTATCTAAAAACTGAAGCGGAAAAATATACACACACTGGCTAATACTTTTAGGCTACCATGAATATAGAAATAGAGTTGTTTTACCCACCTCAGTAACACTTGTCCGTGAAGGTAACGTTGACGTTACGGTGGACTTGCGAGATTTCTTTATATCCCTCGGAGTTTTAGACGGAGTGGGTTCTCTGTCTCTTTTTTCAACGACACTTGCACTTGCTCCAGTGTCCGATGTCTCCTTGTCTTTCCAAGTATTAATTATATCCGTGTCGTTTTGTAATCGGACAAGTACTCGGTAACATTTCGTGCACATCCGACTGGAGTGAAGCGGTGTTTTGATCAGATTCAAACCGAACTTTGAAAGCAGACTTTCTGTCTTACTGTCAAATACAATCTTTGAATGCGTTATTGTTCCTTTGATGCGTAGATTTGAGGAACAGAAACGACAACACTCGTCAATACACATGTTCTTCTTCTTCTTCTTGTTTTACGGCGGTGGGATGTCAATAGCCTACACATGTTTTCAATATGCTCAAAAAGACTACAATGCTAAACCACCCGGCTTCCGGCGCATAGCATACGTCACCGCCAAGCAGCAGCGATTAGTCGAAGCAAACGGAAGCAACCGCCCCCCGGAAGCAAACGAATCTCTACGGCTGGTGTTCAGACGCTTTTTGAAATGTAATGAAATAAGCGGCTGATGCATCAGGCTACTCTCTCTCTGCCATTCAGCCCAATGCATTTTTTTTCACAGCAGAGTAGCAGGAGCTCAACTTTTTAATTCACTGTAATGGGCATTATACTTTGTTTGATTTCATCAAAAAATTGTCACAAGTCACAAAAAGGTCCTCTACTTACTTGTTGTGGCTCATTTATACTATTTTCTGCTTTTTTTAAGCATCATTGAAAAATCGCACATTCATCAAAGTCTCAACCTCTCTTCTCCACAACTCTGTCTGTAGTCCAGTGGGTAAGGTGGCTGCTTGCCAACCCCAAGGTCACTGGTTTGAGTCCAAGGGGACCACTCTTTTTATGTTATGTTGAATTCTGCTCCCCTCCCCCACCCTCAATTGGTTACAGGTGTTCGTTAAGAGACGCATTAATTCCTAGTGCCACAGTTTGCAGCACATCATCACATTACAATGGCAACATGCTTATGTCTGTGCTCTCTGTGGCAAAGCGGCAGAGTAAAGGTTTAGTGATCATGAGGTTGTGGGAAATCTTGCCTCAACAACAATTATAGTGAATTATTTTCCCTGTCGTCCTCTGTTGACTTCTGATAACTTGCTTCATGTTGAAACTGCTGCTCTCAGCCTGAAATTCACAGACATTTTCATTCTAAGTCATTCAAGCTTGACTCTCAAGCTTTCTTGGTGTTGACACAGTGTGTTTCCAACAGGTGCAGCTTTGGGCTCGTTAACTTCAGAGTGAGACAGAGTGCAGATCATCAGCAGACAACAGTCTCTGTAACTGTGTGTATACTGTGGCTTTGAGGCAGAGTGGAAGTCTACTGACCATGAGGTTGTGGGTTCGATTCCTACCTCGGTCAAACATTTGTATGGTGATCACTGCTTGCACTGTTTGCTAATTCTGCAACAGTGTTCAGCTGCTTTCAGCATTCACACCATTTCCATTCTTGGAAATGCTTTTTCTAGTTATTTTTCCACTTCCGGCCAACTTTCGATTCGCTACTAGTCCTGCAACTCGAAGAGTTCACCTCCACTCGAAGCACTCGAAGAGTTGCAGGACAAATTATATATCAAAACGTACGGTTTGATCGGGATCGGTGTGCTATTACTTTTCTCATCAGTTTACGAATTTTTCGCGACGTGAGTCGCGAAAAACTGCGCAAAATTTTTGCATTGAAGTCAATGGGACGGGCGAAAAAAAAAGAGCGAAAAAGACCAATCATTGGAGTTTAACAAACGTCTACTGCTCAGGCATACTTTCACCTAGAGACTCCATTTAAACTTTAAACAGTAGACACAAGTCTTGTGTATTGTCGTATTACTCCACGTTTTGATAGGTCATATAGTTTTTGATCAATCCCTGTTCAATGACCATGATCATTTTTGGAGAAATTCTGAGATTATAATGGTTGTGTATTGCACGGAATGTTCGTGTCAGAGTGCGTGACATCATCGGTTAGAGTGGGAGAGATGCCAGAAAAACTCCAGATTTTTTCTCTTTCCAAACTCCAAACGGCCACAATTTACACTCTACACACATAATTTCGGCCACATTTGTAGACGAGCTCATCCTCAATCGCATCATCTGCTCAAAATATCAGAGAGACTTACAGAATTTAAACTCGGAGCCTCTAAGTGCGGCCACGTCTGTCTCTGCTCCTCATTGACTCCAATACAAATATTTTCTGAGAGAAGCAGAACGGCCTGATGTTTTAAAACTGCCAGCGTCGCCAAAATATTTACTGTAGAAACACCAAATCGTACCAAAATTTTCAGTAAGTCCTTAGAGCAACGTTGATCTGTGTTTTGTTCTGATAGGAGTTACCGTTTTGTCATGCTAAGCCTAAATGTGAGACCGGTGCAGAGGCAGAAAATGGCTCTTTTTCTCCACGTTTCTGTCTGTCTCAGCCTGCGGGGGCCCCTATCGCCGTGGTAACCTCTTTGATCCTCAGGCCAGAGCTCGTTAACTTCATAAACAATCCACCTGGCACTCGTTTAAATGTTTATAAACACCGACACAGCTAAATCAGACTGACACAGGATGCAGCTAACTAACTATGTGTCAAGTCAGTCACACACACATACACAGACTCTAGAGCCAGCTTCATGTGATTACAGTCACACACACACACACACACACACACACACACACCTTCATGTGATTAAAACACAGTTAACGTGCAACAGAATTTAAACTTAAACCATGATTTAATCTGGTTTTAAAGTTAAACCTTGTTGGTGTCAAATGCGTCAAATGCCTCTCGTGGGAGCAGCTGATAGAGTCCCCCCCAGCTGAAAGCAGCCCACCCCACCAGCCAGAGGGTCCAGGACCATAGGGACTGCAGTGGAGGAAGGCTGCCTTAACACCCTGCACAATGGCACCCAGTACACAGAAGTTAGACAGGACCAGTCAGCCCATCACCTGGTCCGTTCAACAAATCAGTTTATGCTACTGTGATTTATGTAGCCTAGTTAAATACTACAGTAATCATCATAGTGTATTGGCAGGAAAGACCATTTAAATCTGTATCAAATATCGATTAATGAATTAATCGATAATTTGCATGTTGGTCTTGGTTAAGTACCACCTTGAAAAAAAAAACAATGTTTTGTTGCTTAAGCTATTCAGTCATTCAATGGTATACTAAAATCCATGTGAAAAAAATGCTTCTCACTGTTCTCAGGTCAAATATTTATATGCGATTAAAATGCAATTAATTGCGATTAATTAATTACAAAGCCTCTAATTAATTAGATTAATTGTTTTAATTGAGTCCTGGCCCTATTACACACACACACACACACACACACACACACACACACAGTTAACCTAATGTGATTACAGCTCCTCCATATCAGTGCTTATAGAAAGATGATCATGTGTCTGTCTGATCAGCTCTGTCTTGACCTTAAGATCGTGGGTTTGATTCCCATGTTGACAGAGATGGCAAAATCGGCAGTAGCCGTGGCCCATTCAAAATTTCCCGAGAGGAAATTTTCTAGTTTCTTTATACAGTGTTCTAGGACAAAACTGGGTGTACATAGAGCTGAGATTGGTCTGAATATTAAGACATAAAACACTTGTATTGTATTGTTACCCCCCCCCCCCCCCCCCCCCTTAACTGCCTGGGTCGCCACATTTCTGTCTGCCCCCTCACATATACCTGTCTAGAACCGGCCCGCTTACTATTATGTTTAATGAATGTGTGCAACAAACAAGGATTTTAATTGTTGTCATACTATTAGTTTGATGATATAGCGTCTATCTGCCATAGTAATTTACTGTAGATTGAGATCAGATTATATTTTATGTTTATTTATTATCAATACAGAAAAACATAATAATAACATCATAACCTATCTCTCAATTAGTTATAGAGGACATTATTTCACAAAGGATCCAATTCGAGTGAGTTTTACATTCCAGACTTTATTACCGTAATACAAATAGCATGAACAAACCAGGAAGTTGCAGTTATTTAAGCAAAAGTCAGAATTCACTTATAACAGGTGAGGTCTACTAAGTCGAGCCGCGTCGTGACTGTGTAGTGGAAAAGCGCCATAAGACATATAGTTTAAAGGAAGCTGTTCCCCTTTCTCTTCAGGTGACAGGTTTCACAGATCAAAAAGAGTTCAACCTCAGTAGTTTGCACAATGACTGACAGGACATAAGCGTAAAGCTGTGGTCTTGAGTTTGGTCTTCATTTGCGTGGGCTTTTGGACCAACCATCACACTCACTGACGCACTTCACATTTGTCCTCCCTATCGGTCCCACCACTGTTAGACTGCCATTTCTCCTCTCTGCTGGTCAGTCACATCTTCATCTAGAAACACTCAAGGATGAAACATTTAAATGAGATTTCCAGTCATAAGAATAAAGATACACATGTACATAGTTGGCAAAACTTCCACAGTAATTTTGTAAAAAGCAAATGAAGCTAGCTGGCTCATGCAACAACTATGCCTGCATGATTTTCTTAATCCAGGGAAGAAAGAAGTGTATTTTAGTAAAGACATGAGGATACTTGGGATTATTACAGTCTTCTGCTAAAGTATAAGCCGTAAGACCCTGTGGCTTGCTGTTGCAGATGATTGGCCCACCAGAATCACCCTAAGAAAAAGGAAACAGAAAGGTTTGATTAACAGTCTGTGATCATTTTTGTTTTTTCATGAATAAGAGAAGAATTCATGAAACCTTATTTTGTTAGCATCATTGGTGTATTTTATTATAGTTGATGATTTGTTGTTTGGCTGGTGTGCTGCAAAACTTTGATTACTGTTATTACCTGGCAAACTCCTCCCTTCTTTTTGTTAAACTTTGTGCATATCATGCTACCAGTGTCAAAGTACTTTTGCCATATGTTTTTGCACTCA
Source organism: Trachurus japonicus (assembly GCF_045865225.1). Classification (NCBI taxonomy): domain Eukaryota; kingdom Metazoa; phylum Chordata; class Actinopteri; order Carangiformes; family Carangidae; genus Trachurus; species Trachurus japonicus. The sequence continues at coordinate 11,843,651 of NC_140916.1, read as the reverse complement.
GCGCTGAATTGAATCTTCTCAGTTGTTTCCTTGAGTACATGTGAGGCAGGCTCATTGACTCCAGTTTTACCCCAGCCAGCAACAACGCAGTTAACATTGGCAGGTATTTTTCCATTTTTCTTAGGTAGTCCAATGGCCTTCACATACTTGTTCAGTGTGGCATTGTTTTTTAACTGTGAGGGAGAACAGAGAAGAACTGGAAATCACAGCAGTTGTTTTCATTTGAGATTAGATTTTAGCAATATGTCTAACAAACATCTACCAAATTTCATAGTAAATGTGCTTATGAACCTGTGAAGTGTGAAGCCACGTATCACATCAACTGCACATGGTGAAGGACACACAGTGAAATGATGGCATCAACGACATTGTACAAAATACTGTTTTCAGGTTGGAAATGGAACATTTTTCAATACCTTAAGTAGCATGATGTCATTACTCTGTCCTCCATTGTAGTCTGGATGTGGATAGTAGCGACCCACTTGGATCAACTGCTGACTCTTTTCTTTCTTGCTTAAATTATGTGCCCCTAAAACCACTGTCAGAGGCTGAGAGCTGACAAACCAAGCCACACATGATATAAACATATTTAGTTATACTCTAAAATTAGTTAAAAACATTGATGATGAAGTCTAAGATTATACATATCACCATATAGAAAGTAAATTATGAATGTTAAACCACTATTATTTTGAACTGATGTAATGATGTCAATGAACTTACTCCTTGCAGTGTGCCACAGTTAGGACAAAGTCCTCACGAATAAGTATCCCACCACAGGTGTGTTGTCTCTGAATCTGGAGTGATACCATGTAGGGTCTGGAGTGAGGCTTTGAGACCTTACCACCTACAATGCCACTCTCAGTAGCCCCTTGCAGGACAACAGGAAATAAATTACAAACAGGGGTTTCAAAAAATAAAAGTAAAAAAACTGCTATTATCCATTATTTATAATTATTCATAACCACAGCAAAAACGGATCAAGAAAATGAATTATCTTACCAGTTTGAGAGAAGAAGAAAAAAACTAATAGGATGCAGACTAGACGCGCCATTGTCGTTGTACAGAGGTAAAACCTGAGGAGTGTGGTGGGCTGTTCACTCTGCTACCTTTTTTGTAGTCATCCTTCCAACTCACACAACGGAAACTTTGTGGGCAGGTGTGAAAATCATCCGTGCTAACTGCAACATTGGTGAGACCCCTTCACAACACCTACAAGCCCTCTCAACTCTTGAGTTGGCTGATATATCAATGTTTAATTATCATACAATAATCTGCATTAATGGCACCACACAATGTATCATTTTGCTAAAACAAAAAGAAAAAGGTTTTTTATTAAAAACAAAAAAAGACGAAAAAAAAGTTATTGATGAGACTTGTGATAAGAAGACTGGGGCCTGACTTCTTATTCGATTTATATGTATGAAAAAGTCCATCCTCAGATACAAACAATTACTGTCTATTTTTGTCTGTTGTTGAATACTTTCTTTTACTAGAAACCAATTGGTAAATGAAAACAGAGGTAAATGGTCATGTAGAAACTGTGTCAAGGCCACATGAACCACAATGGCATTCAGCGACTCATGCAATGAAATACACACACAAAACATGTTATTTCTACCCTTTGTGTTTTTCTTGACCAAAATTAATTTGATCATTTTTTCAAAGACAGACTTGTGTGTTTGCATTTTACTATTGGGAATGAAGTACAGTTTTTGAATCTAAGCTGTAAACACACTGATTGTTTTTAAGCACTCTACCCACCCTGATTAAGACCTGTCTGCTGGAGGTTTTTGTAAGGCAAAGTTGTCCTCAGAGACTGAGGATAGATTAAAAGTCAATTTAAGCCATTAATAGTAATTCTTCATAGCAAATGTTTTTTTTTTCTTCTTTAAAGCCTTTCAAAACCAATTTACTGAAAACTCAATTCTAGTGGGGTTACAACGTGCCCTATAATACAAGACCACACACTTGATCCAGGAATTTGGAGAAGTACTGTAATGCTCGATTAAACCCTCACACTGGCTTATATTTGACAAATGATCATGGCTTGAAATAAACTGCAGCTTTTATAAGGACGCCGATAACAATAAAACATTAAATTCTATTCTGTCTACTGTCCACTAGATGGAATCATTTGAGTGTACATAAGATTTTCTTTTATTCATTACATATGGCAACAAGTTCACTTTTATTGAATGAATGTAATAAATTTACTGTTGCTGTTGATAACTGAGTCGGAATTTGTTTGTCCACACTGATTGGTAAAGCAAGTTTCAAATTTGGTGGTTTATTGTCTTCCTGGACTTGTGACTCAGTAATTCTCATGTTTTTGCCCCCTCAGGTATGGTGATATGACATACAGTCAAACAGAACAATAGACAGTACAATACTATATAAATAGAGGTGACATTAAGTCCTGATAAGTCCTTAAACAATGCAGTCGCTATGATAACAGTTAGAGCCACTTTCAAGATGACCATTGTCTAACCTGTTGAGTTTGTACATTGCAAGTTATACACAGTTCAGATCACTTTATTTATGCTGTGCCAAATCCTAACTGATATTACCTGAAGCTGCTTGCTTTCAGTAAGGTCAAGGTCTAGACATAAATACCCCCTTAAGAACTGAAAGTATTTACACAATACTGCTTATGGAACTATGAGCTTAACACCAGCATGACTCAACGGTTGCAAAGCAGGCACAGAGGTTAACCAACATAGCACAAGACATCTGCAGCATGAGCATACTACATATTAACAAACACGGGTGGGCATGAAGTCAGTGGTTAGAAAAAAGAGTGGAGCAGTATTCAACTGAGACTAGTACATCCTACTTTGAGTTCCCCATATAAAAACATATACATACACATTGTGTCCCTGTGTGCCTTTTACGCACTAATGTATTATCCTCGGGTTTCTCCACCATGTATAATGTTGCCATCATAGCACATATGACAATCGTGCTCTCAATACTGAGGAGCTTCTAATTACTGCAGGAAGGAGGTGGAAAAAGGACAAGCTCCATGATGTCTCTTATGAAATTTTAAAGAAATGATCTCTCTGACTAGAACCGCCAACATTCCATGTACTCCTAGAATTGCCAAGAGGTCATTTTGACCTCCATTCATTCTAATGCAAAAATGGTAAATGTACTGCATTTATACAGCCATATACATTATATAGCCAGCCAGACACACAGTTCAAAACACTTTATAGTAATGCTTCACATTCATATACACACACATACTTTACAAAAAATAACAATAGTTGTTGCTAGGCAACCAATATAGGCAATTCTTCATTTTTCTATTTTTCGAACAGTGTGTGTGTAAAAATTTTCAAAATTGTTACAAATTTCTGAAATCATGTCCATTTCTCATGAGAGCAAGGGACTGTCACTGTTATGTTCAATGTTTATGAGTAATTTTCATTTTTTATCTGTTTGACACCTGTTTTAACAGTTTGACAACTTTCTAATATCTGAACTCGTGTTGTGGGATGAGGTCAAAATGACTAATTAACTAAATAACTAACTATCTAACTAACTAACTGACAAACTGAGTGACTAAATGGACATTCTTTAGCCCAGATTGCAATGATTGGAAAATCAAAATGACCTCTTGGCGGTTCTAGGTAAAATCACTCTTTTTTTCGTTCTCTTTTATACTCGCGAAAACGCATACGATGATGTAGAACACACTTTTAGGAAAAGTCATCGACTGGGAGACATAGGGTTTTTACGCAAACAGAGTTACATGCATTTTAAGCATCTGCGGCCTACAAACTGTCCTTCTGACATCTATCCCACCCCTTTAAAGATGTTTTTAGTACTGTGGGACCTACTGTTCTTGCTGTAGTAAACTATACAGCCTTAGCTCTGGGCATGTCCGAGCGGCTCTGTAACACGCTGTGGAGCAGTCCCTTATAAAAAAGAAAAACCTTGACTCCTCAGTCTTGTCAAATTTTAGACCAATTTCTTAACAACATGTTTTTGTCCGAGGTTTTAGAAAAAGTGTTTTTTACACAGCTGCAATTTTTCCTGCTTGTCACAGCACTGAAACAGCATTATTAAGAGTCCTAAATGACCTACTTTTAACTGTTTTTAACTCAGGAAACCTGCTGTCCTGGTTCTACTTGACCTAACAGCTGCGTTCGACACTGTGGATCACAGGATTTTATTGTCTTGCCTGGAACAGTGTGTTGGTATCACAGGCACTGCACTTTTATGGTTTCAATCCTACCAATCGTAGCTTTTCTGCTCATCCAGAGGAATTTACCTCAGGCACAGCTCCACTCACCTGCGGGGTGCCCCAAGGGTCCATCCTTGGCCCTATCGTATGTTCCTACTATACATTCCTCCACTGGGCTCGATTTTCAGGAGGCATAATATCTCCCTTCATGTAAGGACTCTGTGTATCCATTTAATGAAAATAAGACTGAGATTATTATGTTTGGACATAACCCCTCAGATTTTCCTGCTGGTTCTTCTGAAGCCATGGAGAGACTTTAAACTTCAAACCATTGGTATACTGAATGTAACAACAGTCTGTGTCATATTCTGTTTGTGTATTGTGTAACACACACATTTGGTGAGACTGGTGGCATAGATCATGATCACTAATGTTTCTCTGGGAAGATAAGATTCAACACAGTTATCATTACTCATTCTGGCTCCACTGAAATTTCAGTTATTTCATTCCAATAGTGTCATTAACAACAATGTTGATCTTTCCCTCCCCCACTGAGCAATTTCTCCTGTGTGACATAGTTGATCTGTCGGAGGGTCGGTTTTCACTGGAGGGAATTCAAACCATGGTAGGAGCCAAGATGACATCATTTCCTCCTCCTTCACTGACTGGAGACCTTGATTGCAGTTCTGCCACAATACTCATGGAGGGGAAGCTAGACTACAGGTAAATGGCAGAAGTGAAGCTACTATACATCCACACAGCCTCACTTGTTCTTTTTTTCATTATAGTTAGGGAACTGGTAAAGTGAAGAGTGTCTTCAATAATCATTCTACAAGGTCAACATATCTGAGTGTTTGATGATCTACAGAGCACTGGGGTTACCGACTGCCAGCTCTCACAGCAGCCCATGGGTCTCAATTAAAACTGTGACTGATAAGTCACCAGTTCAATGTGTTGCGACACTGTAAATGGAAAACTTGATGCTTAAAGCAGAAGTAAGCGGAATGTTTGTGTTAATAGAAGTCTTAAATAGTTATATCTTCCGACAGCAATCACTTATATAGAGTGTTTGGTCTGAAACACGGGTCTGTCAGTCACTCTGCTCTGCTGTAAGCCGAGAAGAAAAATTTCCTTGTATCCTACAACCTTTATCCAATGAGGAGAGAGAACGGCATAAAGGGGCGGTCCTCTCTGTGTGTGCAGCCAAGGGATGCGCGTGCATGCGGTGACGTAGGGACGAGGGCTGGGACTGCCAACTCCATCGGCTGACAGGAAGTTAGCCAAAACGACCGGATCGCTTACTTCTGCTTTAATCTAGCTGTTAAATTGGCTCCAGGGAATATTCTCATCTCTGTAATGTTGACATGAAGAAGAATGGGTTGTCAGCTCATGTGGACTACGTTCATGTATATGTACACAGTCATACGTGTATACCTGAGGTGCAGACCGTTCTTCTTACCCAGAGAACTGCAATGTATTATTGTGTGCAGTGTTGTTGTGTACATCCCTCCCTCTGCCAAGGAGGATGCTGCACTGGACAATCTGCACAACATGATCAGTAAACATGAGAACAGGTACCCCGATAGTGCTGTTATTGTCTTGGGCGATAACCTTAGGAAAAATCTGCCAAAATATATGTGACATTTCCCACTAGAGGAAATAATGCCCTAGACCACTGTTATAGTAATTTAAGAAATGCATACTTAGCTGAGCCCAAACCCCATTTTGGAAAATCAGATCACTTAGCAATTCTGCTCAAGCCTACTTACACCAAACAGCTGAAAGCTAACCAGGTTACAGTCAGAATTGTCAACACCTCAACTGAAAGTGCAACGACCAAACTGCAAGGCTGTCTCGAGCTCACAAATATGTATCTTTAAGGAGGCTAAAAGCAACATACATGACTATACAGAGGCTGTCAGTGACTATATCAGCTGGTGCAATTCAATCTGTGTCCTCTCAAAAACTGTTTGTGTCATTCCAAATCAGAAACCCTGGTTTAATGCAGACATATGCTGGGAAGAAATCAGGAAAAGGCAGGAGGCTTTCAAGGCAAGTGACAGCAGAGTATAAGCAGTCCAGATATGAAGTGCAGAGCGCAGAGCTGCAAAGAAGGCACACTCACAAAAGCTTGAAAGTTACTACCTGCAAAACAACACACGTACAGTAGGACGTGGCAGGGCATCAAATCAGTCATAAAAAACAGGCGAGGCGCCAACAGCATAATAGACACGGATCTGCCTGACGGTCTTAACAAATTTTCCGCCAGATTTGACAGAATAAATACAGATAACTTCCCTCTGACCCTGAGGACTCTGCTGCTGGTGACAAACACACAGGTCCCGAGGGCTCTGAAACATGTGACCCCCCACAAGGCTGCAGGTCCGGATGGTGTGTCACCAAGAGTGCTCAAGGCCTGTGCTGTGATGTGTACACAGACATCTTCAATTTGTCCTTAAAACAAGCAGTAGTCACATGCATATTTAGGTTCTCTATCATTATACCCGTCCCCAAAAAATCAGACACATCCACCCTGAATAACCCTGAACATAAACCATTGGGATGGGAAGAATAACATCACCCAGGGCCAGCACATACCCTCCTTAAGCACAAACACTCTGGATACAACCTTAGACATACAGTAGTAGAGAGAGCATCATCACGCGTAAAACAAGGTTCTATAACAGTTTCTTCTCAGCTACTGTGAGACTGATGGCAAAAGCAAAATATACCATCAGTCCTCCTGACCTATACTACCTGGGAAATGTGCAATATCCTTAGGTGCAGTGAAAAGTATCTGTTTGATATTGATTTTTATATATTTATTGTAAACATTAAAGAATAAAAGGTATTCTTTAATGTTCACTCTTTTCCCTTAAGTTTTTACTGTTTACATCTTTTTTAAAAATAATTGTATGCACTTGTGTACTCTGATTATCCTCGATGTATCCTAACAAATGTACAAATGGCGATCTTTTTGACATCTTTCTGATACACACTGCATATAGTTAGTACTTGTAGTTTAAGCACAATTTGAAGAAAAGGAAAGCAAGGGGGAGGAGGAAAGCAAAATGAGGGAAGAGGAGGAAGGAAATGGGCGAGGGCCATGTTTTATATACAGTATGTAGACTAATTCTTCCTCCAATTGTTCTAGTCAGTCTTAACAATAACACAGTGTTACCTAGTCATCACTACTTTTCCCATTTAAATGACAATGTGCAAGTTAAAAGCATATGTTTCTTGGGATATTATGCCAGTATGGCTGTGATCATTTAAGGGCTTTACTATGTAAAAAGTCTGTGAAGGTAATAATAATGTATTGGACCACCAACAAAATCAATGTCACCATATTCACTACCTGAAGACACATCAGTCACAAAGCATTTTTAACTTGAGAATTTTTATACACCTTTTCCAAAATATTTTTCAAGTTCATGACCAAGTGATTAACAAGTTGGAAGTTTATAACTTCAGTAAATCAATGAAAACATTGTATTGCATATGTTAAGGGACTGTAGTAATGGCACATACAAATGGTACATCAGTCTGAAAACTTACTGCAGTGCTTCAAGCTCCATTATATGCTTCATCACAGAATTTATAAACCCTAATGCAAGAAAACGTTATTCAGATTTTTTCTTCCCAGGTCCTTTTCTCAAACACTTGCGGGTGCAGAATAAGCAGCACTTCAGTGTCACCCACAGAACAGTTAGAAGAATTATAACAAGAAGGCCAAAGACATCCAGACTGTGGTACTGAATCCAGTTCAAATCATGTGCAGCCACTCTCAGGTGTGAAGCTCCTTTGTGTCTCATGGTGAACTCAGTCCAGAAAACAGCCAGGTCCAGAGGCTCAATGGGACGGTCCAGGTGCACCTGAGACAGCTCCACCATTTTCTCTTTGTAACTGGGGAGGAGTACAAATAAAGTCAAAAGTATGGCCAGTGGTTTGTGATTTTGGAAAACAATGCCGAGATGACCTTTGAAATTGTGTCTTTTGATGGTCATTTTAAAGGTGCTTACATGTGGGTTACCAGGGAAAACAGGCAAACTGTGGACATGGTAAACTGTGAACATGTTGGACTGACTGGAGTCCAACATGGACCAACTCACAAAGGTATTTTGAGGAGGCTTTGACCACTAGTTGACTACTGCTACGGAAAAATAGTAGTTAATAGGGGACTTTTGTTAATGAACATCTCGTTGTCTTACCTGTTATCATGGGTCATTTTGTTTAGTACAGCCACTAGTTTTTCAGATGTCACATCAAAGATGCTGAGTTTCTCTGCAACACCACGGGCCACCATGTGATGTGCATTGTCTCCTTGGTCTCCAAACAGTGGAAACATCAACATGGGAACAGCATTACAGATCCCCTCATAGATACCATGGGTACCTCCGTGAGTAATGAAAATTTTTGCCTTAGGATGGGCTGAGAGGCAGAGGGAAAATTACATTAGATGCAATGGAAAATACTATAGTCAAAACACTACTATAATCCATTTCAAATTTTATCCTTGGATTGATTAAAAAACATAAAATACTATAACATCATAACAGTGGGGTTACATTTGAAGAAGAGGCACCCCTGTCAGTTCTTTCATTAATTATGTATTTACTGTTAGAGCAAATAAGCAAAACTTTATTTTTATGGCACACTTCATTCCAGGTGGATATATTATGTGCTACAAAGCACATGACTATGAATAAAATGTGATGAAAAAAAGAAAGATAGTTAAAATCTAAAGCCAGTTTCACCAGATTTCCTGGAGTTCACCAGTACACAGCTAACCAGCAGTTTTTATACTGATACTGAGGTGCAATAACATGTATAAAAACCTAAAAACTAGCATTATGTAATAACCTCAGCACAGGGGTTGTGCCTTTGCATTTGTTGATACTTAGTTACAACTGCATATAGGTTTTTAATTGAACATTTTTATGCATACTAATGACTGCAACAAACAAATCTGCTTTGAATTGTACAATGACATGATAGCAGCACCAGATATGTTTGTGTGGATAAAACGAAACGCACCTAGCAGATCATTCTGTGGTAGCCACTTAATAAGCCTGACATTCTTGGGTAAATCCTCAGGGACTGCTCCAGTGTATCTCCAGAGGACCTAAAACATAGAAAATAGTTTATTAATTTTGAAGATGTGTAAAAACATTGTAATAATGAGTTAGAATGTTTGTATCTTATTGTAATGTGCAGTTGAAAACGTACGTTATATCAATGTTTTATCTGGAGGAAGTACATAGTTACCCTTTGAGGAATTTGCCGAAAACCATCAAAGAACTGTTTAGCCCTCTCCTCAGGCATGTTGGACACCATTGAGCCCAGCGTGAAGACAATGAATCCATCGTCTCCTGAGCCTTCTACAAATTCCTCCAAGTCCTGCAGGGATTTTAGAGAAGGCATAAAAATGACCATTTGTGAAAAATGTTCAGTTTAGGGTGGTTGCGTGACAATGTAATCTAGTGGGCAAAGACCAATGTGCCCCAGTTTTTTTCCCTTTATATTATAAAGCCTTTATATAACTTTAATCTAATCAGCTGCCTCACACTAGAGAAGTAATTTAATTCATAATTATATTAATGTATTAATTATATTATATTCAGCCAATAAATAAATCTTAGATGCAAAATCTCATTTGTGTTTGTATGAACATATTTGATTTTTTTTTTGTGTAAAGCTTCTAATGAAAACTAAAGACTAAAAGTCCACCTTCCTTCTTATTTACCTAGATTACACTGGCCATAGTCCAACAGCCAGCTTTCCATGGCTCACATTTCACACACTAAATCTAAACAAGCCCGCCCATTCATTCACAAATGTTGTGAACCAAAGGCCGGTAAACCACAACTAGCCTACCACTGAAAATATACTATGTAGTCTTTGGAATAATTTAGTTGTTAAATTTTAATAACATTTAATCTTGATATTCAGATCCACATTTTCTTGTACTTTAAGAAACATAAAATCTAGTGTTGTTGTTTTTACATAACAATGAAATATTTTGAGGTTCCCTTTAAATGAAGAGCATAAGTTATTGTGGTTGGAACAGCTGCTAACTGGTACAAAACATACTGCAGGGAAAGAGAAAGAAAATCAGGGGCAACTTTTAACTTTTAAATCACAGACGATGATGTTCTACTAAAATTTAAATTTTCATAATTTGGCAAGGGATCTGATTTTAATCATAAAAAGCTCAATAACAAATTTAATGGACCATTCATCCCCATTTTAAGTTGTTTTGACCAGTATGTGGACAAACAGTTATGGTTGCACCCATCAGCTGGACATGATGGAGCTGCATTTGCACTGAAGTTCGATCAGCCAATATCTACCTCTGCCTGCTAGATGTTTGATTTAGCTCAGTCTATCTGACATTTGTTTGCTAAAAATAGTTGTTACAGCTGAAAACAGGGATGATAAGATCAGCATATGAGGGTGGTGGAACCAAAACAATGAGCTAAAAGGAAGTAAAATGCAAAATGCATGCAACATTATTATTATTTTCATATTCAGCACTGTCATTTGATCAACTGTCAATACATACTGTAAGTTACTATTGGTTGGGAGTTTGGTTTTCCTACATCTTAGTTTAAGGGGCTTGTTGTAGCTTGACTCAACACAAAGCACTGATATGTGATGTAAGTGAAACCATGTGTTGCATGCTTGTTTATTCTGGCAAAAAATCTTAGCATACTCACTGTTGGCAGAGGAGCTTTCTTTGCACAATTGATACCTCCAATAAAAAACATGTTTGGCATGATGGGTTTGGGCCAGTCAAGAGTAAAATCATTTCTGAGCAGCCAGACAGAACCATAACTTATAAGATCCTTGTAGGTCTTGACATCTTCAAAGGTCCTGCTGACCAGTTCGTCAAAGTGGCGATAAATTACTTTGCACATATAGAGCTCCACCATAGACATGACCATGTTTTTGACTCTCTGTGGGAAGTTCATTTTGTCTGTGTTGCCAGAGAAAAACAAAGGAACATAGGAGGGAGGAGAGGGGCACTGGTTAGCCTTCAAATCCAGCTGACACGGAAGACCGTGCATAAAATAAACAGCTGGAATGGAGAAAATATGAGCCAGGATGGAGCCGCAGGGGAGGAAGGGGTCTGTGAGCATAAGTTCGAAGCCCCCTTCTCTCAGTTCAGTCATTAAAGGCTGGTTGTTGAGCAAACTCTCGCAACCTGTCACCTGCAATGTTGTAAAGTTAACCAACAGCTCCACACTGACAAACAAGTCTGAGATCCCTGGTGGGTTGCGGAATACTCCATCCTTCAGCTGGTCGAATTTTCCATCCAGGTCTGATTTAGTGTACGGCACTTGGTAGATCTTAGTCTTGTAGCTTTCTGAGCCCTGGATCAACAGGCTGGTCTCAGGCACCAGCACTGAGACATCATGGCCTCTATGGGAGAGCTCCTTCACCAGTATCTTCATGCTTAGCCAGTGGCTCCCGTCCACAGGCATAACCAGCACCTTCCCCCCCTGAACGAGCCCCAGACTGGAGCAGCACATCCAGGCCACCAGCCCCAGTGTAGAAAACCACACCCCGTTGCTCATTGCCTCCTCTCTTGTTGTGCAAGCTGGCTTGTTACAAGAGCAAGTGGTGCCTGCTCTTAAGAGGTGCCTTTATGTGTGTGTGTGCGTGTGAGTGTGTGTTTAAATTCTGCAGGAAGTTCAGGCTGCATTTGCAGGCGGGCTATTACATAATCAGGAAAGACAGACAGAGTGGAGAATCCCAGTGGAGTTTGTGGTCAAGTCCTGCATTCAGAGTTTGCCTGCAGTTAATCATTCTCTGAGATTTTTTCATGTTAGTCTTTCGTGTCATGCCTGAGTGTATTCATTCCCACTTCAGACATTTATAAGTGGGCTAAATACATTCTCATATTTCATAAATGGTGTGTTTATCCAACAATGAACTTGTAACTAGAAAGCTTTAGTGTCTTTTGTAATAACATTATCAAAAGTTGCATTCTTCATTATTTAGCAAACGTTTCTTGTAAGAAAAACTTATATTCTTTTTTCTTTAGCTGTGGACTCTAACAGTTAGTAAGATCTGCAAGTCATGGTGGCCATGCAGATTTGCAGCTTGTCCTACCAACTGCTTTGTGCAAAGTCCTCTCTGTTTATCTTGGCCGCTCCTTCTCTCTCACTCTTGGAAAACAGACACATGCGTGCGGTGAGCTGTTGCAAGCGGCCTCCATTAACCTCTTTTTTCCCCCCATACTTTTTAGTCTCACGCACATGTATACTTACACTCATTGTAAAAAAAAAAAAACGGTAGCGTGCAAAGCCAGTTGTAATAGGAAACCGACACCCTCCTCTTTGGAAGGGGGAAGATAACATCACACGAACAATGCAATGTGTGGAATTTCAGTTACAACTGAGTTCACCTACTGTAATAAACTTCTTTTTACAATGACTATTGTACTTGTAGTGAGATTGAATTAAGTAACTGTTCATTCATTTATTCATTCAAAAAAAAAAGAACAACAAGTGGCGTTGTTAAGTAATATTACAAACATTAAATTCTGCATGGGCATGTAACTGGCCCTCTTCATGTCTCTCATATACATTCGTATTTAGAGGTGTGCATGTGTGAGTGTGGGTAGGGGGTCCCTCTGTGTGTCTCTGTCTATCTAGCAAGCAAGCTAACTACATCTAATTTTTCATGTATCTATCTCACTAAGACAAAAGCCTGAAAAAGACATCTACACAAAACAGAAAGACAGTCTGTCTCTTTTAACTGTGTTTGAGTGTTAAGTAAATACAACTGAGTGGTCCACATGCAAGGTTTTGACCTCATCTTGTTCAACTACTGGATATGACGTTATGGTCTTTAGAGGATGAATCCCATATAAACCATCTGAAGGTTGATACTTGTGGTTTTAAGTGAAATGTATGCATTGCAATGTAATATGATACAGACATTCAGTTTTCCTGTGTTCCTGTGCTCAGTTTGGTCTCTACAAAGGAACCCCACAGAGCAATGAGGAAACAGTTTCAACAATACAGACAGGGAAATGGGGGCCTGCGCTGGAGTTGATGTGTAGTTCTTTTGGTGAAAACAACATGAAAAACGCTTCTTTCATGCTGGAGCAGCACCCAGATGCTGCCGCTTCCTGACGCATAACTGTTTTCACACAGAAAAATGCCATTTGACAACTTCTCAGCTACCTGTGTAGATGTGGTGTTTTTCCAATTTGTTTTGCTACTGTATCTGCAGGGTGTAGGAGTAGTGTTTCCTGCCTCGGTGTGTGTGTGTATGTGAGCATCACACCTTATAACATATGACCTTGTCTACACTGGCCTTCAATCGAAAGTAACACCTCAACAGCAGCAGCCACGGGGATCTATTCAGTCACAGTGCTAAAAGTAGTCTGAGATTATTCATAAACAAGCGCAATCATATCATTACTTTGTATAGATTTTGTTCACATAAAGATATAGACACAACTGCTTTGATTAAACTTGCATCTTCTCTTCTCTCAGAAATAAAAGTGATAAATGTGACTGAAATGCTTCCTGTGTGAACACGCAGAGTAATGTAGCCTACTGTTAGTCTTGTAACAACAAGGGGTTACAATGTAAAACCCTCAAACCATCTTGTCAGACTATACTAGTATAGAATAAAAACCTACACACGATTTACTTGCGTAAACACTGGTAATTTCAGTATGTAGCAATTGCTACACAGTATTTTACTTATTTTCTTTTACCTTCACCACAAGACAGAACTCATGTACCGTAATAACCATTCCTAGCTTCAAACAACATAGTAGTGTCATCATGTGTAGCTCACAGAAAAGCTGTCATAAGAATGGGAAAAAAAAATCTCAATATGAATGAAATGTTAATGTGCTCATAGAAGCTAAAATCTCACCAGACAGCATGCTGACAACCTGATGAAATGCGCCATTTTGGACGACACTGCGTGTTGTGTGCCAGTTTACAGACAAGCTGCTGTCTGTTATATCTGCCTGCACAGCCAAATAAAAAACATAATTAATTCAAGATCAATCATTCAAACTGCTTTTTATATGGATTTTGCCAATTTACTTGCACAGTTTGTGTGGATTGTGTTCATATTTGGAGCTTTTTATGACCGAAGAATTTCTTTTTTGCACTGTCAATTTTTTAATTAAAATGTTTAAATGAGAGGAACATCTGACTTCTTAACTGCTTTCATGACTTATGAAAACAGCCTTTTAACAAGAAACTTATGAAGTTTTGATTTTGCCATAAAACAATTACATTACTTTACTGTTCAACCAGATGGTGGTGCCAGAGACATAAGAATCACCCCCAGTAGATATTAGAAAATAATTTCTGTTGGTTTGCTGAATCAGTTATTATCGCTACATGTGCAGGACTGTGACTACATTCACTAAATACTGAGCCATTCACTCAAAAACAGGGTTGTGACATGAAAGACAAGGTGGGAATGTTTGTCTAACAAGCCACTGTACTGCCGTCCTATAAACAGATCTAATCTCTAACCCGTTCCTTGTTTATCTCAAATTTCAAAGACAGAGTCCTGAATTTCTGTTTTATTGTCTTGGTGATTTGATAAGGTGAGTGGATCAATAGAAACTGACCTGTTCTTTTTTTCTTCATTTGTCTTTATTAGATAGCAGCAGCCTGTGTGTATTAATCAGTTACACAATGTTATCATGTAATTGCATCACATGACTCTTTACAGAAGTGTTTAACCCCTGCTGGCTGATATCCAGCTCATGCGTAAAGTCACAGGCAGCCCAGTATCAGTGTTTAGAGTTCAGGGCAGTGGGTGTTACAGCATGGTGTCAACTGTAAGCTTAACAATCCAAATATGTGTTTCTGCAAAATAAAAGGCTTTAGTGTTTTCTGTTTACAGATGGCGTGGTTGCTTTATGCTGGGTGGGGAAATAGGTTGATAAATATGTCTGTGCACTAAGCAAGCAGCATGCACATTCTCCCTTGTGGCTTAAACATGTCTGAACAAATGCGGGCACAGAAAAGAGTCACTCTTTGCTTTTATTTGTATTTCTATATCTTCAGTAAGGGCCCATTGTTGCACATATTTGTCATATAACACATTTATATGACTAAATGAGACAAGTTTTGTGAGAGTAAAATTTGCTTACTGTTAATTTATAACGCACTATAGAAAACAGTTATAAGGACACTGAATGTGTATCCAGTTAGTAAGCACTGCAAGTATTTATTTTCATAGAAAAGAAAATCTGTTTACTCAGACACTATTTGTTCTAGTGTTTCACAGCCTGTAATGCACCATGAGCTTCGGTCATTCGTATGAGAAGGCCCCATCTGACTAAAATCATTTTCAGAGCGGCCTTAAACTGTTTAATGTGACACGTTTTTCTTTTAAATACAATTGCACAGTCTATTTGAATGCACAGCTACATTTGATCTTGTGTATTGAGTGTTTGTATCAAGTCTTCCCTGTTTGGTGAGATTCTTGACTGTTGCCACATGATGGTGCCAGAGTCACGTGGATCCCTAAACAAGTAGTCTCGTCTACAGTAGAAAAATCCTGTTGCCTTAAGCACAGACATAGTCAGCGCTTGACCTCTCCGCAGCCTGCACTGTGTGGTCAGGACTGCTGTGTCAGCCACTTTCCCAGATGAATTAATATTACTCACCATGGTGCTTCTACTATGAATCAAACAACTCTCCTAACAGGGCTGTAGTTGCAAGCTGGGGGGCATTACCGCATAGAGTGGAATAATATAAAGTGTTGTTTTAAAGTTTTGTATATATTGCACACACCTTTAAGAACAAGTCACAAAGTGCAGAGCAGCCATGGTCACATTTCTCTTAGACCCGCTCACCCACTCACAGCACCTATGAAAACACAGTGTTAACTATTTGTACACGTAACGAAACCTCTAAAGGGTTAAACATGTGGACGTGTTGGTGAACAAAACCTGATAACAGTGACATCAAGGCTCTTAGTTGTCTCCAAGATGGAGAGAGTAAGACTTCAGAGGTAGATCTTTGGCGCTGACTCTGCACGGATGCGCGCCGACCTTGGAGTCTTCAGACGCGCAGCGAAGGATTTTGCGCACTGAAGTAGAGCTGAGGAGAGCGCACAGCGCGCGGACAGCTGTCTGACCGGCTGCAGTCCTGTCACTGGGATACAGGCTCACTTGGCTGCACTTTGCCGCGTGCATCGACATCTTATTAAAAAAAGAAAAAAAAAAAAACATTGCTCCGGAGTGAGTAGCGGGGAAAATAAAGCCCACAGTTTTTTATCTCGCTTTGGTTTGATTCTCAACTTAGTGGAGTGTTGTTTCAACTGAGCCGCTGAACCTTGTTTGTAGAGAAATCCAAGAGTCCCAGCTGCTCAGGGAAAATTCACTCAACATCCTGAGAGGCGGAGGCGTTGTGAGAGGATTTTAGGACTCTTTGCCGAAAGTGGATTGAACAATGCTCATTCCAGTCTCCTCACTCATCTAAATGAGGTAGTGCCTTTCCGAAACGAAACGGTAAGAAACAAAAGTTCATCATTTTCTCAGATTCAAATGTCCCATTTCTTTCGGGTGTGTGTGTGTGGGCCTTTTCAAAATTAACCACGTTTTCAGAAACTGTGGTGATTTAACATCGTGAATCTTTCTCGCAGGTGATCACAGCGATGTTTCTGCGGCATGTGCGTCTGCCTCTCCCCAAATCTTCCAGAGAGGGTGTAAGCGCCGCTCATCTTGAATAAGTCGAGAAGTCACTGAAGATGAGTGCTCTGCAAACGTTCCTGTTTCTTTTCCTCCTGCACCAGGTGAGCTTTGAGATGACTGAATGCCAGTTGATAAAAACATGGACAAGAGTGTCTAAAGAGGTTACGCAGAGTTTTTTTTTCATGCAATAGCAGATAAATCACTCACCACACCACAACAAAAGGACAATAGAAAGAAATTCATGCCATTTAATTTGAGTGGACGCAGTCATCAGCAGTAAATTTGTTAGTGCTATGTCTCAGTTTTACAGGGGGTGAGCTTGCTTTCATTGTGAACCTGCAGTCTGTTCAGTCAAATGCAGTTTATTATTTCTAAAACAGAGCTTTCTTCAGTATCTCCATTAATCTCATGTGTTTAATTTGCTAGAGGATATTTAAAAAAAAAAAAAAAGAAAAAGAAAATAAATATTCATAACATCAGTCCAGTATTTTTTTCCACAGCAGGTTCTACTTTTGCCAAGAACCACCATTTATTTATTTATTTATTATACAATGTGCTGTTAATTTTCTTAGTAACTTAATTAACTTATAATTCCTATTTGGCTTTTAAGTGATTTATCACAGAGCATTCAGCGTTCTCAATCAGATATATATAAAAAGGCATATTTGTATAATGTAAAACACATTTGCATACATTCTTAGTTAACGAGCATCATTGTGGTCTTTAATTAAGATTCCTGCGGTGCATCTTAATGGAGAAGTTGAGTTAATGTGGTTACATCAATCGCCTTCACTGAACATGAAGCGGTATTGACTGATGTGGAAGCTTGTGGAGTTTACACTTTATTTCCACTGTGCAGCATTTTTTTTCAATCTTTTTAATATTTGGTACTAGTGTTTTGCATCCACTACTTGTGTCTCAACAAGACCAGCACCACACCTCCTCCTTTATTCAGGTGTATTTGTAATTAAGGACCATTGAAATTTATTTAGCTTTCAATCATTTACAAACCTTTGTGTGGAACCCAAAATAAGTGCTGTTGCAGTAATAAAATTTGAAAAGTATAAATAATTTGTCAACTGAGAATAATAGGTGAAAATTACACTCACAGGTTTTCAAGGCCTGCACTCTTCTTCCTTGATAACTTATACAATGTGATGAAATCATAAGTCTCCGTGAATACACAAGAAATTATTTAGTATTCACCAGAGACTGATTGTCTTAAGCTTTTGGACATAATCTTTTTGCAGTCTAATTCTGTTTTTATTGCAGGAATAAGCTCTTCAAAGAAAGATCATGGGCTTTAGAGAAATATGAAGTTTTAGGTCTTTTTTTTTCTTTCCAGCAGCTGCTCGTGTTGTCCTCTGGTTGAAAACAGTGGGAGTTTTATTATGATCATCCTTGCTTTACGGGCTCGTGCCGTGATCAGACCTGAACAGAAAATGCCATGTGACTGAAGAGGTTCTTCACATCTGTGCTGTCCTCTAGGAGGGCTTCTTTAAAGATAGCCTTGAACTGTGCAGATGAAGCGGCAAACTGCTGTCTGCTCCGGCTGCTGTTGTAATCAGCCTTATGCCCATTGGGAGCTTCGCCTCCAGAGAGAGAGAGGGACAGGCTGCCTCCCAGGAGAGGCTCTCTTCATATGCCTCAGTGGCTCCCTTCCCAGCAGACCAACCACTGTCTGACTGGGGACATACTGGCTCTTATCAATATTCCTCCACTTTACCTGGTCTAAAGAATGCTTATTAAATACCAGGCTGACGCTTAGTGAAAGCATGAAATAGGTGCACCAAAACTCCTTGAGATCCGAACAATTTTTGTTCTTTTCATAGTATGTCACTGGAGGAATTCTTTAGGATGGGACAGAGTTGCAAGGCCAGATTTCAACTTGGGGCATCATATGGCGTCACAGGATCCACCTCAGACAACTGAACCAGCAGGACAGTCGCTGATTTCTTATTTTAATCTGAGGTTCAGTGTCTGGGACAACCTTCCGAAATAAGAATAAAAAAAACAAACAAACACATTTTCCGTCTTGTGTTTTCACACACACTCATAGAGAAGACACTCTGAGCATGAATCAAATGAGGGAAAACGTAACCTCAGCCCCAGCATCTGTGCCATACCCCAGGGACAAATAAGAGGGTCAAAGCCATCCTGGGAGAATCCATTCTTCCTCATGACATCTGCTGCAGTTATCCTCCGTGCAATGACAGCAGAACAATGTATATGACTTGAGAGCCCTGCTCTCTGCCTGTCCTGCCCTGCTTCTGCTCCACAGATTGCATGCAGTGAAAGTGGGTTTTTTCAATGCTGGTTGGGATTAAGTGTGAGAAGACGATGACAAAGTCTATTACACCTTTGTATCTTATTGTCGGGGGGGTAAGAGCTCTTTGGTAATACTATGCCATGACAAAACATCTACGTGGCCCATGCCTAGAGGTTCTGTATTAAAAGTATAGCTACCTTCCCTGTTACTGTAAAACGCCGTCCAGGGTCGGACTGTGCAGGGAGGGAGCAGGCATCCTGACAGAAGGGTGTGACGCATTAAAGAGACAAAGCTTAGCTGGTTTCGAGTAAGCTCAACGTGTCTTGTCCTCGGGATCCGCTACAAGCTCGGAGTTCATCTCTGCAACTTTGATGTGCACTGATTTAAGGGATTACAAGTCATTCCTCAAAGGATTTGGCATTAATTTCAAAAGTTATTTATTTATTTATTAACATCTACTTCCTTCATCGTTTATCTCTTCGTCCATCGGGGGGGAAATGCTTAGAACAGGAGAGTTGGGATGTGAATTTGAATAAGCTCATTTTTCGCAGCTAATATTGTTGTAAAATTCTACCAGAGGATTTTTTTTTCTTCTTCTCCACTTACATTTTTTCCTCTGCAGTGCTGAAGTGAGACAGTGAGGCTCTATTCAAAGTCAAAAAGAGCTCTGGCAAGGACAACAGTTTTATCCCTGTCTTCATAACAAAACACAAATTCTACATAAATTCCCTCTCTAAGGGCTCTTTAACCCTTTTCCCCTTCCCCATGCTCAATTAGGTTTGGTTTTATTATTTATTTATTGTGTATTTAAAGGCAACTAACACTGGGAAGTGTAATAAAATGTACAGTGGGGGGATTAGGAGCAGCGCTTTAATCTCACGCTTCTGATAATACTGCATGGGCTGATTGATTAGTTTTTCAGGAAGCTTATGTCAGAAAAACCTAATCCGTCTTTGGATTGTGCCAGCCTTGTAAGGTTTTCCGCGCTGCCACTTTATCATGGCGGCGAATTACAGAGCTGCTGGGCTGTGATAAGGTCCTCGTCTCTTTTACAGACCCCACCGCCCAACCCCCTGCACCCTCCCTTTTCCTCTGGACAATAAAAAAAAATTGTGTTTATATTCTTCACATCCCTGCTCTGCCTGGTCTTCACATCAACCTCGCCCAGGATTTGCCTTGTAAGAAAGAGAGGGGGGAAAAAAGTGTGGAACTTAAGTCTTCAAAAGCCCACCAGAGAAATTGGGTGGGGAGGGAGAAAAATATGAGAGAAAATGTCAGGCAGACCAGTAGAAATTTTCTGTGGAAGTGATTAAACATGGATTGACAGAGCGAAGGGGCCTTGTATGCATGTGCTGCCTTCCAGGAATCATTTTGGAGCTTACATGGTGCTGATGTGTATCTGTTCTCGTATTGGGGTCACAATCTTTCTAGCCAGAAGGCTTGACTGGATAATCCCTCATAAACAATACTGTCTGTGGCATTTGAAGTCCTCCGCCTGTGTGTTGTCTCAGACCTCTGAAGGAAAGGTTGTTGTTTCTTTGAGTTAAATCCCTCAATTGTAGCTTGCAGCTACTACAGGTGGTGTTGACTGTATTGAGCCCTGGAACCTGTTACTTTTCTAATCATCGATCATAATTTTGTACGTACTGGCAAAAAAATCCATGATAAAGGTCCCGAAATGAAGAGAAAGAAGCTCCTAATGATTGATGGGTGTGACACCATTGCCCTTTGCATTGACAACAACCCTAATCTGGCAGCTGGATGGACCATTAAAGATTAAAGTCGAGCAGTTATGAACAGCGCGATTACTTTCCTCAAGCTCCTCTTGTGATGTGAACTGTTGAGAATGGAGTGGAGAGCTGAGCAGCTCTCTCAGAAGACGTCGCACCCACTCTGGTGGCTGTGGTGCAGGGAACATTATGTTTAATATGATGTTGAGTCTCCTGATCTTGGTCCACAGCTATGAATTTTTATGGGCAATGTGCAGCCCGAGGCGCTGTTAGATCTGGAGGCTCGGCTACCTTATAGCGTTGTCATTACTGCTCTGCAGGGTCAGAAACATCCGGCACTCTCTGATGCACAGCCTCGATGTTTAGCAGCTCTTTTACTGCCTGCAGTGCTCTTTACTGCTCTGCTGCAACAAAATACAATGCAGGCATCGTATCGTATATTGGCAGGTATTTTGTCTAAATTGCATGCAGATGATAGAATATCGCCACAGGAATTTTGGTGTCACGTCGTCTTTTATTCAATCAAGTATTGCAATAGCTGTCTTGTTGCTTTCAGACCTGTGAGCTCTCCATTTGTGTTTGAACTACCAAACTCATAATAAGCTCCGTAATCACACAAAACCACCACTCAAGCGGGCGCCGCAGCAAAGTTTCAGCCTTTGAACAGTTTCATATTTTCCAAACACTCTGACACATGAAGTTCTTAATTACCACCTGGTTGGTTCTTGGAAAAGGCAATCACACCACATGTCAGAGAGCAGGAGAATGATTGACCTCTTTAATTAAAACGCTGTTGCTTTCCTGTAAAAGGCAAGGTGTGACAGCTTTAGAATAAGTACAATAAATCTCCCTTCTGATTATTCTCAGTTTTGCATTTCCTCCTCTGGCTCTGTGCTTTGAGGCCTCTCTTTTCAGCTTGTCATTTTCAGCCCTAACAAAGCATTGTCAGCTCCGCTCTGTCTTTGTGTATTTCTTGTGAAGTACCTGTCTTCAGAGCTACTCAGAGAAAAAGGAAGCAACGTCTTCCCAACTCTTGTTTCTTCTTCAAAGGGAGCTGTTTCTGTGAAATCAGTCGTGGCGCAATCTGCTCACAGAACAGAAACATTTGCTCTGTCAAATTCAGTGGACGTGTGTTTGAGCAAATCAAGCAAAAAGCATTTCTGAATAAAACACTTGTATCGTTTGCAGCATGAATTTGTGGAAGCGAAAACATAAAATTGACAAAAGGTTGTCAATATAATTTTTTTTTTTTGAGAGACAGATTTAGATGACGTGTTCCAGGAATGAACTCGAACCGGGTAACATAAAGTATTAATTTAAGAACAACATGCCATTCCTCTTCAAGTATTATCTGAGGAGTTTTACATGCACATATACTATTGTTGAACAAAGTAGAAGGTGTTTGAAATTAGTCATGAGAATGATAATTACACTGAGTCCAACACGCTTTGTGGTATTATCCTCCTGAATCCCTGCTATCAGCCATACGGAGGTGCGCTGCAGGTGTCAGGAGCCAGCACAAGAGATGGCGCTTTGACCATGTAAGGGGATTATGAAACTGATGATGCGTTGAAAGGTAACGCCTGCCTAAAAGTGAAGTGTTAGGGGCTTTGCTGCTGTCACATTTGGCAGGTGCTGCGATAACACAAGTATCCAGATTACCTGGAGGCTCTCGTCCCAGAGCCTCCACCCGCTCTGCTTCCTCTCTCCTGGTGGGATCTTTGTTAACACTTACTGAACACCTGACATCATCACTGCATTTAAATTTCCCACACCGAGCCATGCTCACCAACTTCCCACTTTCACCTCATGGCCTTGCCAGCGATGTAGGTGAAAAATGTCAGTCATCTCCTGCAGATAATTTGCAAAATGTCTGGAGACAGACTTTTAAATTGTGACTACTGTAGGTTAACAAGTCAGATTTTATGAAATTCCCTGCAATGAAAAGATTTGGATCAAAAATAAATTATCACAATGTTTTTTTCCCCACAACTTGTGATTGATTTAATTATTTTTTTCTTTTTCAGAGTTACTGATGTGCGGGAATGAATCCTTCATTTACAGGTCTATCACAGCCTATAATTTCTAACTCTTAAATAGATATTGTGGCCCTCCTCTGCAAAAAAAGATGCAAATAGCATTGCAATTAAGTTTACATTATTACATACAAAACCTATATTAAAAATATATTTTAAAAAGTATAATCAAAGATATAATAAAAACTGAAATTATAAAAATGTGATGCATAGCCACTGACTAATAGCACATACAGTATAAGTGACAGTTAATAAGCTCCCTCTTGATTAGGACTGACATGCTACTGACATGTTCATGTATCAATAATAGTTCTCCAGTAATACATTACAGTAAAAAAAAGAAACAACAACTGAGAGGATCAGTTCTGCTGCAGCAACTTAAAAGTATGTTCTATGTGTAATAGTTGCTTTAGTTTAATTAAAGGATTTGGATGTGTCTTGTTTGTAACTTCATTACTGCTCAGTAATAAGCTGACAGTATTAGAGTCCCTTAGGCTTGATGGTGTTTTACAGGCTTCATCTGTCCTGATAAGTAAACTACGGGGTAAATACCTTGGGAGTGTATGAATGGCCCCATTTAGAAGTAAATGTAAAAGATGCTGCAGTTGAACAGCACAACTATCAGCAGCTTTAATAAAAAAAAGTCTTATTTTGATATCCGTCTTCCCCAGATAAAGGAAACAAAAATCTGTTTTGATTCCTTTTTGAAGACTACCATGATAAAACACACAAAAGCAATTACTGTTTGAAGAAGTAGTCTGCTACAATAACCTGTCACTTTCCACTGCCTGACAGTGAATAGGTGCAATCTGGCTTTAATGCTGAAGTAATAATACAAAAACAGCAGCGTCGTGTAGTGTGATAATGACACTGGTTTGCTGCATCTGCTTCCAACACAGTTCCATGTAAGTTGTAGTTGGTTTAATGAGAGATGAAGTGGTTTTCCTGAAAGATAACATTTCACACCTGCTCTGCGCTGATGGAAATATGTCCAACAGATCTCTATAGTCAACATTTTACAAAATCACTGATATTTTCTTGTTCAACATAAAAATTACAGATTACGTTGTAGGTGACTATTTGCTGTGGTACTAGGTATGAAAGGACTGCTACATGGTTAGATAAATAGTTAGAAATATAGATAGTTTGAGAGCTCTTGATTGCTCTAACAGGAGACAAAGTGTGTCAATGAGGTCGGAGATAACTGCGCTATAATTTCCTGTAATTATTCTATTTATTAGGAAACACTGAGGCACGTTTCTGTAATGTGGTGTTCATAGCTTCCACACAGCAGCAGCAGCAGAGACACACTGTAATTTGCACAGTTCAGTGTATTATTTCCTGTGGGGAAATGCTTTAATGTCACTAAATTCTCCATAGGAAGACCTAGACAAACACCAACAAAAATAAAAAGTCAATCAAAGTCCAAAAGAGGTGATGTGAGCCATTGTTTCAGTCAGTGTCAGTTGTTAGGAGCACAGGAGTACAGGAGCTTATGTGATTGAGAAATAACAGAAAAAGCTCTGACAGTAGAAACATGACTAATGACTCACATCATATGATTTATGCTAGCCACAGGAGGGATATGTTATGTGCTATAATTTATGCTAATCATGGTATGCGAGCAGCCTCGAGTGACATCATAAGCAATGAGATAATATTTTGTCACAGAAACAGGTTCGTCTTAGTTTAATACATTAAGAGCTAGTCGACTAGAAAAACGTAAAAGTGCTCAAGATGACCACATTTGTTTGTGTGAGAATCAAACAAGACTTGAGTGGAACACAAGTAGTTGGCATTTAAAATTCTACATAGAGGGAGGAGTATAGATGGAGCTCTCTCAGTGTATCTCCAGAGGTCAGAGGTCAGAGGTCAGGGCAGATCAACAGCACTACAAGTGGTAGAGGTACAGCATCTTGTTTAGGGACACAACTGTAAGATGAATACTTCAGTCAGTTCATATAAAACTCATTAACAGCCAATATTGCTGAAAGAAAACAACAATTTTCTGCTTTTAAAAAATGTCCTTGTGCTGACAACTAAGTTGCACTGTGTATTAATTATTCTTAAGCAACACACCAAAACTAACTAGGGGAATTTAGAGTGAAAACTGGAGTTCCTGTTTTTAATTTACGCAACACATTTCCGTATGCCCATTTCATTCGTGTGTTGCATCCGACAGTATTAAACATTACACAGCTCAAGGAGCGTGAAGGTTTAGGTTATGTCTCCAAAGTGGCTGGACGCCTATGCTGTTGCGGCTCTGTAGGAGAACGCAACGCTCATCATTGGGGAACATGAAAAAGAAAAACACTCACCAGGTGCAGCAGAATATTGTTTCATGATCTTTGCAGTGCTTTTGTCTTCCCGTGAAATCATTTTGGGCACAGTTTTCAGTGCATTTTCAATGTGAAGCAGGAGACCAAATTTGCACAATTATTATTCAGCGCGTACTCAAACACCCAAAGTTGATGTGGCAATGCACTGTGGAGATAGAGAACTGGTGATGCTACTGGGATTATACTAATGAAATCATCAGCATTCCATTTTCTGAAGCGTGTCATCCCCACTCCTGTCTCTATCAACACTCAGTCAGAGTTTGCTAATGTCAGTTTAGAAAGGTGGTGACTGGAGCTTTTAGGCCTTTGGAGGTTGGCATTACCACCACACAACCTCATGAAGAAATTGTATTTCATATAATACACCATAAAAAGGAATACCAAGCGCAATGATCATCTAGATTACCACTGCTCTTAACATTCACCTGAATTACTCTGTATGTATGAATTAAGCCTCAAATTTCATATGGGGTGTTAGTTAAGAAGTATGTGTGTTAAGATATTAGACGCAGTAGTCTGTCTCATTCACACCGAGGTCATGGGGTAATGGCCTAAAGGATTATACTAAAGGGGAGTAGATATGCTATATGCGCACACACACACACCCTAACCATAGCCTTGCGTGATTGGTAAGGTGCCCCTGGTGTGGATTTGCTGTTGCGATCCACCACAGTGCTGAAGTGCCTGCCATGTGTTTCCCTGGACAGCCTCTGATTAAAAGTGATGGCTCTGGAGCGTGAAGCTGTTCCAGCGATCACAGCACCAATCTATTCTTCAGCAGCGTGTAGACTCTCGCTCTGTGCTGGCTATGCGCCTCCAGGGCCTTCTCTCCTGGAACCGGCTCTGGGTGTGAATCATTACAAATGATATGCCCTGTAACATCAGGTGGATGGCTGGGGAAGGACGTGGGGCAGGGGATTGCAGCCTGAGAATGGTTTTAATGTGAGTGGAGCGGCTTGTCATGTTAGATACTTGAAAGCAAGAAGCTGCAGTCAATCCAGCTCTGCAACAATCTGTGGTCTAATGCTCGCAGCGCCGGCTGAGCAGCTCTAATATGGCAGGTGTTGTGTTGCAGTGATGCCGGGGAAGGCAGCGGTGAAGCCGGTGTAATTTCCGTGGGACGTCCAGATTTTTACTACGTGGAAGCGCATCAAGTTAATGAAGCTTCAGACACAGAAAATTAGCAGAGAAATGAATTGCACCACCAAAGTGAGGTCAATTTGCACAGATAAATCCATGAAGAACAGTGGAGTGCATCATTGGAACTGCTCTGCTTGCACTGATGAGCAGGTTAATTGCCCATTTTGTTTATTGTGAGAAAGATGCCTGAAACCAATTCTCCCCAGACGCATATACCAACCTTATGTGCTGGGGAAAAAAAAAAAACTACGGAAGAGCTGATCATTTCAGCTCACATACAAGAAACTTGGTGATGAAGACGACTCACGCAGAACCAGAAAAGAGACAGAAAGAATGAGTACGCAGATCTCAGGTCATGGGGGGGCGGGAGGGGGGGGCGGCTGCTTCACAAGTCACCATCAAAACAGTACCGTTGCCCTGCCCGCGGCCCAGAGCCCATCATGGCCGAGCACAATCTTGCCGGCTGCTCACTGCAAATGCATTTTCACTGCATCTCTTCAGATGATCCGGAAGCCAGATGTCACTGTCTTCTTAATAACTTTCTAGAGGCTAGTTCTGGTCACTGTGGCAATTACCTTTATGTCAGGCCTCTAAAAGATATGTCTACCCACGGGACAAGCAGACAGCCAGCTCCATAATGCTCATTACAAATGAATGTTGAGGCTGATTCATCGTGACTCATGCTGCTCAGGCCACTGTCACTATTTAAGTTCCACTAAAACCTCTGTTTAGTATTGATTTATGTGCCATTAAATTAAATATACAGTGTGTGCCACACAGATGAATATGAATTTACTATACCAGTGGCATTAATAGTTATGAAACTTGTAAAAATCGCACATGCAGTCAGATTTACATATGCACAAAGTGGACATAGAAATACACAAGCAATACAAACATGCCCTTGGAAGAATAGAGTAAAGGAGAAAGATGCAGACCACATATTTTTAATAAGCATTTAGTTAGATGATTCATGCAAAATTAAGAGGTTTTGTTCAAGGTAGTTTGTGAAAACACTTAAAAAGTAAAGGGAGCCCTTCTGCAGTAACAATAATTTGCAGTTACTCGCACAACCAAGGTCTACAGGCAGAGTTATATTTGGCGGTGAATTTACTTTTGACACATGTAAAAGAAAGTGCCATATAGATCTAGAGGAATAATTGCTTGTGAAAAAAGATGTAAAGGTAATTTATCCAGCTGTGCCTCAAGTGTGATATACAAAGTAACTGCCTGTCAGGTGCAGACAGAGAAGCGCCTGCAATTAAATGATGTTGTAGAGGATGAACTTTCCAAACACTCAAGTTTTCCCTGCGTTGACATCCACACTTGTGTGCAAATGTCAGTGCGCGTACGACATTTTGTTGATTTTTTTAAGTGAGAAGAAGTAAATACAAACCCCTCAGAAAGCTGATATCAAAATAGACATTTTCAAATGTTAATGCTCTGTTACTTTTTATTTCATGAACTTAAGAAATAAAAAAGTATGGCATCTGCAAAAGTCTGGGCACCCTACTGAGTCAGTACTTGGTAATGCCCTCGAGCAGATATCGCAGCTTGCAAATGCTTTTTTGTAGCAGATGAGTCTCTCTTCTCTCTATTCTTGATTTAGGAATTTCCACCCGCTCTTCCTGCAGATCACTTCAAATTCTGAGATATTTTTATGCTTCTTTGCTCTCACAGCATGGGTTAAGATCCACCAACAGATTTTCAGCAATGTTCAAATCAGACGGCCCCTTCCAGAAGCTTCAGCCTCTGTTTCTTGAAGTAGTTGATGGTGGATTTTCAGGTTTGCTTTGGGTTGTTGTCCTATTTATTGTCTTTCCTCACAATGTGTCCGACCCACAGTATTTCCAACTCTATCAGTTGGCGAAGTGTTTATCATTAATATAATCTTTGTTCACAAATTGCCTCTGGTTTGATGTTTGTGATGAGATAACAGGTAACATTTCTCTGCGATGGAATGTAGACCCTGTTTGTGCATCAGCGCAAAACCTTCCTGCAGCACCTTTTTACGGTCAAATGGAGGTTTCTCTTTCTGCCCAGCTGATGTGCAATTTTATCTCCATCTCTTCTTGTTCTTCCAGATCTTGTATTGATCTCCTCACTCACGTGTGTACTTCTTAATGACAAGCTGGAAGCATTCTGATATGTTTTTATATTCTCTTTTGCTTTTTGTCTTGCCTTGCCTTTTAAGCTTCACTTAGCTTCATTTTCAGAGCTCACCGGTGGTTGAGTTATCACAAAGTTTGAAGAGTCTGATAATTAATCAGGTGATGATGCCTTATGACATTTCATCACCTGCCTGACAAGGTCTGAAGAGTCAATGAAGATCTAATAAGATAATGAAGTCCTGCGTATTGAAGAAGTAGAAGAATGCCCCAACACTGTTCAATTTTCTTTTTTAGAAGTTAAGAAAATAAAATGTAGCAGTTTTTTGAAAGTCTGTTTTCATCTGAGGTTGTATTGAATATTTTTCTCCTTAGAAATCATTAAAATAGATCATATGCCCTGAGGTGATTAAACAGCCATACATAATATGCAAAGTCATGATAAACAGCGTAGGCACATTTATTTGGAGGATAATATTGATACAAATATTTGACAATAATATATTGGCCTTTTAAAAAAAACAAACAGGAATTAGTCATAGGAGCCTTTTAAATTTGATTATTTTATGATTCATTGATGAACTTTTCTGACACTGACACTGTTTCTAAATGATTCTAGACATAGATTTTGCATTTTTTATTACTGACTATAGGATGACATATGGGCTCACACAGCTAAATATGTGATAAGCTGAAACTCGCAGATCATATTGACCCTGCTCTCGTATGGTATAGATCAGTAAATGTTGCCTGATCTGATATTACCAACATTAATACTGGGCCAAAGTGTAGCTATTTATGAATCAAGATTTATTTTTCCCCTTTTTCTTTTTGTGCAAATCAATTTAATATTTCAAATTAAACCGGTGGGTCTGCTTGCATTAAACAACTGATAAGTAAAAAAATATGATGATAGATAGAACTTAAGTTGAGAATCCCTTATCGGGCCTACAGTCCACAATATTTACACTCAGACAACGTATTTGAGAAACAGAATATAACCTCAGGTCTAAGATCATAACTCCAACTTTAATTACACAAAAGACATATTATTTTGCTAATAAATCAAATAACCCATTGCCCCTGATGTCAGAGAGGTTTACAGTTTGATAATGATTATTGAATATTGTGACTATAATATAAAGTATGAAGTGTTTATAATGTGATATAGTCAGTGAGAGAAATCTGTATGGTAGGCTATGTCAAAGAAAAAATACAGTATGTTTTAGACAGTAGGACTGGAAATATATTTTGTTCATACTGGTAGATGTATCATTAAAATTCACCGCTGTGTCACTAAACACACTCTTTTATAAAGCACATCTACCACTGACTGCTGGGGAATATAACTGCAACATCTCTGCTGGGGGGGTGGGGGGTTCGTGCGCACCTCTGTGTTTTGGTTCAGGACTTACAGGAAAAGGAAGAAGCGAAACCACACAGACATATCCGCTGCACTTTCTCTTTTGCTGCTGAAATGAGGTCTGGTGTTTTCAGCTCCATAAGTCGGCAGTTATTATCATAATAATGTCTTGTTTCAAGTGGCCCTGAAATGCCTCTAGCACAGCAGCACCGATTAAGAAATCTTAATTAAGCTTTTGTAGATTCTCCTTCATCAGACCTTGCCTCTTTTTTTTCTTTTTTTTTCAAAGCGTCTTGTTATATAAAAACTCGGATTCCTTCAGTCTGTTTTTAAGAGACACCACTTCCGCCTAAATGAAGGAAGTGTGCTTGTGTGTGTAGGCGCTACATGTGTGCAGGGAGACAGCCAGAAAGAAAGAAACCAAAGCCTGCGTGTCAGCGCGAGCTTTCAAGTTCCCAGTTCTTCATCTCTCTTGGGGCATTTAAGTATTAGATAGCCCTCTGCTGATCCCCTTGTTGTCACAGCAATTTCCCCAGTTGCTCATCATACTTAAACTCCTCTCTCATTTCCATTATAATCACCCTATACAAAGCTCACCTGAGATTTACACTGCTGAAAGACAAAATTCAGTTTCACCTCCGAAGCCGCGCAGTGTGACACCCAATGTGAAATGGATATAACAGCTCGGGCTGTAAGACGAGTTCACAGCAGTACAGGAATATTCCTGTTAGGAGCCCTCAGTCCCACAGATTTTATGTTGAGCATCACCCGTTATTGTGATGTTGTAATAGTCTAATCAAATTAACAGCTGAGCACAAGGTATTACTAAGTGCCAGTATCGTTGGGGAATACTGACACTGGAACTGGCTGATTAAATGACTGTGGACGTGATGAGCTACACAGAGGGACATTATTACTCTGTCGCCTCATTCATCCGTGTTTACAGGGAGCGACTGTCTTGTTTAAGCGTTGTGAGGGCTAATAGATCAGCCGGGCTCACTGTCCGTGGGAACCGCATTGATTCCACATTACATATCCAGATAACCATTCGATTCCGCCTGCTACATTAAGGTGTTACTGTATCGGACAGTGTCGTAGTAAAGACAGTCTCTAAGGTTTTTAAGTGAGAGTGTAACAAAAAAACAAACTGTGGCAGACAGGCGTAGTTTGTTAGCTTTGTATACATGTGCCTCAGTTAAGCTTACAGCAAAATTATAATTAGTCTGGAAGAAGTGCACAGCAGCTCAGTAAGAATTCAAACAGCCGCTGCTCGGTGCTTTCAACATCTGCTTCTCTCAGTGATCCCTACAACCGGGCCTGGGGAAAGCCGGCACTACTAATTACTAATAAAACTAGCTAAGCTTATTGCCGTGAATTATTAAAGCTTTATCTGAAGTGGACCAGGAATCGCTCCTGAAGCTAAAAGGCTTTGAGGCACAAGCAGGGATCATAGTTCATTGCTGCCTCTGGATTAGCACTTAGCACATACTTTACCACACCACTGTCAAAGCCGATTTTATTGTTGGGGACCACTATAAGCTAAAGTTCATAAGCATATAGACTTTATGAGAATAGTATTACTGATCTGGGACCAGCTCACGTGTTTAGTTCAGGGGATTTTCATTGTCATGTAATCTGACAAGTTGTCCTAAAATATTAGTAGCTTTATGCAAATTAGAGCTCTGTGGGAGTTTAGCTGTGCATCCATGAATCTTCCCTTATACTTCAGTGTCTGACACGTTCTCTGCTGTTACTAGTTTTAAGAAGCAACTAAATTATAGAAATGCAATTTAATTACAATAAATATGTTTACACTGTCACATTTGACACTGGGAGCAGATAACAACCAGAACTGCAACTACAAACAGTTAAGGGCCATAAATGCAATATTGCTTCAACTTAAGTTACTCTGTCTTCAACCAAGTCTACTTAGATGTCTACTTAGTGCTATTCACTATACTGCACAGGCCTGCAATCATCCTCATCCACCAGACCACCACACACAAAATCATATTTACACATCAAATAAACAAAGGATTATTCACCAATGTTTAAAGCAAAAGGGCCTTTGGTAGGCCCACATGGTACAGTAGCATGTCTACTGCTTTGATTGATTGATTGATTGATTGATTGATTGATTGATTGATTGATTGATTGATTTGATGTGTCATGCACATTTTATTTTGTGCCCAGCCCACATGGGCTTAAAAGACACTAAACATTTAAATACATGGGGAGGTGCGTGGCGCAGTGGGTAAACCGGCCGCCCCATGTAGAGGCTACAGTCCTCACCGTAGGTGGCCCCGGTTCGAATCCCGTGTCGGACAGCCTTTTCCTGCGTGTCATTCCCCCTCTCTCTGCCTCCCCCTTTCCTGTCTATCTCTACTGTGAGCTATCAAATAAAGGCAAAAAGCCCCCCAAAAACAACAACATTTAAATACATACGTTCAAGAGTGGCTATAGCGTGTCGACTTTTAATGGAAAATGGTTTAAGTTGAGTCACGATGAGTGACACAGCTTTAAACAAAGTGACTGCAACAATTCTAACCTGGCTATGTTCAAATAAACACGTGTGACGTGAGCATTAGAGAAGGGCAATGTTTTTTTGTTTTGTTTTTTAACTCTGGACAAAGCCAACCATAACTGTTTTCTGATTCTCCTAAAGAAATATCCAATGACAACATAACCCATCTTAATATTTTTTTGTTGTTGGGCGAACCAATGTTACATTTCTTTTCTCTTGTAGGCCTTGATAGCAGCTATTTATTCTCAATTGCTTAAATAGTTTCTGAATGAAGTGAATAATCAGTCAGTGTCATATCCCATCCAATGTTAGCTTAGTAGACTTTGGTCTCACTAACAGACAGTATATATAAAAGAAAATTCTCACTTGTGGGTTATGAATTTTATTGACACTACTTTTTCTAAGGTGCGTAAAGTACAGAAAGACAACTTGATTCTTTTATCAATTTTATTGTGTAAAAGATTTGCCCTGAACTCCATGTATTTTTAATAAAACATCAAATTCAAAGACTGTGAATTTTCTTCAGCAATCTGACTGAAGTGCAGCATGTTCTTGAAGAACATTTTGTAAAGTAAAGCTTTAATATTTTCAGTTATTAGACAACTGGTGCTATTGTCAGTGAAAGGTATTACTGCCTGTGTAAACTACGCTGACCTTTTCAGACGCTTTCTGTGCAACATGGAAACATAACAAGCATTAAAGTCGGTACACAGATACACAGTCTGTGCAACTGTGGAACATTTGAAAATATCTAATAAACTGTTTTTAAGTGCAAAGACTAAATTCTGATGTATCATTTAATGTAATTTTTCTGTCTACCTGTGCTCTGTTTCCTCTGAAGGTCACATGCAGGAAGGTGCATGGAGGGGCCACAGAGCTCATTGAGTGGGGAGACAGTAATGAACAGAAGATTTCTCCCTCGGGGGCCAGTCCACGGATGCTCAACCCCCTGCGTTTGTTTGCCAGGGGCTCCCCCGGGTTCAAGAGCAACATGAGGGAAATAACATATTTGCAGAACATGGAGGACTTTTGGGACTGGTTATCTAACCAGACAGATGTTCAGGGTGCACAGGCCAGAACTAAACGCAGGCCTATCGTCAAGACTGGCAAGTTCAAAAAGATGTTCGGGTGGGGGGATTTCCACTCCAACATTAAGACTGTCAAACTCAACCTGCTGATCACAGGGAAGATTGTGGACCACGGGAATGGCACTTTTAGTGTTTACTTCCGCCACAACTCCACGGGCATGGGGAACGTTTCAGTCAGCCTGGTGCCGCCCTCCAAGGTGGTGGAGTTTGAGATCGCCCAGCAGTCCACGCTGGAGACCAAAGACACCAAATCATTCAACTGTCGCATTGAGTATGAGAAGACGGACCGCAACAAGAAGACTGCCCTGTGCGGCTTTGACCCGTCCAAGGTGTGCTATCACGAGCAGACGCAGAGCCACGTGTCCTGGCTGTGCTCGAAACCCTTTAAAGTCATATGCATCTATATAGCCTTTTACAGTGTAGACTATAAACTGGTACAGAAGGTTTGCCCCGACTACAACTACCATAGTGACACACCCTACTCCTCCACAGGATGACCTAGCGGCTGTTAGTATGCATCGGCCTTTTGTTTTGTCCTCAAATAATGTAAATGTCAACTTCTAAGCTCCTTGTCCCGAAATACCTAAATACCTGAGTCACGTTGCATGAGGTGTAACTTAAAATGGGACACACACAGGAGGGATTCTGCACATTATTCTAAAACTTTTGTATGTACTGCACAAGTACACAGCTCTAGCACTTCAGATAGTTAGGTGTCCAGGGACTGGGCTTTAGGGGTTGACTTGGGATTCAGAGCTAGCTACCAACCCTGAGTGACTCCTTCATATCACAGCAGCACATGTTCTCTGTAAACCACAGGAATAATTAGCATGTCGTCCAGATGTTTTCTTCGAGGCTAGACCATAGGCGAGCAGCCTCTCAGTTGGAAGTATATAGCAGCCTTCTCTGCCAGTGCTGCAATGATGCTAGCATTATCAAACAATTTCCTCACCTCATTTAAACAGTCAGTTATGGGAAGAAATATGACAAGACTTTGAATTATGTTAATAATTACAATACCAAGACATTTGAATTATTATTCAACAGGGCATAAAATTAGATATTCTCTATTTGAAATGTCTCTACGTTTTGACTGATTAGTCAAAGTGGTCTGTTCATTGTCTTCAAAGTGGAGCTATGATCCATTTGTACCTGTTAACAGAACACAGGCGGGACAGTCTCCATTATTTCAGATTAGTGTGATTAATGGTTATTTTTTCAAGTAGCTCTGAATAATTAACATGCCCTTACAACCTATCTTTTATCTGTTATCTGTCTCTTGTAGGGACTGAAATAAAGTGGATTGATTCATTGAACCTATTTGTAAGTGCCCAACTCAAAATAAATTGATCAAAGAAATCTAATCCAAAAGCAACCAGACAGCATGATCATAAATTATAACACATACATATGTAGGTATCCATCCATGTGTAACCTGGCTGCTGCCTTGTTTGTTCCTTAAAATGTATTGGTTTTCTGCTACAATCATCATAAGGCATGTGTACGCTAAACTAGCCTGAGATCCAACATCTGTGTTTGCAGGATGCACTTTGAGGCATCAGCCTGCCGTGCAACACCCGCAGTGGATTAATGTGTCAGAAAAGGTGGGGGTCGGGGGGTAGGGGCGATAATTGCAGGACAGGTGGATTTAGTGAGTCTGGCAGACAATTATCAGCACTTTGTCATGGTCCTGCCACAAGCCCTGACATTACCTGTCTTTAATAGGCTTTAATTAGCCTGGGAAATTTCATTTACCTAAGACCAAGAGTGGAGGAACCAAACGCAAAAGAAAAAGAAAAAAAGAGAGAAGGTAAAAGTACAGAATCCATCTGGAATTTTAATGAGAAGAGGGACTACTAAATTTGAAAATGTGAGACATTTCCCAGTTGTGCAGCAGGCTTAAACCAAACAACTTTTTGTGTAAAAGTGGAAAACATCCAGGCTCATAATAAACGGTGTCATGTGTTTTGACTTAGCATTCAAAAAAAAAAAAAAAAAAAAACATTTTCAAAAAGGTGTTGTTTAAAACGGTCAACACATTAAATACCATACGCTGCGTTGTTAGCACATATCCAAGGGATTTAGGGCCAGGGCATGTGCTACTGACTGATCCCATGGCAGTTTCTTTGTTCGCTGTATCTCATGTCTTTCCTCATCTGCTGTAAATGACCCTGTCACATTAACGCACATGGAGCGGTGTATGATAAGGAAATACTGAAATCCAAGTTGATCTATGTTGATGTTTTAGTTCTACTCCTTTGTGAAAATGCAGTGTATTATCGTGTAACTCTAAAACTAAACGTGTTTAATTATGGCTTCACAGTAAAAGATGTCAATTTATTCTCTTTTTTTCCCCCAGAGAAATATATCAATGAGTATACTGGTCCTTATTTTTGGTGTTTGTTCAGAGGTATCATGTAGATAGATGTCATATTTATTGCTTCTAGTTAGAGATTGCCTTGATTTCCATTTTTTGTAATCCTTGCAGATTGTACCTATTTTGATTTCTTGCTAGCTTAATCTTGTTTTAACGGTTTCCCCTGTAAAATATGAATAAGAGCACAGATGTGTGTATAGTGTAAGTACAAATGTTCATTTTGGAATATTTGATTTCATAGGGGGTTACTTTTGTTAAAATGAAATTGTAAAGATCAATTTAGGTTTTTATGGCATTAAACCTTATTTGAACTTGGTTCACAGCATATTGTCACACTGAGTCAGCTCTAGTCTGTCGGCGCTCGCGGTTGTCTCATTTCATTCCGACAACGACTTCTCAACAGGATAAACACACCATTTTAAGAGGTACATTTCAGTGTAGCTTTTTAATGGGCAATAAATCTGTGTCCACAGGCGTGGATGATACCAGAGGTACACCTCAGGGAGCACATCCATTTTGCTGTGGCCATCAGGGACAGGGGTCTTTTCATTCGCTTCCATTACTCTTATCTGATCAGGGTGAGGCACCTACTCCTTAGGCATCAAGTCACACCAGCCTCTCCTGCTGCACACATCCTCACCCTTGAAAAACTAAGAGGAATGTTAACATACCTTTCCCCCCTGGTTTTCAAGTGGCAATATTAATTATCAGGTTTTGTTGCTTAAGAACAACAATCACAAAGGGAAAATTCATTAGAAATGTAAAGCAAAAAATTAGCAAAAGTCCACACATGCTCTCTCCAGCCACAGCTGATACTGTATGTACTCCTCACGAACTGACAATGGCAATTTTACACCCTGGGGAACAAAGGATTATACACTTGAAGGAATAGAAAAATAAGTAGTAGTTAAAAACATCCAATCCATCACAGAATACCTCCAGGGATGCAGCATTTCTTTTGTCTCAACCTGTTACTTCTTTACGTAAGTCAGGACACTGCTCTCTGCTACAGCCTCACGAAACAGACCTTGTCATATTAACAAGCCCATATTCATATTCAAGCATCTAAACTCTTGACCCAGTGTCATTGTTCATCGCTTGTTTAACGATCCAAATTACAGAACAAATTTTTAATTTTGAGTGTGCAACTGCAGGCATTTCCACTTTCAGGCGTTACGGTTGGTTGGAGAGAGCGAAAGCGGAGGCAGATAGAGGGTTGAAGAGGCGTCCTAAAGCAGAGATGGTATCTGGCATTTTCCTAGGATCTGTGCTGAGAGGGGTGGAGGGGATCGGCGAGCTGCTGATGAAGACGTCTCTGTTCCAGCAGGAAAGAGGTGCCTCGCATTCACTTTAATTAGAGCCTGCGCCGCACATTCACACACAAAACGTGGAAGAAATGCCTTTCATGTGGCGTGAAAGGTTCAACATTAAACATGTTACTAAGCTAATGCAGTTAAAGCACATTTTCTTTTGATTATCACCAGTGGTGTTTCTTCTATTTAAAAAGAAACCAGTAGAAGAAAACAAATCACCTGTCTGACAGCCACATCCATTAATATGGTCATTAAAAAGAGACGGTGTGGATAATAATCATCCTTTTTCACACTGAAATCACTTGTTACATTGACTTGTCCAATTAAAAATAAATAAACAAACCTGGGGCACTTCGTACTGCTGGAAAATGTTTTAATGGATTAATGCAGGCATTCTTGCAGACAACAACTTCATCTTTTTTGCTTCCAACCAAAAGTAGTTTCAACATCTCAACATGACGCTGAATGATGAGTAATATCATGTAAAAATGATGCTACTCTTTTAATTTACAAAATCCTCTGAAGTGTCTGTCACACCACACTACATACGAGACGGACTGAATAAACATGACAACCCCCCCATTCAAACACAGAATAACATTGCCAGTAGAAGTGATGCTCAGCATCCTACAAATATCCAAGCATGTTAGAGGAAATTTTTGCACATACTCAATTCATTTAATTCTGCACAAATATGTCAGATAATTGCAGAAAATAAATTGTTAAAAACAAAATTGGTACTTGGACACTTTCTTTGACAATAACATGACCATGCATTAGTCTCTCCACTTTTAGTTAACCACAATATATTGAGAATATATATTTGCAAGTTGGCGATACTAAAGGAAAAAAATTCTTAAAATTTTATCTATAACAGTTCACAGACGTATGATCTGGAATATGTCATTCAATGGGAGACTGAGTAAATACTTCCATATACTTCCAATGTTCTAATATATTAGGGCCAAGGTACAGACACTTTTCTGTCTTACATGAATCGTTAGGTTTGACACTGGGTCTTCATAATGGCAGATTATTTTTCCCCACAAATATGCAATAGAACAGACTTTCTTGTACACTAGTCTTCTGAAGATGGTTCAACTGTCATTTACATAGAAATGGTGCCATCAATATGGGGCATACACATCTTTTAAAAAGTGTAAAGAACTGACCTTGCACTGAAAGTGTTCATGCTTTTTAATGTCTAGTCACAAAACGGGCTAAACATTACAAATATATATAATATTTCCCATTTAGTTAAACCTTTGTTACGTTCCTATAGAACTCCATATCAAAATGACTATTCATGGGAACTAGTGCAACCTGGAGGAGGCCTGGTCTTTGTGACAAGGCAGGCACAGAGTAAAATAGACAAAGTACTCTAGAGCAGCCCCAGAGCAATGGCAGATATATTAAGGCCATTTTTAAAATTACGGGAAAAAAACAGTAGCAGACAGCTTGACTTGCTACCCGGGTTGAACAGAATTCAGCTGGGGAAGCAAAGCAAGCAAGCAACACCGACTGAACCGATTTTTTCCCAATGCATTGATGTCAGTCGTCCACGTGCCAGCCTCCCCACATTCCTGGCCAGAAAGCTCCACTCTTCTTTATTCAAGTGTGTTCAGTTTTGGTGGAAATAAGAGTGGTACCCTCGCTAGTCCTTCCTTTGTAAACCCATGCTTCACGCCTCCAGTAAAGTCCTGGGGCACAGTCAGCCAGTCACGACTGTTTTAGACGCTTCCTGGGAAGACCAAAGGGTGGGCACTGCGCTGACGCCAGGGCACGAAAGGCCTCGGCTACCAAGTGGGGATGGGAGTGGATCATTGACTTCCAGCCTGCAGTCTCCATTATATCTGTAGCATGACTGTAAGCACAAGCAGAATGAAGTTACCATTCAGACGTAAGACGTGTGCACATTAAAAATCAATAAACATAAATGGGATGGTAATGACAAAGCAAAAAAAGCAGATTTTCACAGTCAGACTTGAAAAGGGCCATTAGTGCCTTATGCATGAGCATAGGTTGAAATGAACGCAGGACTGGAACGTATTCGCATGTTGAATACAACAGCGACAGATTTTAGGTTCAACCTTTCAAAATGTCCTTAAATAACACACTACATCATCTGAAAGAAAAACTTCCCGCAGCGACCACCTCCCTTCTTTTTAAAATTCTACAAATATTCCATTTCAAGGGTTTATGCAGGTATGAGTCTATTAATAACATGGATACAGAGATATGGAGCTTCAAACTGAAAAGGCAAATAGCACTCTGTCTGCCTGAGCTAAAACAATGAATTCTAATGCATCTGGTTGGGGGAAGAGATAAGAGTGTGTTATTAATCTTGTGTCACATATATCAGCTAATTACATACTTGCTATTCCAGTTCTTTCCATCTTTACAGCCCAGCTGTCTCAGGACACTGCACCTATGGCAAGGAGATAAAAAGGTAAGCATTCAGGGCTGGTAAACAGAAATGGCAGCAGGAATTTATCACTGGAGGTTTTTTTTTTTTTTTGCAATACTTGCCTGTTGATAAAATCTATGGCTTGTGCTTTGAGCTGCTCGGCACTGTGCAAGTCTGCTAGGATGAGGGTGTCGGCCACATTCTCCACTGAAAGGCTGTTGCACAAGGCCTCTTCACACATGACCTTTAAACGTTCCAAAGCATACTGGGGTGGCAGCGGGGGACACGCATACACACAGACACACACAGAAACACAAAATGATGCAGTTACATGTAAGATTCAATGAGGATTCTCATGTTTTGAGGTTTTGTCTCAACTATTTGAAGAACATATAAAAAGCACATGTAGAAAAAGTTACTGAAATCTATTAATCGTATTAATTACGTCTCAACTACTAACGAAGAAATGTAAATATGGAAATAATAAAAAACACAGAATTACACAACTTCACCACATGGTGCACATTTATTAATTTAGTGGTGATGAGGGTTATCATGAAGGGGGAATTCAGCATGTTGCTTATCCTTCAAGAGAGGAAATATCGCCATGGTAACTATTGAAGTGAACTGATTATAAACGCACAACCTAAAAAGACACAATGTGTGGCTGCAAAATTTGACCTCCACTTGTACACAACACACAAAAATATAAATTGTCAAATGAGCATCCTATAGGAATTTATTATTTATTTTCCTCATCAAAGTCCAAACACAATGTTGACCATAGGCATCAAAACATACAGCAACAGTAGTACGTTATTATACTTTGAGAGGTAATTTTTCATGTTGTGTACAAATATGTTAAAAAAAAAGACTTATTTCTCTATAGTTTATCTGTGATGAAAAGATGTCACATTAGATGTAGGCACAGAGAGACAGCAAGCTACATGACTGTCCCTCAGTGCATCAGATTTTAACATGACTGTTTCAGTGATTAAGTGGCCTCATATTAATACTAATACCTCATGATGATACAAGTCTGAAACTGCCGCTGAAGGTGCCAATTTTCAATAAATAAATAATCAAACTTGCACATCAGTTATTTTGATAAGAGCTGATGGATCCAAGCACTGTGTTCTGCTATTATCAGCAAACACAAAGAAGGATTGGTTTCTATAGTTGGTTGCCAAACATTTTAAACGCAGCGGCATGCTCTCCAGCCACATCCAAATTCAGAGGTGTTTATGCCTGATCTGAGCAGCAACACTCGAGGTTAGAGTGAAAACCAGATGTCACAAACCGGGGCAGAGAGATTATTTAAATGTGTTTAAATATGGGGGATATCAGCGCACAGTCTCTCTGAGAAGACACTGATAGTGTTACACTTGATTGCTCTCATGAAAGGTACCACAAAGGGGAAAAAAAGGAGAGCTACAGACAAGTGCACAATCCTTGGCTCTTTTCTACAATCATGGGGTGAAGTGGATGGCAGTGTCACATTGTCAATTTAATATAGTGACAGGAATGGTCAGACAGAGGACTGTGATGTTGGTTTATAAAAAAAACATCTCAAGTCTAACTAAAGACAAGATTCGTGAGGTTACATATTTGCACTTCATTTAATTCACACTGACCACACAAATTGACCAACTAAAGCCAGAACTGAAGGAAACTGTTTTACTGCTGATAAGTCGGAGGTAGATGCTTATTAAAATATAAACATTTCTTGGGTTCTTACTTTATCTGCAGCTGCCAGCAAATTGTCTGCCATCTTCTCCAGGTTGGGGGCCTTTCCTGTGTAGATGAAGCCCATCATTTCCTTAAAGACGTCTGGGTCCACGTCACTGATGTCAACACGGTTCTACAAAAAAAGTTACAAATGGTTACTTGACCACTAGCAAGACTTTGGGAACTGAAAAACATCCATGTCAGATGGTGATGAGTATTATTAGCAATGAGTTGAGGGTGATGTTCATTAAAAATATCTTTGTGTGGCACTTGTACCACTGTGCTCATAAATGGGACTAATGAGCAAAAATCAATGACCTGAGACAAAATATATATATTATAAGCAGATATTCTTACCTTTTTACTTTCTTCCATTTCATGTTCAAACATAGCATTAAACACTGGTGACCTTGCTGTCAAAGAGATAAATTGGACACTGGTAAATATAACAAGCCAAAATCACAATTCAATTGCTGAAAAAACAAATCAATAATTCAAAACATACCAACCCTGAGTTATGTGACAAAGAAAGCACATTTGATAAAAGAGCATTTAAAAAGGGATACAGTTGTCTGACATAAAAAAAACTGTACAAAACAAACTATTACAACTGAACTGGTGCAGCTTCTTTAAAATGCTGTAAAATCTGTGGAGCTGCCACTTTGTCAGCATTTTCTTCCTGACTGCTGCAGTTGCCACCATGTCTAATGGAAACACACTGGAGAGGAGGGCCAGCCTCTCAATCTCCTGGATCCTACAATCATCTGGGTCAAGCAGGGCCAAGGAGGGGTGGTGGGGTGGATTAGTGCCCACTGCAGAACTAGGCCGCCACAAATCAAGCCACGGACACAGACCCCACTACAGCCGTGCTTATGGGCTCTCCACGAGGGGGCATTAAGACGTGTCTTGCTGGAGCCTGTTTGGAGGCTTCTCTCCTCGTTGCTGTGTGCTTAAGTGGCGGTGGCCAAGGACGGTCTTACCTGCAAGGATGGATTTGTGGGCTTTGAACTCCTGCCCTCCCACATACAGGCTACAGTCTGTGAAACGTGAGCACTCCCACAGGTTCCCCAGGTCATCGGACAGCTGGCACTCAGGTACCTTCAGCATGTTCATGTTGGACTGGCCTGAAATGTTAACAGAGTCCTGGACGACGCTCACCTGCAACATGAGAAACATCACAGGGAGAAGCGCACGATGAAGATGACTCATCAAGACCAAGCATAGCAACACATTAAGCAGCAAACATATCTGACAGCACTGGAGGAAAAATCTACAGTTGCAACGACTAAACACATCCGCTTGAGACCGAAGTTAATTCACTTTGCTGAAACACCTAATTGATGAGAAAAGGCATTTGTCTTTCATTTGAATGTAATTTATTTTTCAAAGTGGCAGTGTCTCTGAAAATGCTGAATCTTTCTGGAACTACTCTCCGGCACACTGTCCAGTCCTGGCAGAATTCAGCCAATTGCATTTACATCAAAATTCATTGAAACTCAATTTAACTTGTCCCTTGAGAGAGCATTTTAGGAGACATTTATTCTTCTTGACACAATGAATTCAATTATTTTCAGAACAAGTGTCATTGTAAATAATGAGAAAAGGGGGAAGCATTTCACTTCCTCAGATTTTAATGTAATTTGAAGCAAATGTCATCAGTGTGGTTGTAGTTAAATGGCACTGCAGCTTACACTCTGGTGTAAATGCACAATGACAAGAATTAGAGACTTGAGCTGCGATTCAACTAAGAGTAACACTTGGAGTATGAATTCTTCAGCACTATAATGATCTTCTATTATTGGCCAAGATTCAATGATCTGTAGCCCACGTACAACACATCAGCAGCTCAGTAATACGACACTGCTACACAATAAAGACAGATGAGAATAACAGAGGCTGAACAGACATACTTGGCATTATGGGGTTTGGCAATCCAAATTCAGATCATTCAGCCAGTCAGCAAAGAGGAGAGTAATTGAAACAACCAAATAATGCTAGGAGCTGTGTCCAACAATACAGCCTCTTTGTGCCCATTTCAGAGCTGGAGATCACATTTTTCACATAAATTATACACAGTAACTTTCTGTTTTAGTCTCAACACCACAGTCAGTTCACTAATGATTGATATCCAAACTCTAAATCTTCTCTGCTTCATTGAACAACATGTAACAGGCATATTTAAAGGATGTCGTCGCCAAAAGAAAGGACACACATTTGAGAGATTGCCATTTTCTGTGGACAGATGAGAAGAGCCGTGTGTGCCAGCACCATGACCTTGGAGAATGAGCAACAGATTCAATGGGGAAAAATTACTCTTCACAATCCCATTCACATGTCATTTAAGCACTTCTGTAAAGTTCCACCTTCGTTTCAGGTAAAAGCGAGGAGAGTGTGGCTCTGTGTAAACAGAATTGTAACGGTTTAGTAATAATTACCTCACAGAAGAGAGTGAGCTTGTCATCTGGTAAGAGTCCATTAGCTTCATCGAGGAGGAAATCTCTCCTTATAAATTTTTTGAAGCCCCAGTCTTTACCTTGGACAAATCTATATGCTCTTTGGCTTTCTGTAAAACACAAGAAAACAAATAACTCAGTCTTGTTAGAAACCATACCATATCACATGACGATCATTTTCACACTGAGGGTGGGAAGCCTCGAAAAACACCTTGCTCGAGAGTTGAAATGTTGATAAATTTATTTACCTCCAACCAAACCAAACCAAACCAAACTGATAAATAGTGCAAAGGTAAAGTGTAGCAGGTTTAAAAACAAGCAGTCATACATCATCCATCGTGTTTCCGGTTGCAGATTGATCATGAAGTGTTCCACAACAACTATTTGTCAAATTCCTGACATTCAGATGAGTTACAGAATTTGGGCTTCCCACCATGAGCATCGCATCAGAGGATTACGGCTGCTGCGTGAATGGTCTACTGCCTTTGAAAATAACCTGAAGTGAGGCTACACAAGGAAAACCAAACGTACATAATAATGAGTGGATGTGGTGATGATTCTGCTTGTACTCACCCATCGCTTTTGTCTCCTCCCTTTTAGCATTCAGCAAAGAAAACTTGAACTTTGCCCGGACTTCACTTTTTGGACAACTAACAAGTAGTAAATATAATGACAGATAGTCTTTGCTTTCGTCATCAAGTCCCTTTGGATTGACACGCAGACACCTGGAAAGCAAACAGATGCCACTGCACGTTACTAATCATACTAGACAAGACAGTTACAACTGCTTTTATCACTTGTGTCAAAACAACACTGAGGACACTTCAGGAATGCCACTCCAATGCGTTGTTTAACGGAAGTACTTACCATTTCATTTTGTCATTGGGACCAGAGGAGAAGGTTGAGCTCTTCAACACCTCGCCCATTTCTTCTCTGCAAAAACTAAAGTTGTTTATGGTCCACATGTAGGAAAACTTCACAACTTTGACCTTGGAACCAGAAAGAGAAACATAAGGAACCATCAGACCAAAGCTTTGTTTCTTTTGTTTCTATTTTTTTTTTGTTTCTATTTTTTTTTGTTCTATGACTAACAGC
Source organism: Trachurus japonicus (assembly GCF_045865225.1). NCBI lineage: Eukaryota > Metazoa > Chordata > Actinopteri > Carangiformes > Carangidae > Trachurus > Trachurus japonicus. Next base: position 11,798,795 of record NC_140916.1, on the reverse strand, counting down.
ACGTCAAACTGTCTGCTGTGAAAAGGCGTATTAACAAAAGAAGGAAAAATAAAAGTAGCAGTGCACGTTGAGAAGGAAATACCAGAGCTCAGGGCTTTCCCTCTCCCTTTTCTATGGCTGAAAACTATTCAAAAAGATACACCTAATGTAACTGGCATCTCAAATATGATCTGGCTCTTTTGTGTACACAACATGACACAATTAGTTCCATTATGCCCATACCTGTGTGTAACACCAGCTCTCTGCCACAGGTCCACTTGACATCTCCCCAGGAGGAGGAGGGGTGGGAACCCGTGACATCACTGGCTTCGGAGTACCACTCACTCACGTCCTTTAAGCGCTAATCATTCAAGAGAGTAGATATCATTAGTTTTGCAAAAAATTAAAAGCACAGATTTCATTTACTAAATCAACTAACTTTTTAACCAATAGTTTAAAGTCTAGCAAAAAAAAAAAAAAAAAAAGATGGCAAAATCCTTCCCTGGAATTTGACTTGTGATCGTGATGGAAAAAACAGAAGTCTGAACTCTCATGGCAAAGTCAAAATATGTGAATTCAGCTGCAATTGCTGCACGGGTATGGTGACACATGATGCAAATGTATCTATGGTAACATAGCAAATTGTGTGGTCTATGCTAGAATCAGTACCTACTTAAGTGTGGAAAGCATTACTGAAAACAGCTTCAGAAAAATCACACTCCCTGGCTGGTCACATTAATGTACATGTTCAAAGCTACTCTCCAGATCATTAGAAGAAATGACTGTGAAAAAGACCACAGGTAAAACAGACCTCCTGTAATTTAATGACATGGTGTGAAAATGTGAAATTATGGCATTATTTTCATCACTTTTAGAACACCTCAGACTAAAGCAGCTGCGGTGTCAAACACTCAGTATCCTGTCACACTTCAAACTTCTGAAAGACGACCAAACAGGAACCATAAACAGTGAGACTGACACTATCTCTAAAAGGTGAAATCTCAAGTGTTATTTAAAACTGAAAAAAGTTTCCAGAATTATTTTTCAAATGTACTGGAACTTACAACTCAACAAATACTGAGCTACAGCACAACATGTTCTCCTCTCCCCCATTTATTGTACTGATAAGCTTTTTGCTACTATCCTGGCTAACTAATAATAATCTATTTTCCATGAGGGATAAATATATAAAACATAATATCATTCATCCTGCACAACACCATGCATACAACACAGGCAAACCGTATCAAATCCCTATAGTGTGGCATCAAGTAAAGAGAATCAACACAATCCTGTTGTCGATTACAGCAGAGCAGCTAAATGTATGTGTGCTTGGTGCAGCTTAAAGTTTTTAAATGGCACATTATGCCAGATGGGGCAGTCTGCTAATCACAAATTAACTGTGGACACTAGGGAGACATTAAATCACACTATGCCTTTAGTCAACACATAGATTTTTTCATAACTTGAGCTCAGCCTCCCTGAGAATTGAGTGTTAGTCTCCGATTCATTATGTAAACAAAGGAAGATATCTGGATAGCTATCTGCACAATTTTACCTGAGATAATTTAATTGGAAACATGTAGTGGAAAAAAACAAACAGCTTCTCACATCATGCTCTTGACTCACTGTTGAAGTGAACTAGCTAGTTGCTTAACAGTTTTGTACAGCAACACCTGGCCTAAGAGTATTACATTCCCTCCTCACCTGAGACTGTGAAGAGTGTCTGCACATTTCATTTCACCTTTCTTACAAAGTGAACTCCATGTCAAAGCCTCTAAGCCACATCATATCTCCGATCAAGCAATCTCAAAGTTAGGGTATTTCCTGTTACTTCTGCAAGGTATAAATATGGTCCACAATGTCATTTTTTTTGGCAAGTGGCAAATGGAGCGAGGCAAACACCTACAAATACAATACAACTATATCGTTCATTTAAAAATGTACCATACACACATTTTCATGTACTGCACACTGACACAATGCTTGATGCAATAATTACAAACAACAGAGATGTATCCATGGCAAGATGACAAGAAGCACTAAAAGCCAAGGGAAAGGATGACATGGCTAGAACTTCTGTCCGTCCAGCTCTCATCTCTAAATTTCAATTCTTTTGTGTCCCCTAAGCAACATGTTTCCAGCATTTTTCTTCATTTACATTGAAAATCTCTTATTTATCTTTTGATTTTTCAATATTCTGGGGTAAAAGTATTCAAACTGTGAGACAATGTGCACGTATGGCCAAGCCAGCAGGGACCACACTAAATGATACCTGTTGTCTCTATTAATGTGATTCACCTTTCATGATATTACGGGCCTCCAAGTCTCATAAAGTACCACAACACTGGGCTACCAGGCCTCAAATTCAACAACTGTACAGTTCACTGATGCCACCCTTACATATGATGATTATATGTTAAATAGATATGTACTGTATCATGCAACACAAGCAATGAAATGAAAACCTTCTCATCACCTCTTGATTGGTTGAAATGTATAATGATGGAGTTTTTCTAAGTTATCACAGGATCCTTCATGGCCCCATCTCCATGTTCCACTCTAGAGATAAAGAAACAAAAATTAGACCTTGAAAATGGAAATGAAGTGCTATTAACGCTACTGAAGCATCTGGCAATAAAGTCACAGCTCTCACAATAAACCAGAACAGTCACATCTACCAAGGGACATAAATGAACATAGTGACAGCGATCAAACCACTCAAGAATGCCACGTTATTAAAAAGATACTCAGATACCAATTTGTGTTAGCCCACACAGGCAATGTGGGGTTTGTATACATTTCCATGTATCATAATCAACCACATCACATTTCAACGCTTTCCCGTGAAGCTTTGTCAATAACCGAGGGCCATAAACCAGTCAGTTAAATGAGCTAACTCAGGACTCACCGGCAACTTTGTTTGGCTAACATCTTAGCTGGGTCGTGCCACCTCGCCTTCACTACAACACAAGTGATGCTATCCGGAAAGGCACCTAGCTAGTTCGCAGTAGTTTAAGGTTAAATTGTCGTATCTTAACTGAGCTATACGGCTCGCTCTGGCCCAACATTATATGTTATACGAGATGTAAGCAGATGTGACTGCGTCTGATACAATGTAATCGAAATCAGTGGAGAGCAACAGCTCAATGTTAGCGTAACATCAGCTAAAGTGTCAACACTAAATCCCAAACCATCAATATCGCTTCACGATTCGCCTCCTATAAACATATACAGACAGATAATCAAGCAAAGCCCCCATAATCAAAATGAAGAACAATAGGATTTCGCGAATCTGTCAATTATGTGTGAAATACGTATTTAGCTAACACAAGCTAACATGAATCTTCTCATTAGCAAGATTAATGTTAAGTTCACTTTAGCATTGGACCGCAAATGCAGCTAACACTGATCTGCTAGCTTGTTAACAGTAAATCCTTCCCCATACAACCGGTCGGACTCACGGTAAATGGTCCTATGTTGAACCACAAACTAGCTAACGACACATCAACTTAAACTGTTCATGTCCCGTGCAGAGCCCGCAGTGTAAAACAAAGGGCCTGATTCCTGTGGCAGGATGCTAACTACCCAAGCTAACGTAAACCCTCACGTTTTCGGCTGGTGGGAAAACAACCGCGGCTAAACAGCAGCTAGCTGAAGCTAATCTCTGCACTGATGCTCACAAAAAGTTTAAAAAGACATGGTGACGGCGTACCTTTCAATTTCATACTTCCATATATATCGGACAACGCATGTAGCTTTGTGTCACACTCGCTCCTTTCACCCTCGGTTACTTTAAACTCTTTTTCACTCAATCTCTTCTCAAGGCTTCTTTGTCTAATTTATATCTGTGCTAGCTTACATCTGTCTAGCTGGCTGGTATCTTTAACAGGCTAGAAAATAGAGCCAGTGCGCATGCGCCACATTTGGATAACATCCTGGTCCATCTCTTTTTTTTCTTTTTCTTATTTTCCCCTCATCCAAACATACTTGTACTGTTACTGCTACTAGTACCACCATAATAATAAATCAAAATGAACCCTAAATAAAACTGATAGATGATAGTATGATGAAGGTATAATATAATTTTTCATTTTTTATTTTTTAGTGGTAGCAGTAAGTAAGTTTGAAGTTGCAACCATCTCTTCTCTGTTCTTGATTAATGGTATTGTACATTGTCCCGTAATAATAAACTAAACTAAACTAAACTAAATTAGGCCTAAATCAAGAGCCCTTCTGAAACATAGGCTATTAAAACTACAATATAATTTTATTTTAGGTCTATTGCGATCTTTGTCTCTATTCAGTCACTTTGTAGGCTATATGTTGTAAAATACTGGTACATTACTATTTTTAAGATGCCAACAAGTGGGCTAAACTTTGACCCATCTGAAAGTATGTGTAACTTAGTGTAGGAGTACCTATTGTCTGTGTGGGTCGATGAGGTTATAATTTGTAAAGGTTTGTCTTTTTTTCTTGTACAAGTTAGGCTACATGTGTAACTTAGTGTAAGTACCTATAGGCTATAGTGTCTGTGTGGGTCGATGAGGTTATAATTTGTAAAGGTTCGTCTTTTTTTCTTGTACATAGAATTCTGAATATAAATGTATTCATTCACAGCATGCTTGAGGGTCTTCATATGGGAAAATGCAAATAATGTATATGGACAGAGTAGGTGTAGGCCTACTCATCATCTGCCTATTATCTGCCCATAATTGCCCATCCTCATAGGCTATACAGACATCGAAAAATAAGTAAAGAACAGAGTCTCGATAGATGAAACCCCCAAATGCAGCTCATTCTCAGCCACTGTCTCTTCTTTCTGCTTCTGATGTTTCTCGTTTAGCAAACACAAAGCAGCTTGGGGTAAGTCATTCTCTGAAACAATACACCATAAAGACTCCCTGTAGGCCAGTGATAACTAATTCCCTTTCAGATGGATGGACATTGTTCTGCACTATGAGCGATAAATGGCTCCTCAGCACCAATCAGTCTACATTCATGGACAGAGTGTGGTACAGTCATTTGGATTTTTGCACTTCAGAGTGATGAAAAACACCAAAACACCTAAGTAAGCCAGTTTCAGTTTGGTCATATACTATATTGTAAACACAGCAGCAAAATGTCACATTTTGATTCTGGGGCCCACATCAAAAGTCTTTAATACCATAGCGATGATACAGTGACCCATCTTGAAGTAGAAAGGATGGATGATAAGATCACAGTTGGAGAGATAAAGGCATACTTATCATGAATTTAAATCAGTTTAATTTAAGGGCAGGGAAACAGGCCTTGCTGAATGTGTCCACAGACAACATAGTCCAACAATCCGAGAAAGGGGAGTCTCAGGAATAATCATTTAATTGTATTTATCAGCTTTGAAAGCACTAGGCCTAGCACTCTGTATGCAGCACATACTGTAGTGTGTGCACATGGCGCATTTCACTTTTTAATACTGAATGCAAAGCTCTTTTTTCAGGTTCACATCAGTTTGATTGCTGTGTTTCTATTCTTAGTGCATGTTTGGCTTCAGAATGAATGGCACTGAATACCTGCTCTGTGTCTTTGTCCTATCTGATATGTTCCTTGGGAATGAATATCCCTCTGCATGAATATGTCCTTAGACAATGGCTGTGACAGTCCTCCTCTTCCAATCTACAATACTGCTCTAATTAAGAAGATCTTAAAATACCACCGATATTATTCCTGACAAGTATTCAATGGCTTCAGTGATGAAGAATGATAGAGAAGGAACTTATGAGCAGGAAGAAAAAAAAAGTGACAAGACGAGCCCCTGTGACCTTATCAGAACATGGTCATGTCAGGAGAAAAATGGAGTCTGACAACGGTCGTGCTCTTATTTTTCTCTCAGTGACTTGGAAATCAAGTCATCATACTGAACAAAGGAGTTGATGGCAGCGACCAGAGATTTCAGTTTTATCCAATTTGATTGAATCAAAGTAATAACATATATGCTAATATCCAAATGTTGAGAAGATGGGCACAGAAAATAGGCATTAGTTGGTCCGATTATCTACAGATCCCTTATTCACAAGAGTTTCTCATCCATCTGGAGCAGTAAATGGGTATTTTGTGAAGTGCTGGCACTTATAGTTTCATAAGTTTACTTCACTTGCCTCCATTTAAATTTCAGTTATTTTGAGATAACTGGGATACCTGTTATTGTCATCTTTTTACATTTCTGTAAATAATAATGAATAAAATACTACTACTAAAACAACAAACAACTGTAGATTATACATATGATAACAGCCAAGTATCATGATGAGTCTAATCCCATCCTAATAAAATGCCAATAATTCTGTAGACTGTCATCAGTTTCTTTTACTGAATCACCTTGAATCTCCTTGCCAAACTAATCACAGTGATTGTCAGGAAATGTATGGAATATTTCATGAAAATTATGCAAAGTGTAAAATTAGAATCTCCTTCCACTTAGAATATTTTGTCTCCATCATCGAAGGTGTCCTCTATCTCCTGCATCTGAATTTGATGTAGCTCACACTTGTTAAATATGCACACCTCTCATGTATTGCCTGTGTTAATCAAACACGTGACATAATTATCTTAATCAATTTATAGGTTCAAAATGAACTGATAAGAGAATTTGTTGTATGGTTTAGCAAATAGAGTCAAATGTCATAGTGCCTCATGTCTATTCTCTTATCTTCAATTTGAGGTTATTCTACAGCCACAGTTGTCTAGAATTTCTGTGTTATGCAGTAATAAGACATTCCCAGACCAGCTGCACATTGACAGTTCACATTCAGATTGCTTTTAAACTGTTATATACTGTAATATGTATATATATATATGTAATATGTATTCTGTGTATGAATTTTTAGCACAGTGCCTCTCTCTCTCACTGTGCCGATATTAAAATGTGCAGCTCCACTGAGCCTGCACTCTGGACCGGGGCTCTCACTAAGATATAATCACTAAGAAAGGTTTTAGTACCATTTCCCCCGTTATGTGCTTAACCCTCCCTAAAATGACAAGAAATTTTGTCTCCTTCAGGGAGCTGGTTAGATTCAGATAACTGAGCTCTTCAGCAGACATTCACACATATAATAGGATTTCCTATACTGTTACGTATTGTACTTTGTAAAATATAACTGGTAAAAGGCCTCAAAACTGCTTTTAGCTGTTATAATTACATTGTGATGTTACCTTTTTTATATAATAACACCCCATGACACTGCCAGAAAACCAACACTTATTCAAAAAAAAATGACAATACAAAACTACATTTGTGTGATGAACCAGAAGTGTCCAGTGTTACAAAACGAGAGTTTAACACCAGAGTTGGCAGAAAATTAACTGTGAGGAGACTGCAAGAGGGTTTGAGTGTAATGAAACTCCAAACAAAATTAAATTACACTTGTTTCCATTTCGCTCTTCTTCATTAAGTGGTTTCCTTGTTTTCCTTCCCAACAATCTTTGAGCCCTTTCACGATTTTGACAGGGCTGATTATACAGCATGAAGCAGATGCTCTGTTGCCAAGATGTCCATTGACAATTATTGCTATTCTTCATAGCTCATTTCCCATGGAGCAGTGAGAGAAATTGCACACTAGCTCCATGTTATTAATAGTGCCGCTTGGTATGGAAATGAGACACTAATTTATCCAAAATGCACATTTTTTTCTCCCTGGTTTGATTATCAAATGAACTATGACATTCTTGAGAAATTGAATCATGGTTATTAGTTTTAAGATGAACACATTTCAACCACATTCTTCCACATTTCACTTGATTAAAGGGAACAAACCTAATGTGATAATTTCTCCATGATTCTTTGTGCACTTGACAGACTGATATTGTATTGAATTAGATGTGTATGCTGCTGAATGTTGTTCCAGCGGCAGAATACAACTACATCTGGCTAGCGATTCTCTCAAGGAAAAGTGATAGCAGTGGTGCAAATGAACAGCTCACAAACAAAAAGTAGTTTGACAGTTTTGAAACAATGTTGTAAGATTTTCAGTGAAAATGTAGTGACTGTAGTGGTTATTTTTGTCCATATAACAAAGGTTGTGTTGTAGTTAGAAACTCTAAAACTAAATTAGATATGATGTCAATGCAAAATCTAAACATCAATCATCTTCTTCTCCTCTTTAAATGAAAAGCTGTCCATTTTTATGATTACCAGTATAGTTTTCACAACTATTTTTGAAATCAGGTACATTTATATTTACTGTCAGTTGTAATAATGTTATACCATCACAATTTGTGGTAAAACCTTGAAACCTAAGAATACATACATATAGTCTTATGGATAATAGCGCAAATGAACAGTTTTAATATTTGTGAATTTAATACACCCTAAACAACATCCCACATTAGGTTAACCTACAGTATATTAACAGTTAACATTAGAGTAAATGATTAGTCCTGATGAATGCTCAGTGCACTGCTTCTACTGCAGACAGTAATTTACCCCTTTTTTGGCTAAATTACAGATGGCTAAATTGTAGCTTATTCTGTCCCTTAATTTTAAGAGAACAAAATGTGAGACAAATGAAAGACCAATTTACTTGTAAATCATCTGCAGTAAATTAGTAACAGGCAAGATATCAGGCACTTACACAACAACAGGCTTCACCTCTTCGGGTAGGGACAGTGTAGTCTACTTGGGTTATGCAGTAGTCACTATTGGAGCATCACTGGTTACCTTGTCTCCTTTACCAGTTTGAATGTAGCCTATGCCATGTCATGTCTGCCAAAGTATGAAACAAAGTACTATGTAAATGTATGTGTAATGTGTTGTTCCTCCTATTCTCTTAGATCGTCTGTTTCATGTGTACACTAATTGTTGTTTGAACATTATTGATGTTCCGATGTAAAATATTTATATGTATCCATTTTGATTTTTTACATTTACATTTACATTATAATCAATCATTTTCTGACAAAAAGCAAGATGTAGCTTTCACAGTCTTTAAATCCTGTTTTTCTTTCTTTTTTAATATTAACTGTGGCAAAATGAGGTTGTTAAATCTGAGCAGACACCGTTGTACAGTCAGCGTTTCATATTTGTAAACAACATGCCGTCTGTCATGTCAGGAATGAGGGTGATTGGGTGCGAGAGTTGAGGGAGGAATAAGACATCATGACTTGATGACGAGGCGTCTCATTTCCCAAGCAGGGAGCTCGTGATAACCTGTCGTTCTTCTCGTCTGCTACACCTGCACACTAACTGGCAGCTGGGACCGGCTTCTTCCTCACAAGCTCCTGTCTTCTCTGCCCTTTCATCTCCTTGCTCCACAAAAGAGAGTTTAGAAGTCTTTTATCTATGCCTGGGGGTACAGTTCCTTGTCTGCCAAGAGAGGAATTCAACCAATTAAGCCTCTGCTACTATGCTTATGAAGCATGTATCACAGGAAGGGCTCTAGATGTTTTTCAGTATTTCACTCTGCATAATTGGCAAACTACTTGTGAGTCACCAAGAACTTAAATAACAAAATTTAACACAACCTGTTGTTTTACTCAAATGTGGCCCCTGTTTTCTAGTCTCAAGGTTACAGTCTGCATTATCATAATAAAAACAAGAAAAGTAAAAAAGCCAGATTCCTCTTGGAATTTGGGTTTGACAAAACTTCATCTTTGAAAATAGGACAGATATTCTCCTATCTGACTTTATGCCTTTGTTGATCAGGCTGACAGGTGTAACATTACATAGAAAATCTTGCCATCACAAACAAGATGGAAGCCTGGTGGTTTAGAGCACATGTAACCCTGACCCCCGTGTTTTCCTGTTACTTGTCTAAAATCAGCACAATGAAGGTGAAATGCTATTCAAATCTTGCCTAAAGTAACATTTCATAGCTTCAAATATTCCTGTGTGGGATGGTACTTGAAATCCACTGAACTCTCTACACTCCACTCTCCTCTTGTATTCACTCCTTGTATATTGCATTTGCAAAGCACACTGTTGTGCACTGAAGAGATACCCAGCATGGATGCATTACTGAGAGACTGTCGGTGAGCAATTGCTGATCCTGGGGAGTGATAAAGAGAGCTGGGCTGTCTGAAACCTGAAAAAAAAAAGAAACTGGAGAGAAAGTCATGGAGCGCATAGACCAGGAAGGTCACCAGCTGCCAAAGAAGGGGCAGACCATGTCCAGAATGCCCTCGGCTTCTCCTCTATTTACTGACACTAATGACATTGGGAGCCTGCGGTGGAGGGGCGTATCAGTAGAAGGAAGAAGTGGCCTATGATTAGGACAAAGAAAAAAACTGCAGTCGGAGGAAAATGAACACTTGGCTGATTCAAAATCATGACACTGTGATCTTGGCCTCTACACATGAACTCCACAAGTGGATTGATTAGAAGATATGCAAACGCGATAATCCGCTGGCCATCCTCACTATCGCTACCTTTGCATATGGTCATTTTAAGGACACGCTTATCTCTGGCACCAGAATTTACCATGCTAATAGATTTCTTTCCTTACAACCCTTGAGAACCAGTCTTCTTTACAACTAAATTTGTTTCTAGGTCAAGTCACATTTACTTAATGGTACATCTAATCTGTTTAGCACAAATAAAGCATGATGACTTGGTGTCAGAAGCACCCAGTGTGTTTCATAATTTAGTACTTTTGAACGCGGTTGAACATTAATCATTTCTCCCCTTTCAGTCCTCTGTTTCTTTGGGATTTGACAGACAATTGGATCTGATTTTGGATCTCTTTTCTTGTTCTGGCCACCAGATTTTCAGCAGTGTTTAGTCACTTATTTATGTGCAGGCTTCCCCCAATCACATTTCTAGGCAGGTGCATGGCTGCCCTCCACAAATTATGTCCAGGATAATTTCATATTGATTAATGCAGATGCGTTCCTCTTGGCTCTCATACCCTACCTGCAGTCTATTTGGTATAAATTACTGAAGCCATTTTGCTGCACAAAGCCAGCCCTCTCCAATAAGGTGCTGGCTCATGTGTCGACTGGGGCCCCCAAACTACCCCTCTGCCTGCAGGAACCACTAAAGCTTTTAATTGCCTTCTGTGCAAATGGTCCTTATGCACTTGATAAAGTATCTGGAAAGTCAGGCATCAGGCATGGGTTGGTAGCGGCTTCGGGGAGTCTGTGCACTTTCAGTATTTGCGAATGAGATAGAAGGAGTGTGTGTGAGATAGGGGGAGAGAGAAAGAGAGAGCAAGGCAAGTGTATAGATAGTGAGACTTAGTGACGGCTGGTTGGTGAATCCTAGCCATGATATTACAACCTTTATGAGCATGGTGTTAAAGTTACCCTTTATGAGCGCAGTCACCGCTCAGCAAAATACTTGAATGGCCCGGCTAGTGGCCTGCAGGATTATTTCCTTCTGTGTACATTCACTACAGTAGAGTGGCTGATAACCCAGGGTAAAGCGATAAACAATCAAAGTGCGGCTTCAGTGGAAATGATTGCATTCTGTACCCTGCCCCAGAGATGGGGGCCATTATTAACGTGGGTCCTGTCCTGACAATGCTATTTTCTGGAAGGTAATTGCAGATTCAGATCTCTGAGAGAGCCTGACTGAGAGTAAATGCCACCTCTTTAATTATGGTCTCCTCCACGTCTCCTCTATTGAGCGGCGGAGATGTCTATCGCTCCACGGGATCCTGGGGAAAATGACTCTAATGGGAAATGACCAGTGTCTGGGAAGCAGGCTCAGATTAGAAGCGACGTTTCTAATTGATGGCTAAAGAAATCCCTGGCCGGATGACTGGGAAAAGTCACTTTGGAGCAAATGTAATTGGAGTGATTGGAGTTCTAACAAGAATCTGTGGATAATCTCTACTGATTTAAGCTTGTGCTAACGCAGGCAACAAGCTCAACAACAGGCAGCCCAGACCCGACTATTGAAGGAATTCGCCAAAGTCAGAGTCATTTTGACAGCCCTTATGCTTCATACTGTATAGGGTCAAGGTGACATAAAAAAAAATTCCACACTTCACTGTGCTCTCTCAAGGTGACATGTAGGGTAGCTATAGTTATACCACATGAGACCACCGTGGAAATAATATTCCACATGTCTGGTAAATGTAATGTAATGTTTTAAAGATTGGTCCCTCATTACAGATTAATTACAGATGCACTGTGAACCTATACAGCTCTTTAGATGGTTGGTGGTAAACTGTCTTAATCTTAGTGTTAACATAAACACAGATGTTGTTATTTCACACTCACTGGTGATGAAGACAGAGAAAATCTTTCAGGTACCCCAACCACACAAGTCACTGTTTATTCAGCTTAATCTGTGGCACCAGGTTCAGCAAGTCACATTAAAACACATTAACAGGAAAAATAGACATCTAATATAAGACTATGTCCTTTGCTTTTACACTTATTATCTTAATTAAATATCTGTCAGTCTGTGAGTTAATATGTATGTAATTTTGTGCATTTGTACAACTCAAAGGTAATTTCTATCCTAACACTCCTTTAAAACAAGGGTCTAATCAGTTTTTATAATTTTAATACAAGTCAGTTTTATTGAATGCATCATGGTAAATCAATGTTAGCTAACCTAATGTATCTTTATTTAGTTATATCAGTAATAAAATGAGATCATTCTGTTCCCTGGCTGAGGTTTACTACACTGATCAGAGATTTATTTGAATGTACAACTAAGGGTCATTTGGCACAATATGTGTTGTGTGTGTAAATATTTTTTTGAAAATATTTTCCAAAACCACAAACATGTCTGTGCATTTGTAAGAGCAGATATTGCAAACCCCTTTTTACTGTTTAAAAGTTTACAAGAAGAAGCTAATGAGACCATGAAGAGGATGCAACATCGGTGGTTAGTGCCTATTAAGAGTGAGGTTTTCCCACTGGTATATATAAGTCTATAAACAAAATAAGGTCAGAAAAAGAAATTAATCTAAAAATAGTTGAAACATTGCATTACAATGCAACTACAATTCATCCAGTGATAATTAAAGTGGAACATCATAAACTGATGCAATGTTAAGCAGAAGTCATTTACTTAAAATTCAACTTTGAACACATGAATGCAATTTTACAATCACACTTTTACAGCTGCTCTTGATCAACATACTGTAGTCCTGCAATACTGATTTTGCATTTAACATGAAATAAAAACAGTGGCAACACCAGTGAGGAATGACAATGTTTTAGAAAATAACGAAACACTCTTTCTCTGTAAAACAAGTTTAATTTAATTATTGTTTGAACTCATTCACAATTTCAATATGACATTTTACTTTCACAGTCTGTAGTCTTGTATTAGGCATCTATTTATATATCTGCAGTAACACCTTGTGCAGCTACTGTTACTAGACCTTTAAGACTGTCTGCAGGCTGTTGTTTTGTGGATGTTCACCAAGTCTTGTATCCATCACTGCTTTCTGTCAGTGGTAACAAATCTGCTGCTCTTTTCCGACTGTCCGGTCATTAGTTGACATTCTGGTGCAGCGCAGCAGGATCTCTGAGGTTCTCCAACTGGTGCAAAATGTTGAAATGACAAAGTAATAACAACATCTGTCTTGTGTCCAGTGGTATTGACATAACATTACAGGTACCAAATTGTTTGTGTTGTGAAGTGTGTCTTGAAGATACCTCAAGCTTATGACTCGTACAGATCCAGTGTCAGGATTTCACGAGTTGAAGGCTGATGATGGTTGACAAGCAGACAAATAAATAATGGTCTGACAAATGACAAAAATTTGATCCGATAACTTGACTGGCTTAAAAGTAACCATTGTAAGATTCTTGTAAAAAAAAAAAAAAAGTAATACAGTTGGAAAGAGACTCTCTACCCAGTTGAATAAATTGTTTATACAAATACATTTCTATTTTCCAACTGTGGAGTTCATCCTAACCCAGCTGTTTCCATCTTGGAGGTCAGGACTTTTCAAAGGAAATCCGAGGCTGTGTCCACACTGACACTTTTATGCCTCCATGCCAGTGAGCAAAAGCCTGATTGTTTCCAGGTTGTTCACCCGTCGTTCCATTCTCATAGATGCAATATCTCAGTAACACTCAGGTATTTCTTCAAATTTGGTAAAAGAAAATTTCACTAGAACTCAAGTATGAGCTGATTAGATTTGGTGGTGAAAGGTCAAAGATCAAAATCACAGTGACTTCTCCAAAAAAATATTATTATTATATAACTGAATGAACATGAATGCAACCTGTCGATTGTTTTTTTTTTGTTTTTTTCACCTACTTCACCTGCCCAAGGTTTGGGTATTATAAGATGGACAAATACATCTTTACCATATGATTAGGTGATGCAGCAATGCTGTTCTAAACAAACTCATGGAACTAGCAAGCCAGAGACAACTGTCATTTTTATTTGAAGTAGCAAAAATTGACTGTTTCTGTCCTCAAATGAGAAAGCGGTTTATGTTTATGAAACTGAGGACCCATTATTTGAAAATCCACATTTAATTTTGAGAAGTAATCAAATCATATTCAAACAATGTACATAATTGTAATGAGGGGAAAAAATAACTAAAAGATGATGATAAATTGAAATAGGTCCCACTGAAAGATTGCCTTGTTGCAAGGGGTGAGTAAATGTGACCAACAGTGCACCCAGTGTGATAAACATGAGTGCCCTGTTTGCTGATATCCCCAGGATCTATATGAGGTTATCTTAAAAGTTATCCCTCATTGCTATGGTTGCGGATGTGAGAAGTTGCTGAGTGTGGCTTTAATCAGTGGAAGCTGCCGCTGTGTGTGAAGGCTTCATTCATATCCAAAACTGAAATATATGAACTCTCCTTCTCATATATTTTGAAAATATTCTCAATTCTACCCTCTCTGAAAGGTCAACATTCCCATCTTACTCAATGAGTATTTACTGACCTTGTCACCTATTTTGTATTGCGTGTGGACAAATGAATTAAGATTCAAGGGCCCTGGTAATGGAAAAGTGTTTTAATTTCCCCCTGACATTAAGATGTTGTGCCTCATAGGCATTTGGTGGCACATTACTCGGTGCCTGCTCTCTAGCTCTGCCATTGCCCCCCATGTTCCACTTAAACACTTCAATCACAGCAAAAGATCAAAGGAGCTGTTAAACTAATCAAGTGGAGACACAAGAGATGAAACTCCCCCTGTATCCAGTGTTTTCCCCATTAGCACTCTCCCCCTCTTACTCCCCTCCTATAACCCTATTAACAAACACTGTAAATTCAAGGGGGAGGTTTGCTGGCTCAATTGTCTGCAACATATATAGAGCAAACAACGATTCTAAACAAATGGGCGTGTATTCTCTATGAGCAGCATTATTGAACAAGGAACGAGAATCATCCGCAGTGCCCAGGGAACAACAATTTCGCCATCATCTCTGCACTTGACACATAATACCACATAGCACCTGTATAGTACTGCATAGAATGAAGTCACAGCTATTATTGGTGACAGCTCCATTAAGACCTGGGTGTGTTTTGTTCTGCAACAACCGGTCTGCAATTGCATCAGATCAAAAGAATGCATGTACTTTCTAGTATTATTAAATTCAGATGATACAAGTAAAGCCACAGGCACTAAGGGGCTAAATTTAATGAATATATTTGACAGTAGAACATTAATAGAATTCAGATATATCTCCTCTCAGACAGCAAGCTTAGGAAGGGAAAGCTTTCCTCCGCAAAATAACAAAAGACGACAAGACCCAAACTGAATCTGAAGCTGAGCAGTTTCATAATAAAACACTCCGAGGTTGAAGGACAGTCCATAGAAATCCTTAAGTGCCCATACTGCAGCTTAATAACACCCTGGTCCAGACCCTCTGCCACTTTTCTCTGGCTCTGAAAAGGCTGCCATATTGGATAATAACTTGTTATCAAGCACCTGAAGAAGAAGTACGTTTTGGAGGAAAAGGTCAGGGGGTGAGCTTCCTGTTATTTTCTCCCGCAAGAAAACAATCTGAGGGATCTGACACATCTCATTTGCTGTTAATTCAAAAAACGTTTAATAAAGGTTTCAAGAAGTTGAGAATCTCTCAAAAACACAGAAAAGAAAACATCAAAACATCTGACCATTTGCAGCCATAATACATGAATATTAAGTGGATTCGGGTTCAGTGGTTCTCACAAACTCCCGAGTGTTGTGCTACATAGGAGATATGCTTTGTATATTATTGTTGCTGCAGGCCATTGCTCTTGTGCACAGTAGCACATGATGACATCTTTTAGAGCTTCATCAAGCCCAGACTTATCATTTGTTTCAAGTCTGACCTATATACCAGTAACTTGTGCCAGCGTAAGAATTCATTTTGCTGTTAATGCATAAACGTAATGTACTGGAAAAAGGGTTAATTTGACAGGTCTTTACGTTTCAATCACTAATTAAGTGGCTTCATTTAGGAGCCTAAACAAAGCAAACAATCAGTCAACATATGCCATTGTAGAAATAAACATCTACAGCAGAAATGAAGCAATTAATGGTAAACACAGAAACCCATTAGTTTAATGGGGAAATTACAAAATAGAATAGTGCCTTGGGTGTTTACGCCATTGTCTCTTTGTTTGTTAGTTAGTTTTTACTGATGATAAATGTGTCTGCATTAATAATGTGACCACATTTAATCTTTTTAGTATTTTTAGTTGGTTTCTTAACTCCACTATCATAATTGTAATATTCATTCTATTATTGAATGGTTTCCAGGATGAGATTAATTCACTAATGAAACATTTTAAACAATGAACTAAATATTGCATTGCATTTGGCTCTCTGAGGAGTCTTTTTTCCCCTTCTCCTTTTTTCCACAACATTTTTCCATCCTGAGATAGAGGAGCCTGAGAACAACAATTAAAAGCTGAAAAAGTATATGGAAGAAAGAGTTTCAATCTGATTATAGAGGAGGGAAAGTAGCTTCTGACAAGGCACATAAACTCTTTGGAGCTCTGCTGTGAGTCTCCTTCTGCCAGTCCTTTCACAAGGAAGTTAATGATGCTGGCAAGAAGATGAATCACCTCAGACAGCACACAGAGCAGCTCTGACAAGTGAGCACCGGCGAGTCTGACACCTGCAAGTACCAGAAGAAAGACTAATAGTCATGTCAGCTGCTACCTGTAGGAGTTGAGCTATGTCTGTCTGTGCTGAAAGAAACTGTCCCTCTTATCGTAGGTGAAAAGCAGCCTGAGGGATACGGCTGGCTGGACTTTAACAAAACATAAAGTCGTGTAGGCCATGAGGAGAAATGTTGAGTGACTTTTATAATAGATTTCAAAAGTAGTTTTAGGGAAGGTGTTTGAGTCACGTAAACTCTTTTTGCCAAACAGCAACAGCCAAACTTTAATATAGTGATGCTGGGATGTTGTTAAAGCCCAGATTTAAATGTAATAATGACTCCGGATCAGCAGGGAGAAAAGTTTAACCCCCGAGAGATTCTTGTGCACATAGAACATTTTAGTGAAAAACATGACAGATGGGTAAACATGGAACTTCCTGAATGCAATAAGCACAGTATGTCTGGCTGAAGTCATGCATCTTGGATTTGAATGATTCAGTCAGTAATCACACAGAATCAATGAAAAGTTGGAAAAACCACGGACACACACACATACTGTACACAGAGACTCAGAAATGGGAAGAGGTTATGAAGGTCATATTAAATCTTAGGGAATTCATCAAGTTGTATTATTTAGATTACTTGGCTGTGTGTTGCTCATCGTGCTGCAGCCACACAGAAGGATCTACAGTGACGAAAAACCTCAGAGACATCGTGACAACAGCTCGACAAACAAAAACGCAATCTGATAAATCCTTTGCAATGTGTTGTTACTCCACACAAATCTAACATTTTTTTTAATGCTCTCAACTTGAAGATTAAGTAACATCTGTCAGCATTTCACCAAAATTATATTCATATGGTGTTTTTTTTATACTGTCAATAATTTCCCTTTCATCTTATGTTAAAAACAGATCAAGCTTTTGTTCATGGCAGATTAAAACACTGTAGAAAGAGAAAATCAAAAACAAAGAAGCTTATGCAACCTCAGCAGCTTTTATGGATTTCCCTATATCTTCTTAAAGCATTTATAACACTTTACAGTAACACTTTACTTGACGGGTGGGTGCATAGCATATTCATAAGACCTTTCATAATGTGTTCTTAATGCATTCACGACAGCTTCATAACACATTATATACAGTTTTTACGTGACATTACAATGGAATAACAAAGTGTGATTTTTTTTTTTTTTTCAAAATAAAAGTCCCCTATTTGCGCCTGGAAATACAAGAACAAAATACCCAATTTCAGCATTCTGTTGCAATGGTTCATGAAGGCCTCATAGAACAGTCACAAGTGTAGTAGTGTGTTACCCAGATGTTTCATCAAAGTCACTTTATCACACCTGGAATTCGGCCTCCTGGGACAAAATACCAACTCATTCAAAGGCTTTATTAAAGTCACGTATAGCCAAAGTTACCCAGACACCAAACTAGTGATATGAATCCTTCACACCTGTATTATTTAGTTATTATTAGTATAGAGGTTATAATGAAACCACCAAGCAAACCATTACAGATGCAGTCAGAAGGCAAGGACTTCACTCGCCTTAGTGACACAGAGTACAAAGCTACCGGTCTTCTTTAAATTCAAGCTGCTGTCAAGGAAGCTGTTGTTGCTGCTAACCCTGCAATTAATCAACTATAGACACGGAGGAGGTTAAAACAGAGATAGTTAATTCTGAGAAAATCAGCTGTTATATACATATATTTTTTGCTCAGTACCTCAATGTCAGGAACTTCACATAATTTGAGGTGTGATTATTGCAGCTCAAAGTGTGAGTGGTGTGAAAATTAAGCAGATGCATTCATTGCCATTTAAGCCTAATGTTATCAGGTATATCACATAACAAAAATGCTGTCTATAAGACAAAGAGAAGACAGTTTTTTTTCAGTACTGTATGCCACAAAGTCATCCCCGGCAATATGATGTGTCATATTGATTTTATTGATCCAGTCTAAATAGTATAACAGCTCTAGGTTAAAATACCTTACATTAAAACAAACAAAAAAAACTGTAAAATGTCCTCTTTCTTTTTTAATGTAGTTTTCAAAATCGAAATCGAACACTAAATTTGGCCCTTGGGCTAAGCATAACCTTTTCAGTATCAGTGTAACTGAAGGAACTGCATCCAACTTTAGAAACTATTTTGAACAGATATGGCGTAGTGATGTGTAGGCTATTAGTTTTTTTTTCTCTTCCACGTAAAAGTGTAGGCAGCATGAATGAGTCACTGTTAGTTAATGTCAGCTTTAGGTATTTCAGTTAAAATGATCGTATGAGCTCATGACTCAGAGTGAGGGTCTGTACCAGCTAAAAGTAAAACTGAGCTGAAACTGAAATCAGGTCAGTCTTGCTCAATTATGGCTGAAACTCAAATTGTTCCCCAAACCACTCAGCACTCGCCCCCTCCCCCATTAGCAGGAAACATCTGTCAGAGACGCCTGGCTCATTCTGGAAGTTGAGTTATATTACGTGATTATATTATTGGTATTAAATGGTTTAATAGTCCAGTTTCTGTCTCTAACTGGCTCTGGATTGGACTTGATGCGAATATGCAGATTTACGCAGAGGGTCACACTCTCTGGACACTTTTGTGCTTCAGCTCCTACCCTAACCACCCTTGTGACCTGACACCTGCTTGCACAACTGTTTCCCCTTTGCTGGTTTCCCTCCACTAAAGAGAGGCAGCGTATTTTAGGCACACAAAGGCCTTTTAACCAACTTTGTCAGTTTTTACTTCCAAGCTTATCAGATGATATGGATTTAGGTATGTTAATCTTATCAAAATTGTTGTTTGAGCCTAATGCACTGGACTCAATTTAAATATGCTTTCAAATCGCCAACTCACATAGGTGATAGCTCATTGTTGGCATTTCCCTTCAGTCTCTTTGCCTTTTCATATGGCCAAAATTTGTATTTAACATATTTTGTTCTGTGATTTCAAGCACCAGTTACTGTAGCGGCATGCATTATCAGATTATTAGCTTTTTTCAGTATTTCTGACTCGAGCCTGAACCAAACTGTACCAACACAAGCATGAAACACATTGTTGAACCCACTCTGTGACTGTCCAGCTTCATTAACATTACAAGATGTCGTCACGGCTAAAATCACAACTATATGTTAATGAGAAATTCCTGTGTGTATCATCTTTTTAAAAGGGAGCCATTATCAAAAGCGGTTAAACAAATGTGACAGCCTGGAGAGCGTCCTCTCTCCCCAGACCCTCGTAAAGTCCCCATAGGGTTGGTGTGATGAACGATTCAAGGCCAGCTCTGGCCCAGGGATGCTCCACTGAACCATGCTTTGATCTATCATCCGGCCTTCCCATATTAATGATGAGGTCACAGCGTTGAGGGTCACGGCGTTGCTGATAAAAGCGCAAAGCCTGCTATTTGTTATGAGCCCAACTTGACTGATCATAACTCTTTTGATGAAAGGGGACATGATTTTACACCCTGTGCTGTCACACTCAAGACATGGCCGTCTTCCTCATAATATAATGTCATTCGAGGATCACAGTGAATGAGCCCTATTATAGTCAATGCAGAACTAAATGAAGTGGTTGTCATCACTCATAGGACAATTATGATGGTCTTCTGGGGACACTTTGTGACATCAACCATGCTGATACAACACATGCACTCACTGCGCTGTTAGAAGTTTGCTACTGTAACTTGGAGACTACAAAGTGTCTGACTGAGGGAAAAGAGTTTTGGAACAGTATATTAAAATGGTATCCTAATGAAGTTCTGGTTTCAGGAATATGGCTTGACTATGTACACAAAGTCTAGACTTTGTAAAAAAAAAAAAAAAAAGTGGGTAAATGACACTTGAATAAAAGTTTCTAACAATAATATAAGTGCACATTTAGACCATCTCCTAATCTCAGGTTGCTGGGGAAAAATTTCTGTGATTGAGTAGTGACATGTTTTTTATACTGTAAACTGACACCCTTCAAGCTATACTCTTTGTTGGTTTCAGGATTAAAGGTGTTTCATGTTTTGAAACCCCTTAATAGATCTGAGAAATGATTTGTGATAATGGGTTATATGACTCTGTCATGACTTCACTTGTAATAATAATTATAAAGAGGTCATCTCCCAACTCTTTAGCAGCATAGCCTTGTAAGTAAATAATCAACTTAACAGGAACTGTCGACCTGTATCATGTACAGTATCTTGTGGAGAAAAAAAGTGTCATCCATGTTTTCAAAGAGACAAACAACCAAAATTCAACACTTGATAAAAAAATATGTAGACAGGATTTCTGGTTTGTTACAACTTGATCCTAATTTCATAGTTTTGGACAAGAGCATTAGCAATCATAGTGTTGCACCTTTCAAGTTGATTCCTGGGTTTTAGTTGCGACATAGTTAAAGTGCTAGTACATTTTTAGAAAGATGTCTAATGTGGAGCTTTAAATATTAGAGGAGAAAACAAAGGAGGGTGGTAAAATTTACACTCTGACTGGTTAATTTGACTACAGTATGTTATAGTTGAGGTTTTAAACACAGTTGTCCTGTTCACTGAGTGATTATTATTGCCACAGACACGCTCGCTTTCACCTAAGTCATTTGAATAATGAGTCTGTTTACAACATGTTCCAGAGCCTTGTAGATCCTGCCCTCATGCTTTTGTTACGATGCTGTCATTGCTATATATTAGCCATGAATTTGGTTGCACAGTGTTGTATGCATTTTTTTGTGCTAAACAAATATACCAAAATCTAAACTTAACCATAATAACCATTGTGAATAGATGGCCAGTTAGAAGTTCCAGGTTGCATTCATATCTCACTCTCACTCACAACTTTATTATAGATATGTGTCACATCCTTGCACCTGATGTTAAACTTTATTATAGATATGTGTCACATCCTTGCACCTGATGTTAACTTCTCCCAGTGCAGCTTGTCTGTCTTTTGTTATTTTCCCTTTATACTTTAAATAAATATGCAGTGTTTTTGACTGATGTTGCAGCTGTTTGAGCACAGAAAATCTAGTCTCTTTGGAGTTCTTTCAAATGTTATAGATTGCTTTCAAAACTCATATATAAAAGTGCTGCTTGCTCCTGACTGACAAATGCTGCTAAGTAGCATTCAACCTAATCTGACCCATTTTAGTAGGAGCCAGTACAATTGCATTGAATATGTTTATTTCCTCTGGACGTGTTTATATTCTCTGCATGTAAGGTAACTCTGCAAACTAATCAAAATGCCCCATATGCACCATTACCTTTGTGTATTGTAAGTGATGTTTAACACAGTTAAATGCACCTATTTGTTGGATGTGTAGTGTCCAGAGACTCCAGTTTGTTATATCTGTAGAAATGCATTTCCAGCCTTTATTGATTCAGATTACATGAATCTTAAGTGCATCATTAAGTAGTAGCTGTAGAGTTGAATGAGTATATTCTTCAGCCAGTGTTTTGTGTTGATTTGTGTATAGCCTACACTCAGATAAAAAATCAACATTTTGTCTCATCAAGAATATCTTAGTTTCATTAAAAATTAAAATATGAAACAAAGCATTTAAATCCAGGATGATGTTAGGAGGTAAAATATTAGGAAACAGGAAACATACCTGATCAAAATACAATATGCATATGTAAATCAAGCCATTTTGAGTCACATCTATCATATCAGAGGCAGATCACATGGACTGCCTCTTGACTTTGGTTTTAAAAGAAGAAGAAGAAGAAGAAAAAGAAAATATGGGCTATGACTGTGTGTACTTGTGAATGTGTGTGCCTCTGCTGTGACAGGCATGGGTGTACCTAGTGCCTGGGGGAACAGGCTCCCCGTGGTCGACTGTCAATCACTTCACTGACCGTCCGTGCTAACATATGGCCTCATCCCTGAGACATCAGATCTCACTTGAACTGGTAATGAGAACAACTGAACAATCTTGAGTAACTGCAGCCGTTAGGATGAGTAAATCAACCTTGATTTTTTGTCAGAACAGGTATTAGTCTCAGTGCTAAGCAGGGTGTGTGCACATGGATGCTGACCACAATGGTTGCTTTAAGTATCTAATTTTTTAAGTATAAGTACTCAAAATGACCTTCAGAAAACGATGTATTGCAGACATATAGACTATATGCTGTTGATGATTTATACAATAGCATTTGCATCGTCACTGAATATGGCCAAATCCTGCATGCCCAGCCTGGTCTCAGCAGATGGTGAGTGAAAAACCCTGACATATTTTGCATTACTCAGTTGACAATATGTCATTTTTGTATACAAATCCAAGTCTTACTAAAACGTTAGTATGACATGTAGAAAATATGGAAATATTAAAATACGAAATGTCACTGTACATTTCAAGTGATGGCACACTGGAGAAAACTGTACAACACCAATAAGAGGGAGAGGTCTCATTTCTGGTGGGATCCCTTCATTTGCACCATTTGTTTCTATAGTAAGTAATGTTTTGTCTACAAAATGGTGAAAACTGTTGAAGACATGTTTATGCTAATGTTTTCTATATTGTAAGTCAGTGACTGAGCTGTAGGCTGTAACATGCTGGGAGCTTTTTTGAGGTGTGTTTCATATCCGAGGAGCTGTGTGAATGAGCTGAGTTGTGCTTTGAGGCCAACTCAACTTTTTTTTTTTTTTTTTTTGAGTAATTTACACTTTTTTTCTTCCAAATCACTGAAAAGTCTCTTTGGTTAACCATCACCTTCTCAGATCTTCTTGGGGGTTTTTTGCACTTGTATCACATATTAATTTCTCCGTAGGTTTGTTTCTCTGACATATGTGGAAAATGAACTCCTGAAGTGGATCTTTAAAATAGAGGAGGCTGTGAAGTATTTGACAGCTAAATGATGTGGTGTTGAGCTCTAAGCTTCCTCCACTTCCTTCACTCTCCCTGTTCTTCCTGTGTCAGTACAGTAGGTCAGGTCATATTTGAGTGCTGGTTGTTTTGCTAATGAAAGCAGGAATGCAGCAGGGTGTCTGATGGCATGCTGTGAATGTCAGCAGGGACGGTAAATTAAGCTGTGACATAGCACTCTGACCCAAACATATATACGTTCATCTAACAGGTTCATTTTGGTTTATAGCCTACACATTAAGTCATTAATGTTTGTTTTGATATCTTCAACATAATTGCTGTGTCTTGGCCAAACACATGACCAGCACATCTTGAGAAATTCATATCTTCCATGGAGCTGGAGACCACATTTTCCTTTCTCATTATCCTAAGCTCATGTTTCTGCAGGCTTTACTGCAGGCACCCAACAGGGATGAATTCAATTGCCTGAGACAAGGTTAAAATGCTACCTGCATTGCTTTACGAAACCAGCCACTACTGTAAATGTCTTTCTATCTAACTTAATATCCTTTCAAGTTTCTAAACCCTATACGAACGTTTAATGGATCATAAAAATGTGTTTATCTGGACCGATACTAAAGTCAGCCATGAGGATGAACCATCCATTCAAAGTAGTTTTTTTTCAGCCATTCCCTATATTCCCCTCTTACCACATAATCTTCATACATAGATTAAACCCTGTCTATCAGATTGCCCATAAACTGCAACCTATTCTCTCACCCTTAGGGATCTATTGGGGTTCACTGAATAAATCTCAAACTTCAGAGCAATCACTGTCCGCACAGACTGGCGTTCCTCTCTGCACTCTCAGTCTAGTAGCCATGTTCCGCTTCATTTGAGCCGACATCCGGCCGGAGAATGATCTGAGCAGCCAGAGGAGCCTTCCCAGCCATTTTGTGGGCGTCTGAATGTCCTGGGCTCCTCTGTATTCATTAGCAGGCTAGTCACAGCGGTGCGATGGAGCATATCCTCTCAGCGGGCCGCAGGGATTGTCAGCAGAGTGACGGAGACGGATCGCAGGTGGACCAGTGAGGAGACCTGCCATAGATTAACTCGTCTGCCAGCAGGGGGACTCCGTGGTATCATTTGTTTTCAGCTCAACAGATAATTTTTCTAATTAACCTTTAAGTGCATTGCTTTATGTTGCATTCACAGACTGGAAAGACCGCCAAGCACCTGGCAGACTTTTCTTTTGTTTGCAAAATTAGACATGTCTCCTCCAGTAAAAGCCTCTTGACTAGGTATAAGTGCCATTTACTGTAGTCAGGGGCTTATTTAAGCCCACTGTCAACTTGACATTTTTTTGCAACATGAACAGCCACTGCAAAGATATTAAGAGATGTAGATATCACAAATCTAGATTGCCTGAGTAACTGAGAGAGTAATCAACACTATGCTGGTGATATTACCAGTCAGCACCAGTCAGATCAGTTTCACACTCATTTTTAAATAAGTGCTTCAAAACTCTCAGGGTGAAAACAACACTCCACTCAACACATGTCATATGAGAATTCTTATCATAGAAAAGTGATGTTAATAAAAATGAGATTTGTTATGTGGTGAAAAAACAACAAAACAAACAGGGGTTTAAATATGTTTCTGTGAAAGGAGGACTACAGGAGAAGATTGACGCCACTTGTGCAGTTGCCCATTGATATACAATGAAGATACAGCCAGTTAGCTTAGCTTATCAAACTAGCCAGTTCAACATAATTTACCCACTAAATAATGTTATTGTTATATGTTATTTGTTTCAATTGTTTTATTTGCACCCAAAATGAATTACCATTTTGCTGGTGACAAGAAGATAATATGCAACCCCACCCCCACAAAATCCCACTTTGTTTCTGTATCACTGAAATCATATTTTTATATCAGTATATGGGCTGTTAGTATGGTGCATTTCAAACAAAGCAGCAAGACAGTGTTTGTGCTTGCCTCCATGTACAGCATGTTGGTAAAAGTTTGTGGGTTTGACTTATCTCCTAGAGTAGAACCAAGTGGACTCAGGACATTCAGTGTCAAACTTCGTATTTACCATCAAATGTGGCCTCCAGGGCAAGAGATGTCTCCTCTGCAAATAAATCCAGAATGGCTATCCCAAGAAGATTTCCCCAAGCCCAGAGAGGTTCATGCTTTAGATTAAAAAATGTGTAATTCCATAGCCATCTGGCTCGAGAAAAGGAATTTAAGAGCTGTGTGGATGCCAGCTCGATGCCACATCTTGGAATGGGCTATTGCTTTCCAAATGGCTCTGGGCTGTGTCCCCCTCCATGTATTTGTGCAACAGCATCAGCTTGTTTTCTGTCTGCCCTCCCCTTTTCCCAGAGTTTAAAAAGTAATCTTTTCTCAGTGCATGGCTGTTTTTTGATAAGAGATCTAAACTAGGCCAAGGACTCGGAGTAAAGTCATTGAACAGTAATTAAAGCACCCGGCGATGCTACAGTTCAAACCGTCTCCACCATGAGCTTTGAGATAGAAATCCATTCAAGGATTTGGAGAGCCATTGTTTCACTTTCCTCATGAGTAAAATCATTTTCTTGCTTTTCTTTTTTATTTCTCTGGGAAGCCGAGTCTGTAATTAAGAGAGCGGAGTTATTATCACGCCACTGGAGAGACGGGAAAAGTGCTGCCTGGTCACCTATATAGTGCAATGTCCACTCATTCAAATGAAAACTAACAGGATGCAGCACCTCCTGCCTGGAAACAATATGAGGAGTGCTTTTTCAAAACTGTTGTAATTTTATCTTTATACAATTATCCAAACTACACAGGATGAATCCTATTAAAATGTTTCATTTTATGAGATTTGCACCTGCTGATCAAATCAAAGCTAGATAAAATAAAATAAAAAAGATAATAATCCGATTCTGGAACAAATCCTTCTGTGACTTGCATTTTTATATTTATAGTTGCAGCAACAGTTTAGTTTCACAGGATGAAAAAGACATGGTGTCAGCATGGCCATTATGATTTACTTCAAATAGTGAAGCAGAGTTGCCATGTAAGTTTGTGTAAGTCATGTAAGCCGGCTTATCATAAAAAGATTTTTAAGAGACATTGGATGTGTGTGTGTGTATGTGTGTGTGTGTATGTGTGCGTGTGTGCGTGTGTGTGTGTGTGTGTGTGTGTGTGTGTGTGTGTGTGTTTTTCCAGAAGCAGACTGCTGCTACCAAGTTCTGAAAGTCAGGAAAAGAGAAAATAAACAGAAATATATGCAGATCTGGAACACAATGTGTGGACTAATATTCCTACCAATGGGACCACCATTGCCTTGTGAAATTCATAATCCCTCTCTGTAAGAAGATGATATTTGGCAGCCACCTCCATCTACTGTAACATCGTGCCTGTGGTCTTTTTGTTTCTTTAGGACAGCCTCTGGCAGAGCATTTGAAGTTTTTAATCTGCCGCTCCAGAGACTAAGGTCACCTTTCACAATCCCCTTCACTCTCTTTTATTTGCTCTTGCTTAGTTCTGGCAACCCTGCTATTTCACACACTATTAAAAGAAATCTGCTAATGCAAGGAGCGAGGTCCTTGGCTTGTGGGATGGAAAATGATGGCATTTCTGAGTTCTGTCTCTCTGAAAAGACCCTGGGCTTCTTGTGCAGGGTTTATGACCCTAAGATTAGTCACTTTTTGAGGTTGGATGTACTGCCCTGGGCTATTTCTACCAGAAACTGATTTTCATATTGATGTGCGACGTTGAGCTCTCTCCAGTCCACATATTGGCTCATGCATCACCTGGACTCTGTAGCTGTCAAGCCTCAGTGATAGCAAGTGAAGCAGACAATTCCTCTGTTAATAAATAAACAAGTGAGACACTGCTAGTACATATTATACTGCTAAGGCTCGAGGCATCTGGCCACGCACCGCTCATTTCATTACCATTAACATTGCATGACGCTCAATCTCAATTTTGTCCTGATTTTCTTTCACAAACCATAATTATGACATTTTTATGTATTACTTGCACACTATCAGGAATGCTAATGTACAACTGTACAATGCCACCACATTTCCACCTGCCATTACTTTTCCAGTGATTACTGTATTTTACTCACCCACACACTTTCTTTTAACAATCAGGAATGAAATAAGGAAAAATCAGCCACAAGTCCAAAGTTATTATACCTTTAATGTACTTGAAAGTCTTATTCTCTTCACACTTGTATAGTGTAACCCTAACCCTGGGGAAAAAAAACTACTGGTCGTTTTTACCCTTGTCAAGAGAAAAAAAAGAGCAGTTGGGGAATTACATGGAGCACAGCTTTGCATGTATTACACAGCAGAAGACTAAGGAGAGATTATCCAAGGCCAGATGTGTCTCTCTCCAAGGAAAAAACATGCCGTCCGCTAAGAAGCAGCCATATCCCGCCTCTGGTAAGCGTCAAGCAGCAGGGCGTCGGCGGTCGGCTGTCTGGAGCATCACGCCGGCTGTCTCTGAATATGCAAGATTTCAGGTTTAGGAAGCGGTTGCCTTTTAATGTTGTCGACACATCATCCATCATACTTTAGACAAACATTTACCAAGTTGACTGATTGACGGTAATGCAGCATTAGCCTCTGTTTGCTCAGAGGCAAATGTCATTCCTGTTTATGTATTTCTGAGAGAGGAAAATGTGGAGATGTAATTTGCCTGTGAACAGACCTGTGAAGCTATTTCCCTGCAAGACAGAATATGTTGCACAGGATATGAGAGAGCATGACAAAACTGATGTATCACAAATAGTGATATATCACTCTTTACTTCTAATATCAACACAGCCACTTTTTTCTGGCTTAATTGTCAGGAGAAAACGTTCTTGGAGGAGCTTCCCAAGGCAACGACACCTTGTAGTTCATGAGCTATGACTCCAGAGCAACAAAACCAGCGTGCTCCTCTCGCTACAGATTGCATTTTATTGAACCAAGGCTTGTCAGCATTTTTGGTGAGCTGGTAAAATATAATTGTGTCATCCTTTATAAAGCAGTGTTGGGGTGACAGCGCCCACAGAAGCTTCATTACTCTGCTTTTTATTGGGGTGTGAAGAAGGGACATTCTGCTGGTGATGAATAATGTCTCTCTCGCATGAAGTCAAGGTAAAACACACTCACAGTGGTGGTGTGCTCCACTGGATGTACATGGATCATTTAAAATGAAATCAATTTTGCTGAAAAATTACAGCTGGTTGCCATAATGGTTTTATCTGACGGCCATCAATACCTGTATTGATTTGCGGGTGGAATCGAACCTTGTGAGAACTGAGAGGGGGAGAAAAATGCTGTACATACAAATATCTGATCACAGCTGGAACAAATGTAGCAGGTGGCATCTGTTAATCCATCCTGATATTCTCATATAGTACTATGCACTTCTGCCATCACTTACAATCCCAATTCACATGTTGCTACCAATCATCTGCCTGTTTTCTGCAGGAATTGAATTGTTGAGTCAAGCTCTAATGATCAATCAAGCAGCTGAGGAAAAGTGAGGGTACACAGAACGACTTGAAATAAAACCATTTGTGTCTATCAGAAATATGCATCAGATTCACTGAGCACAAATTCCCATTGGTTATCAGTGTTGCAAGGAAAGTGCTCAAACTGTCCCGTCTCTATTAGAAGTGAGCTAGTTTCACAATGAATCCCATCCCAGCCTACATGAGATGGCAAATACCCCCCATTCACAGGCACCGTGATTTATCAAGTTAAACAACCATCTTTATTGTGTTTGGGTTCTCACCAGGGCTGTAAACACCTTGTTTTTATGGATGGAAAGCAGAAATGTCTGACAATTTAGCAGAACATTTCATTAGAATGGGTTTAGTCAAGAACACTGGTGAGGCGATATAAAACAGAAGGACTCGGGGAACCTGACCGTAAGTTATTGAGGCGGAGGGGTCACTCTGGGGACCTGCACTTTAAATGGAGCTCCAAAAAGTTTCCAACTTCATCAAGCTCACACCCACGAGAAGGGGGATATTTAAGAGACAATGAATTGATGTGAGCCAGAAAGAGCATTTAATAAAAGCAATGGAAGAGATGTAAGGTGATTAATGCACTGAAGAATAATAGCCACAGCAGATCTGCAGGGAAATGTAAGGTCTTATTTTCTTTTTCTTGTGACAGGGATTAAGCACAAATATCCCTGCTACTGGTATTAACTTCTGGCAGGATTGCTCTGTCATGATCGGTTTTTAGAGCAAGTCCTGAATCTGTTCACTAACAGAGCTGCAGGAGAGGCAGACATCACCCTCAGTAATGGGAAGAATAAAACACAGCAGGGTTAAGCTGATAAGAGATTTTAAAGTTCTCCACTGATACACTCAAGACACCGATAATAAGTATGGTCACATTTAGTGTCCCTAATTAGGCCATTTCAAGCCAGGATAGACTCATTTCTTGGTGTTTACAGATTTATTTCTTTACAGGAGCACCACTAAACCGATAAACATTAACTCCATGTTCCTATATTGAATGCACTCCAAACAAAACAAAAAAAAAGCAATACATGCAGTAGGTGTGGCTCAGTCGTTCATATCCGTGACGTCTGTCAGTTAAAGTGTCTTTCATCTCTGATATCAATATATCAACATAAGCTGAGTCATCTGAGCTAACACTGCATAAGAAAACAAGTGGCTTTGCATAACGCGTTCTTGTTTTTCCTTCCACATGCCACAACATTAAGTGACAAGCACACCCCCAAACACTGCACCATGTGAGGGGAATTGGGGCGTTTGGTGAGGGTAAATGTCACTGAGTGTAATTAAGGAGGATCACACCCTCAGGAACTCTCCCGCTTGACAAAGTGAACAAGTGACAGTGACTCTTTTTTTTTTATCAAATGAGCAAATATGGGCTTAAAAGAGTATGGCTTAGAGTCAATATCAAGTTGTTTCTCAAAATTGTTATCACAATTTGTCAGGCACATATAAAATTCTTCTGAAGTAGCCTATTTTTTCACTTTAACTCCTTCCCCTCCACACAAGAAGTTTTGAAGTTCGTGGTGCAAAAAAACAAAAGGCACCAAAATATATAATTTATTAATTCAGTAAATGTGATATCTGTAATTGATCAAGATAGTGTATGATTAGAGGAGGTCAATTACTGGCATTTCTTTTTTGGCCTGGTTTATCGCTCACACTTCTAGTTCAATATGTGGCATGCAGAATAAATATGGTGCCATCGTTTATCTGCAGCAGTTCTCCATATTCACACCCACAGGAACAAAAATGCAGATCAGACTGTAAGGCCTCGAATCACTAGATTAATGAGACAGACAAAGGTAAACTTGATTAGAGCAGAGTCACCCCATTCCACTCTTTCTGATTTGTGGTTAATCGCATTGGATTGACTTAAGCCTGCGAGTCACTTCTCCGCAGCGCAAATCAACATCTGTAAGAGACTGAATTCTGAAACTGGAATTTCCATCCTCACTCCCTTTTTTGTACCAATTTAATTGATGTTAGATTTTTAAAAAGGAGACAAAATCCTGTGAATCATCAATCAAACGACAACATTCTGCCGAACAATGGAGGACAGCTGCTATATAACAGCAGCTGCTAAACAGGACTAATTCTCTAGAATGAAATATGCCACAGAGGCCAGCCATTTACAGCACCGCTATCAGAGCTATATTTCAAGGCCTGGCTGCAGCCTCTGCCCATTACAGTGTGTGTGATGTATTTTAAGGCCAGTTTATGTCCTGCTCTGGTCTCACAGGGGTCTAAACACTGACAAGATGGCTGATAGAAGACGCCTCTGGCCTGATACTGGCTCTCCCTACTGAGGGGACCAGGGGAGAGGAGCTGTATTAAAGAAGATAGACATCTGAAGAGTCAATTTAGCCAAAGTGTTAATATCAGCCGAGAAAAAAAAAATACAAAAATGGCATCAGTGTGCAGATAGAAGCCAGGCTTAAATTTAATCCCTGTATTTTCTCGTAAATTGATGTTGTGCCTGTTAATTATTAATTAAATAAGCTTTTGAAACTCGGACCAGAAAGGTCACTTGAAAGTGATTTTACAAAATAATGAATTTACTGTGCGGTATCAACATCTGGTCAGTGTCAAACCATTAGCCATGAAATTATCCCCAACAAAATATAAAGAATCTTTTCTATAATTTGCAATCATTGCGTTAGGTGTAGTGGGAATTAACATGGTACATGGTGTTTGGACGAGTCAGTTGTTTCAGTGCTATTAAGAATTATGTTTAGTGTTTAGTTTACAGTTTTGTATTTTTTGCTTTAATTTTGTGTTCAAATTGTGTAGGTGTTAATTTTTTCAAATGAAAAAAATGTGTGTCCTTTTGATGACAAACCTCTTTAATTTATTTCATTTATTCTAGCAGAGCGAGGGCGGCCTTGGCTTACCTGAAGTCAAGGATCTTCACTGCTTTAAGCCTCAGCACTGAGAGGCAACAAGTAGATGCTCAGAAATGAATACATATTACATACATAATACTGTATATCATACCAAGCTTACTTTTTGACATTTGAATGTGAGGCTTAGATACATGGACCATATTGTGTGGAAAAGGTCATTACATCAGAAGAAATAACTAAAGCATGCTCAGGTGAAGACATAATAATAATAATAATAATAATAATGATGTTCACACTTTGAACACATGGCCTGTTTCCTCATTACACTTAAGATGAGTGGAGGAACACTAACAAGCACCTTAGAGCCAGAGGCTGGAGGTTCAGCTCTGGTCACTGGACAGATGGACTGAAGAAAGCTGAAGAAGGAGCCTCTCACCTGGATGCCTCTCACAACCAAGTTGACATTCCGGCACAGCTGCAGTGTCTGACCTATATCGTGACAAGGAGGTAGTTATAGATTCAGTAATGGCGCATCACCTACACAACATCATGCCGATGAGGTTCACGGAGAAACGTAAATGTACATCAGGCATTCTGGAGAGACGAGGCTTGTCATTGTGTGATCTGAGAATAAGCGTGCCGCAGACAGTAAATAAAAACGATACCCAGCTGTTCTGCACTTCCGCATAATCAATCACCGGGAAAAGGAGGTGATCTGTTAACATTTCATCACATTTATCGAGCAGAGAACTTCTTCTTTGATCAGCCACCAACTGGCATGTGAAGTAAACAGTTCTTGATGAGCATTAGCGGCAAACACTGTCTTGAGGTTGATTATCTCAGTGACTAATACTCTGTCACTCTGTGGTATGAGAGGGCCCAGTGAGGACCCCCAGTAATGGAGCCTGAACAGGTGCTGAAAGCTCACTGACATCAGGGGGGAGTGCACTGACAAGAATTTCTGATGAATTTCAATTACTAACCTATTAAAGCTAATGAGGTAAATGAGCAGCCAGAATACATTTGCTAGATAGCTTGAGACAAGACCGCAATGGTTCGACATGATTGTGTGCGCGTGCAGCCACCGCAAACAGCATGGTGTATGTGTGCCACTGTTGCCGTGGAAATGTCCCTGTGTTGGCCTGCTGAGTAGGAGCCTCAAATGCAGTAGTCAAATAACAAATGACTCCAAGAGAATTATTTCCCACACATTAGACATGCTGTTTTTGATTATGTGGAATAAAACTTGGTGTGCTCAGGCTTGGCTCTGATGCCATAAGCAAATATGAGGCAAGAGTGCCATCTACTGGAGTTACTGCATTAGAGCACAGATGCAGGCTCAGCTGCAGGCCTGTATTCAGATGTATAGTAGTACCATCTGCTGGATTTAAAGTGAGCAGCATCATAGGGAAACTCAAGTTCTAAAAGTGTGTTGTTTTTACTGCCAAAACAGGTTCTTTTGTTCTGTCTTTCTTTCTACTCCTTTCTCTTTCTTTGTTTCTACCCCCTTTCTTTCTTTCTTTCTTTCTTTCTTTCTTTCTTTCTTTCTTTCTTTCTTTCTTTCTTTCTTTCTTTCTTTCTACCGCTCTCTGTATATCTCTCTCTTTCATTTATCCACCCCAATTTCTTGGGTAGCATACGTCAGTCCGACTGCCCACAAGTCCGACGGCTCATTTCTCCGACTACCCATTCTACAGTGTTGAGGTTAGGTTTAGGGTAAGGTTAAGGGTTAGGGCTACTTAAGTCGGAGAAGTGGGAGGTCGGACTGATGACGCAAAAATAAAGAAATGTATGGTCGGAGTCGGAGAAATGGGTGGTCGGAGAAATGGGTAGTCGGACAGACGTCATGCGCCCCAATTTCTTTCCTTCTTTCTTACTACCCCTCTGTCTCTTTCATTCATTCTCTATTCTCTTTATCTTCTATTATTCTGTTTTTCTTACCTTTTTCTTTCTCTATCTACCCTTCTCTCTGTGTCTTCTTTCTTTCTGTCCTTTTGTTCTTTCTTTCTTTCTTTCTCCATCTACCCTTCCCATTTTCTTTCTTTCCTTCTGTCCTTTTCTTCTTCTTTCTTTCTTTCTTTCTTTCTTTCTTTCTTTCTTTCTTTCTTTCTTTCTTTCTTTCTTTCTTTCTTTCTTTCTTCAGCTCATTCAGCATTGTTTCAACAATTTATTCAGCTCATTCAGCATTGCTTTCAGCATTCACACCATTTCCATTCTTGGAAATGTTTTTTCTAGTATTCATTCTCTTAGCTTGGTTTTTAGCCTTGACTTCCTCCCAGGTCAATATGGAAAGCTCCAATAGAAAAGCTCAATGAGGCTATATATTACCAGCCAATTAGCTCTTCTCTATTTATCTCTGGTATAGAAAAATAGAAATTCATACCAATGCGTTGCTCCCCTCTTGTGCAACATCCTCACTGTGATGAAGTAATGTAATGTTGTATGTTGAAGTGTTTTCTAACAATATCTCTCCGTTTTAAAGAGCCACTAACTAAATGTGTTGCCTCCTGAGACTGTAGCTAACTTTGTAGTTGCTGAACAACTTCACTGAGATTAGCAGATAGTCACAAACCATATAAAAGTAAAATGCATTGATAATAGTGCATCTTTCAAAATAGTATGTCAAAAGAGCTCCACAAGTGAAATAATAACATAACAAAATATCTAGAAATGAAGATTTATTGATATTTTCAGTGGTTTGCAATGTTTTTGAGATTTGATTATACCACGTGATTGAAAAAAAAAGTAGTTAAAACAAGAAGCCTTTGAGAGCAGGCTAAAATGGTAAAGATGCAGTTGTGAAATCCAGAATATAGCCATTTATAAAGTCATCATAAAAGCTTCTTCATGTGCGAAAAAAGGTCCAACCTAAGGTCAGTGAAATCGAGCCAAGACTTCTGCATGGCTAAAATTGTGTGTCAGCTAAACCCATAGTATTGTAAAGATCTAAAGCTTTGCAAAACTGTGGCAGCCATTGAAATGTTTTTAGTGATCATTACAGGCATAAAAGGTTTGGCGAGGAGTGATGAAACTGTAAAATACTTCAAAAACAAAATCTTATAAACAGAAAAAGAAGTTGGAGCTCAATTCAGGGGCCTTGTCCTTCGAAGCAATCTTCCTTCACCACTGTTTTGTTTGTTGAGGATTCTAATTGTGTTGAATATGTATTAACACGGTGAATCTAAGGACAGGAAGGACATTTTCTTTGAGATGGGATAGGCTTGTCATGTTGCTGTGATACAGTCGTTCTTCAAAAGCAGCTTTGGACAGATGCAGCCACTGAATATGAAATGTCAGGGGTAAGTGAATACAAGAGAAATGATGTGCTCAAGCATAAGCCAGGATGCAGCTCAAGTTGCTGTTGAAGAATACCCTGCCATCTTTCTCAGTGCTGCACTTGTTTCTGAGAAGATCTAAAATGCCTGCTCTGATCTCTGGCGTGAAGGACTGGTGAAAGTGATCTTTGGCTGTCATGAAGTTCAGCAGACGTTCTCCAGTCACGCTGCTCGGATCGAAGCACTCAGTGATGTCAAAGGAATTGTGAATGATATGCTCCTCGTATTTCAGACCCAGGCTCTTCAGGCAGGCCAAGACCTCAGTTGATGAGCGGTAGTCTATGATGCCTTCAACGCACAGCTCCTTCTTGTAAGTCTTCCACAGGGCGTCCCAGCCACTGACGGCTGGATAGAATGAGTTTAAGAAGCACATTAATTACAGTAACAAAATGTTTATCTAAATAAATGAGTACAGTTGTTGCCCCGGCATGTGAAAGGCAGATTGCAATTTCTTTGCTGTCAATAAATAACATGTGAGGAGGCAGAAGAGCAGGCAACTATAGGTCAAACAGCTGGCAATGAGCACACATTGATCATGGTTGCACATTTTCATAATCATTTTATAAGTATTGTAATCACAAATTGCAGTGATCTGACTGAGAAATTGTTAGCAGCGATTTAAATCTTCTTACCAGTTTCAACAATGATCATAAGAGTGCCGTTGTTTTTCAGAAGACTGTGGTAGAACTTGATAGTTTCATCGAGGTTATTCACGTAGTAGATCATCTATATGAAAGAGACAAAGAGGATGTCTGACTAGTTGGTGTATTTGTTCGGCATGCTACTACACTGCTCCCAACGTGTTCCCTAAAGAATTCAAACATCAACAGTATAGTAGTGAAACAAAACTGCTTAAATAAAGTCAGACAGTCCGTTTTACTCCACCTTACTTGCAGAACAACATAAAATAATACAATAATCCACAATCATGCTATCACTTCATTTTTGAACTGGATGTCCAAAAAGCACCTGGATCATGTGTATGAAGTCAAATTTCTTCACATCTCCCTTTGCTTTCACTTGTTTCTCGTAGTCCTCACTCATCATGACATGCCAAGTGAATGGGATCTTCTGAAGGTTGGAGGTCTTTGATACCAAACCTAAAAGGTGGACATATAAGGAACAGAGAGAGACAAAAGTAACATTACTGTGATCAATTCAAAACCAATACAAGGTTTAGCCACTTTTAATCTATTAGGAGCTCCACGACTAACTATACTGTTATTAGTGGTATAATCACCAATATGGAACTGAGGATAATACAAGTTAAGAGGTTTGATTGTAGTCATGATTGGCTGGATGAATGGATTGAGTGCAGATATGTGATGCTTTAATCCATAAAAACAAGAAAGGAGGTGAAAGTCAGGTGAAATGAGCAGAAATGTCACAGCCATCAGATGTGTTTCCAATAAACAGTGGCTTCAAAAAGTGCTCAGACCTCTTCACCTTTGCACACACTAGTGTGTTATTTAATTAATAAAAAAAGAAGAAGAAATATCTCATTAATGAAGTGATCAGAGTCTAAATAAAGTTCTCTAAAGTCGTTATTAAATTATTAAATTACAGCATGTGGTCTTCTTGTGTGGGTCTCTAAAAGCTTTGCACATCTGGATGTGGGCAGTTTATCCTCTCAAGCATCTGTGACCTGCCATCTTCATGTCTCACCGCAGATGTTGTGCGAGGCTTAAGTGTGAGCTTTGGCTGGGCCACTCAAAGACAGAGTTATCCCAAGCCACTGAAGCATTTTCTTGGCTGCATGGCTCAGGTCATTGTCATGCTGGTGAACTGTCACCTCAGTCTCAGGTCGCTTGCACTCTGGCACAGGTTTTCTTTTAAGAACCTGTCTGCCTTTGGTTTTATCCTTCCCACAGTCCTGACGTGTCTTTGCTACCGAGAGGCAGTTCTAAATTGTATGATGCTGCCATTACATACTTAAAGCAGAAGTAAGCGGAATATTTGTGTTAATATAAGTCTTAAATAGTTATATCTTCCGACAGCAATCACTTATATAGAGTGTTTGGTCCGAAACACGGGTCTGTCACTCTGCTCTGCTGTAAGCCGAGGAGAAAACTTTCCTTGTATCCTACAACCTTTATCCAATGAGGAGAGAGAACGGCATAAAGGGGCGGTCCTCTCTGTGTGTGCAGCCAAGGGATGCGCGTGCATGTGGTGACGTAGGGACGAGGGCGGGGACTGCTTACTCCATCGGCTGACAAGAAGTAGCCAAAACGACCGGATCGCTTACTTCTGCTTTAAGCAATATTACCCAAGAGGGTGTGCTTTAACGTTATTTGAGCACAACGGTGATGCGGTCAGGCGCCGAGGTCCGTAAGCATCACCAAAGTGCTCAAATTACGTTTAAGCACACCCTCGAGGGTAATATTGCGATTATACAACAATTACCAACAAAATAAAGCATATAATTAAATATATATTCATGATGATGGACATTTTGCTCTCAAATTTTAAATTTTTTTGCAAGTGTGCTTCCCGTTTCCATGGAAATAAATGGGGTCGGACTAATAACTGAAACACAATCATCAGTCACGTAGACTCCTATGTAGCATAAGCCAGGTGATGACTGACGATGGTGCCTGGTGTATACCACACATAGTGGCTGGAGCTCTGCCTAGAGACTTCTATTTTTGCTTTGTCAGACATGACAATCTCTTTCCTCATGCTCTTAGAGTCCTTAAATGCCATTTCTCTAAGCAGGCAGTTCTATGCCTTTCACTGGCTTCTATGTAGCTCTATAATAAAGTCCTGACAGAATCAGAGCACTTGAGATGGTCAACCTTCTGGTAGGATTTTCCAGTTTTTGTTATTAAGTTCATGGTTACCTCCCTGACCAAGGCAGTTCCTCCTTTCGCCTTTACTGAGGCTGCTATGCTCCTGCAAACCCTCAAAATTTAGATGGTTTTATACCCATAATGTGAACAACAGTTTATCACAGATATTTACAGAGAGTTCTTACTTTGAGACCATATACATAATATACAAAGGATTATGCCTCTCTATATGTCCAATCAATTCAGTCTACACAGGTGGACTTCAGTCATGGTTGAGGCACAGATTGAGAAAAATAAAAGCAATCAGGGGGAAACTGACCGTAGCAAAGTAAATGGATACTGATTTTCAATACATTTGCAAAAATGTCTAGAAACACATCATCAATTTTTCATTATGAGTTACTGATTGTTAATTGATGAAAGAAAAAAGGTCTGTTTCATCAATGTAAAATAATGAAATCTTCAACACAAGAAAGTTTGCAAACAGTACAGGTCAGAAAACTTTCTGATGTCACTGTTGATAAGATCAGACTGTTGCTCCTTTTAATGCAGTCCACAGGCAGTGTGTACAAAGCCTTGCTGGAGAAGCAGGAGTTCAGTAGATTTTACAATTACCAAAAATGTCCAGTCTTACTCTCATCAGCTGTGTTTCAACAGAAGACCCTTTTGAAAACCTTGCAAAAACGTATGCTAAGGAACAACGGTTAGAAAAGTAAGAAAAACCGCAAATGGTGTTTTGAATTGTTGATACCTTTGAAGTTATCTGAGAGCTGAGAGCTGCCTTCCACAATGTCAGCGGTGATAGGAAGAGCAGGGAATGTAGACTGCAGCACAGAGAACATCTGGACATCCACCTCCCCTGAAATAAAGCAGGAAGTCTTTAGATTTTGAAATCCCATGGCCAACACTGCTGCTTCAATGTGAAAACAATCATGAACAACATGTCTTTGAAATGAATACTTCAAACATTTCTGAAACAATCAAAACTAATGAAAAGGTCCACATATCAAATACATTCATCATATTCGCTAGAGTGCATTAGAGCAACATTTGCTCATTGACCTCTGTAGGACTCTTAATAAGCATGCTGATTAGCGGCACTTTAGATTTAAAGACCAAATTACCACAACACATGTTCATAAAACTAGGATCAGTTGTTGTTTTCCATCACGTTACCTCCACCACTGCCAACTCCAAGGATATCCAGGCTGCTTTTACCTGCTCCAATTCTATGTAAACACATCAAAAGAAAAACAAATAAAAATAAATGAACAGTATAAATGATGAGATTAAAAACTTTGAATTTTTCTGCAATGTAAAATATAAGTTTCAGTCAGTTTGTTCAATGTAAAAAATGGCAAATAATTTGAATATATTTGGACACTGCCCCTGATATTTCTTCTGTGTTTGCAGTAATTTCATGTGCAAATTATGTTTATTAGTTCCCCATTAACAAATATGTATCTATGGTAAAACAAACTACAATTATAGACTACATAGAAAGCATATAGGAATTTACTAAGACTTACAGTGCATGCTGCATGCAGATGTACTGAAGTACAAGAATCACTAAGAATAGACTGTGCATTCATTGTATTTACAGCTACTGTGTTTATGTAAATTTAAAAAACTCAGTTTGATGAAGATTTAACAATTACTATAAAATATAAACGTGTTCATGCAAAAGTAGAAAACCATATTGCACTGTATTTCCTGGCCATGCCATCAGCCAGTGTGTTAAAAGGGTTATTTTCATATGGAAAATGGGCGCACTGAGAAAAAGTAGACTTTAGACCAACAGAAATGGCATCAGATTGTGTTA
The DNA here is from genome assembly GCF_045865225.1 of Trachurus japonicus. NCBI lineage: Eukaryota > Metazoa > Chordata > Actinopteri > Carangiformes > Carangidae > Trachurus > Trachurus japonicus. The sequence goes on along the minus strand of NC_140916.1, from coordinate 11,758,720 downwards.
GCAACACCGCAAGCTTTGTGTCGGCATGAAACCACTGGCAATTTCATCTTCTTTTGAAAAGACATTCTCTGTTGAGAGAAGTCATTAACAGAGACCTCAGATAATAAGCTAAATGATCCATTCCTTCACAAGGCACAAAGAGACAGATAGAAGGCATATAACCTTTCTGCTGGGAGTAGAGAAAAAAAGTAAAAAATTTGATAAAAGCAAGAGCAGTGCAGCTCTCCAACCTCTTTTGTTGTACCTTTTAAATTCTCCTGGCAGGATGCTATGAACACACTGGAGAATGGCCTTGTGTTCTCCTGACTTTTCTAGGTAGAACTGAAAGCTTTGGACTGTACTGCCCTCATAACACGTCTGCTTTGCCTCTGCAGCCATGGCTGAACCCTGCAATGCAACACACAGCATAGATCAAATCAACAGCATAGAGAAATATTGTATTTTAAAAAGCTGCCTACAAAGTGCTGCAATGTTTGTAATAGCTGCTGAGCTGGATTTAGATCACTTAAGTGAGCACCAATTGTAGGCTATTGTAAGTATTTAACAATTACCTTGAATGTATGGAAGGAAGCACACTGAGTCGATTGCTCTCCCACTCTTTCAAGTTGCAGAGCTACAGCACTCTCCCCTCCCACAGGTTGGCTCCTTCCCAAGGTGTTGTGTAACCCTTGAACGATGAACTTTGGCTCAGCCAGCTGCAGCTGTGCTGCCACATTCCTATTAGAATCTCATGAAAAATACTAGATCAACCTTCTTCTTTTCATATCAGGGTGGACATTTTCAGGAGGGAATTTATTTCAATGAGCTGCTGGATTTGAATCCACTGGCGTTTGGCTGTCACACAGTTTAGATTAAATTAAGCAAGTCAGCTCCAATCAGAAACAGCTATATCATGGGCAGTTCTTCTGCACATAGAAGTATTATCATTAGTCAGCTAGCAGCTGACACATTCCTTTTTAAATGTAACTGTGAAATGCTTCTTAATCTGGCTCAGATCATGTCACAACGTTATTTAATTCTTGGAAGCAGTGACAGTGTCTATATCCTGCCAGATAAAGACAGCAACAGCACAATACCTCTCTGCAATCATAACACGTTCATGCAGAATGTACAGTGGTCACCCACCTTCCCTTAGAAAGGGGAAGTTGACAGATCTGGGTTTCAGCTCTATTGCATGTTGTCAGTGTGATGCAGGCAAACACCACCTTTAAAGAAAACTGAGTTAACTGCTGCAGCCACAGATAATACTATTTTTTTTTGTAGACGTGTGTAGTTGTATTTGATGTGTGTGCGTGTGTGTGTGTGTGTGTGCGTAGTAGTTTTGATATTGGACTTCATCCCAGATCTGGATCCTGTACTGTGTGCCCATTTCTGCATTTTACAGTTCAGTTACAGATGCTGCCCTCAGGGTGGCACCAACACCTCAGCTATATCAAAAGTAATTGTTCTGGGTGAAGACAGAGACAGGGAGCAGCTGCTGCCATTGAGCTTGTGTTCGTCCAACCAGTCAAATCCTGACCAGTGACCACACTCCTAATGTGGTCCCATATTACAGACTCCCTGTATATTGCATGAATCAGTATGTACATACCACTGCCACTGGTAACATATTGTACTGGACTAATTGGTTTATACATTCTCACAGGAGTGAATTAAGAGTTTAGTCTCCATGGAAAACATTAAAAGCTCAATTTAACATTTATTTTTATATTTCCAAAGTAATTTGATCCAATGAGAGCGGCAGTGCAGTGGGGTTGGCAGCACAGCCTGCCAACTGCAGCCCATTAAAATTATATGACGCCAGAACCTGAAGCTGATTACAGCTCTTATACTTCTTGGGTAATTTGTGACAATGACACGAACTGTGAAAAAAAAAATGATGGTCCCATAAGTATGGAAAATTTAATAATTAACAACTAAGCTATTTTCAACTTGAACAAGCACATAAGGTTCTATACAAATAATAATTAATACACTATCAACCGAAAATAAGTGGTATAAAAGAAGGGATTGGACACATATAATAAAAGGTTGTTAGTTATATACAGTTTAATTCTGAAAAGTCAAGCCATTTAAAATCAACATTTTTGAATACCAAAACTACAGAATTCACATTCAACCAGGACAGACTAATAAGGGTTAGAGGGATAGGTTTGAAGATTAAATTACATTTATTGTGCACAAAAATAAACTTTGGAGACCCCAGGGAGTAGATCAGCTAAGTGAATGGATTTAGGCATGAGAAGCTAAGATATTCCCCCTGGACCTAGACACTGGTGAAACTTCAAGTTCTTGGTTGAAGATCCAGATGAAGAGGGTCGGTAACTCGATGCAGGTGGTGAAGGGGTGGAGGTGGGCTGAGAGTTTTGCTGAAACGACAGCTGTGATGACAGCAGAGAAAGAGAGCGTTTTTAAATTTGACAGCTAATGACTGATTGGATAAATTAAGAGAGGAAAGGTGCAGCGAGAGGATAGCGGGAAAACTGAGGAGGCTTGGAAGTGGGCTTAAAGAGATAGTCTTCCTGCCTCAACTTTCGCTTAGCTCCATTTCACTATACTGATTAACTGCTTTAGGGGAGCTGATCCATGACTATCACTCCCAGATTGTTGTTGAAGATAACTTTGCCGTTGGACTCCACACTACAGTCTGGGTGTCGAAGTAACCCCATGACGCCAGCTTTCAGCTCGGGTGAGGCCGTCTTGCTGAAGTCCAGCACCTCGGTGAGAAAATCCAGCAGCAGCTCTCCCTTCTCATCGCCCTCAGTGAAACACTCGGTGATGTCCAGTTGAGATGGCAGCTCGAAGCTCTGGTAACTCACTCCCTTGGAGTCCAGGAAGCTTTTGATGTCTCCAGTGGTCACACACTGACTTATTTCTGTGTTACAAAGCTGCTCCCTGTATGTCCGCCACAGCTTTCCCCAACCACTCTCCCCTAGAACAGATGACATGAAAACATGAGCAAGGCTTTGTTCAGACATGGCATTACATCTGATCACAAGTGGTTCTCTGCGTACGTGGGTATTGTCATCAGATCTCAGTTCCCTGCTTAATATGTAAATGAACAGGTATGTGTTGTTGTTTTTAGCCAACAAACAAACAGGAGCATTGTCTCATCTATTTGAAATAGAAAAATATTTCTGGTACATACTGAAACTGCAGTGGAACATATTTTCATTTAAACTGCTAAATAAGTGTGTCTGGATCTTGAATGCATCTTGAATGCATACACACTTGCAATCAAAATTTACACTGAGAGGACCAGGCAAAAGTTTGGAGCTAAATGCTTACATCAGCATGCTAACATGCAGGTAAAGCTTGTCAGCTTGTCTAACTCTTGATAATTACCATTCAATAGATGCTTTAATATTAACTGAGTGAGTCTAGAGTCATGGGGTCACAGATATCAGAACGGGGTTTAATATGTGTTTGTTTTAGTGGTAACTTAAACTGAGATACACTGTTAGTGGTTTTACTATATATAGCAAAGAGTACAATAACTACAAACAGCATAACTAAGCATAACCCACCAGAAGGAAGGACAAGGATCAAACGTCTCCTATCCATAGAAGATTCAATCTACGTACCAGAGACGAGGATGATCAGAAGTTTCCCATTCTTGTTGAGGAGGCTTTGGAAGAACCTGATGGTAGCTTCAGGATCCTTCACATAGTACAGCATCTGTCGATTTCACCACAGATAATGAGCTAGTAAGTGGCTTCATGGAGCAACTAATTATACTGCTATGCTAGACAGATGTTCTAATGGGATTAATTGCTGTGGAGCGCCACCAAATGAATATGACCTAGATGTGTCAAAAACACAGAGCCACTGTGTCGCCAGCACCAACCTGTATCATGTGGATGAAGTCAGCTTTCTTTGTCATCTTCTTCTCTTTCCAGTGCTCCTCAAACTCAGAGGCAGTCATCTTGTTCCAGTTAAATTTGATGTAATATAAACCTGGTTTCTGTGACACCAAAACTGTAGACGGGGAACATATGGTTGGTGTAGATCAAGATCACATACAAAGCTCACAGTGCTGCTTTGTGTAAGTTCACACCAGTATATGTATCACATTTTGGTAAAGTACAACATAATGATCTAACTTTAAAAAGTAGCTGAATTATACAGTAAATTTAACACAGGAATACAGATGAATAGGATTTTAATGCCTGCACTGACTTTTTCATTTAAGCCATAACATCTTCAACTGACAGTTGTCACATCATAAGTTACCCCAGTGTAGTGTGTTTTTCCCCCCGCTATTAAGTTTCTAATGAAGAGCAATAAATTGAGAAACAACTGAAACGCACTAAAATTTCAAATGTTACGCTCTTCAAATTGTCAATATAGCTTCAACTGCTGCATATGCTCAAAGTTTTGATGAATATGAGTTTTGGAAATGTATGGCTTCTCTCTGAAAAAACACTGTTTGAGCCTATACTGTAGCTATTTTGTGGAACCATTTATTATGTGACTAATGGTCCACACAAAAACAGAAGCAGTATTCATAGCAGCAGAAAAGTGAGACAAGAGTATAACAGATTTCTACAGAGACATTTCTCAATACATCTGAGATATTATACACCTGATTAACTGTATCCTGTCTGGGCGAGAATGAATGTGTTGAGTCATAACCTCCAAGACACACCAACTTGCTTCACAACATTCCTTTGAAAACACTAATTCTCCAAAAGATGCCTCACCAGTTTCTAAGACAAAAAAGCCATCTACAGAAAGTCAAACAGACAACCAGAGAGAAGTGGTGTGGTGCAAGAAAATAATGAACTTTCAGCGCATCAATTATTGACGTACAAGCCCATAAGTATGTGAGAAACAGAGTATGTGAATCTACTGTTTGGATGGCAGCTCTGATAAGGATTCAGAGTTTTACTCTTCAGGAGGGTTGATTATCATTGACAAAAGGGCTTAAGTCTAAAACTGGTTGTTCCACCCAATACATGTATAACTTTATTACTAATGCATCATCCAGTGTTGTACTTTTTACTACACAAACGTACAGATCCTTCAAGAGGAGAAATGTCTGTGGTGTCTGCATCTGTCCACATACAGCATATAAGTGGGGCCTTTGTGTGAAAGCCAAAGGCTGCTTTAAAACGTTTTTCAGCATTAAAAAAATACAATAAAATGTGGGGAGCCACATTTTCTGCTGTACTTAACAGGGTATGTGACTATACGGATGTCGTACAGTATAAAACTGCGATGCGTAAGTGGCAGTAGTACCTTTGTAGTTATGCAGCTGCTGGCCGCTCGGCTCCACCACCTCGTTATCCACAGTCACCCCAGGGTGCTTCATACGGAGCTCGGAGAGCATCTCTAGGTCAATCTCACCTACAGGAAGCAATTGCTTTTATTTTTAAAAACCATCAATTTATTACAAATAAATAAAAAAGAAAACAAATAAAGACTTCTACATTCAGTTTGCCCAGCAGATCAGCAAAATGCTCCAGTGAAAGTGATGATGACTTAAGCAGGAAATGACAAATAGCACTTGACAGTTTGGCAAATAATGCATTTTATGTTGAAATACTAGGGGAGCAAATTATTACTGTGATATTCTTTTCAAGATCATTTAGCCAAAGGAAGATGAACTTTTTCTAGGTTGTCGTGAAGCAGACAAGTTGCCAGGTATAAAAGAGTTAAATTGAAGCAAAGGAGGCAATATGGACAGATGTTGAATCTGTCTGATTAGATTGAATAATACCATGCGGAGGAGTTTGGAGCCATTTGATTTTACAGTCCATTAGAGAATGTCTAACATCACTCCATTATGATACTGATATGACAGCTCAGGTAAATGGACAGGATTGGCTTTGACATAGGGGAAGTGTAACAGCACTCATGGGCGAGTAGTGGGTTTGCTCAGAAGAAAATTAACCTTGATGTGTCATGATGAGTGTTGGAAACAATGTGCAATAAAGCTACAGACTGTTGAGGTCACTTTGTCTGAGACTGAGGTTAAAGATTAATCTGACAACTGGAAAAATGCATACAAACCCTTGACAGCGATAATAAGGGTAAAGGTTTTTATTGCTGCGGCCATAAAAGAACCAGAGCTGTTAGACCAGTCTGATTCACTGATTCAACAGCGCCTCTTCACCTTAGCTGTCCGCTATGGAGGACGCTCATCTATTTACTGTGTCACACAACATGAGATAAATCCAGTAGTTCTTACCAGCTCCACTTCCAACCCCAATCACATTTAGATGGGACTTCCCATCTCCAATCCTGGGGAGAGAGCAGAGAACATGTTGAGTCTTCAGAACAGTCAAGTCTTGAAATTCACATCCAGCAACCTGCCAAATGTGGGTCACATTTCTGGGCTTGTAACTGTCACTTCTTCCTGACACTTTGGTACGTGAGGTGTCCTGATCTTGTGTCTGCAGCATCTCCGAATGCTGATACTTTGATTGTTGCCGCAGCATGTTCTGTCACTCACCGTCTGATTTTAATAACACTATTACACTTTTTAATTTACGCGAGTCATATCCCTCTAGATTTCTCTCTGATGTGTTCGAGGACAGTCTCACAGAGCAGAGATCCTGGTTCTCTGCTGCGTGACATTCACCTCCAACAGATTTCATAAACATAGAAAAAACGCGCGGGAAGAGATAAACAGTCATTAGTTGTCATTCACAGTCACACACTGGTTCAGCTGGTTAATATATGTACATTTGTGCAGGCATTTATTTGCTTTTGTGGGTCAGATGGTAACAGTATTCTGTTTTGAGAATGAGTTCAGTCCTAAACAAGTGGAGCTGTGGACTGATCTCAGCAGTGATAATTAGGACGCTTGTTGTTTTGTTTTTTTGCATGTGTAATGTCACTCGATTCTTTGTCTTCACTGTTGAGCACAATAATAAAAAAATATATAGTGATATTAAAAAAGTCCACTGTGATACCTGTAGACCTTTCATTTGAATTTGGGTCATAGACCATTCTCTTTGAAGTTTGCATGTTTTTGATAGTTGACAGCTAAAGGCTAATGAGGCAGAAACTTATGCTGTGGATCCACAAGTTTCACAAAGGTCTCTTTTGAAATAACAAGAGGTGGTGTATGAGGACAAGCCTCCTTAGTCTTAATCAGTGAATCCTCTCACAGACACTATCACATTATTTGTCATGTTAAGTCACATTTTGCCTTCACTTATTCCTCATATTCAGTCTGCACCAACACCAGTTCCATGCCACACACAGACATCCCCACCCTCCCCTGCGGACAATTTCCTGTCTTATGAAAACTGAGTAAATAAGCAACCACCAGTTACATGATATGGTCTCCTTTACTTTGGCAACATACTGAGATGAACAATTCACTTGTCAGCCTATTAGTGCATTGTTTCTTTTGTACCTTATTTTGATAGTCCAAATACTTAAATAAAATACTTTCGCTTAACTAATATCAGTCGTTGGACTGGCCCATTTCTAATCCTTAGAAATATAATGTTGTTGAATATAGGGTGAATATAGTGTGAAGGAAGGGCTGCACCGGTTTTGCTATACTTTTTCTGTACTGGTTAATCCAGTTTCTGAAATTGCTGCATTATGTTGAGAACTCCACTGCTATATATTATTTCAAATGCTATTAACTATGTTTTACATATTCAGGGCCTTCTGTGTTTCATGTTCATGTATGGTGTGGCTATAAGAATTCACACAATCACACAATTCACTCATTATCCAGTGTGTGTGTGTGTGTGTGTGTGTTTGTGTGTCCATGAGTGTGTGTTGTACCTGGCTAGTATATCTGGCAGCTTATTGTGGATGAAGTCCTGCATACACTGATGCTCAGAGGAGCGCTCCAGAAAAAGCTGGAAGGATTTCTGGTACCTGGTATCATCATTCACCAGACTCATCATGGCACCTAGTCTGACAGATACAGAAAACATTTCATAAATCAATAAATAAAAGGAAACAGCGAATGGCCCATTTCTAGTCACATCTAAGTTGGTCAGAAACACTTGTTCCCATCCCCTCGGTGACTATTCTCCATCTATTAAGTCCACCATCTGTTTAGTATTGTACAGCATGACGTCGACTGATTTACAGTACAAAATCGAGTATTACTGAACAGTTGCTTTCGCAACTCACTGTTACAAAGCCAGTTACACCCCCCAACCGCCCACCCTCCCCTCAACCCCACCCACCTTTTCCTGAACAGTGAAAGGCGAATATCAATCAAGCTCAGCTCCTAAACCAATGTAAACTGAACACCCACGGACGGTGGAAGATGATCGTGCCTCTACTCGCTGCGTGTCAAACACAGTGTTCACTGAAGGAGGAGGCTGCGAGAGAGACACGTCTTATCTAGCAGCGGCGGCGGCGGCGGCGAAAGCAGGATCAGCCCGTCAGGCTGTTGACGCACTGGGAGTGAGAACGTGTTGGACGTCCACGGCGCACGTGCTGTGAAAAAGCTGCAGACAGATCGAGACAAAAGGCGACACATATTTCTACTTACTGTGCGTGCAGCAGAGACAGCGTCCACAGAGACTCGCAGGCTGGAGGAAAACCCGCCCACTAGGGTGACAGCTCCCTCTTAAGGAGGGTCAAAGGTGGCAGACGAAATCCCCAAAGAAAAATCAGTCCAATCATCAAACACCACATATAAAAGTGAAGTGAAACATTTGACACATAACACGTTATATAACAAACTTCATATAGATATAAACTAAGGATTTTTCTAAGGGACTGCTAAGGCAATTTAAATCAACTTTATTTGAAACACTGATAAGGAAGAGTTTGTAGCTCCTTCTTGTAGTTAGTCAATTTGTGATTAAAAGCATGCCCCAGTGACTGTTTTGATTATGAGCTGAGCTACAGAGCCAGCAGGACCAGGGGATTGAAAGACCATAATCTACGTTTCCATTTATCTAACATTTGTATGAAAGTCAACTTGCTTGACGTGGTCAAAGATATTTGTTTATCAGCCCTGCAGTTCACCATTGCTGCACAAACCAAATGGAACTCTGATAAGAATAAAATCAGACACATTAGTTACTGTGTTTAGATAATTTTGTATAATGTATGGAGATATGTGCCAGAAAAGATCTGTCATTCAGTGAGTCTAACACATTTTGGCAAGTTTTCATAAAGGGAGCAGGAATGTGAGGTGTTAAAGGACTTCTACAGCTGACATGCTTCTAGCATTAGGATATTTGATATGATCAATACTGTAAAGAAATATATTCAAAGGAAATGTCTCCCCCAACCAGTTTTTGTTATAATGTCGGTCGCATAGACAGGAACTAGCCCAAATTAGATTGTAATTAGGCCACATACCCCATGTGAGGAGATGTTAATCCAGAGAGACAATCCTGAGGAAAGTGGTGAGTTGTCGGATATGTTGGTAGCTGTATTGTTTAGACTAAAATCAAAGCATTTTTTATACAGTGAAACCTTAAGGCAGGTGATGCTCCCTGACTTGGTCACATCTTTTTATCACAACAAATTGTCTACAAAATATTTTACACTTCCTCTGTGTTATAAGTGTATTTGAAGTGTTAATGTTCATAGGTAGATATGTTTTCAGTTTCAAGAACCAAAAACCATCTCATTGTAGTTTCCTCATCTCCTCTTAGGCTTCTCTCTTGGCAGCTTGGTGGGGAGCCAATGAGAGCAGAGGATCTGCACCTCATACATCAGATGATTAGCCGGTTAATTAGAACAAGTGACAGTAGTACCGCACCTTGTCAGACCCTGTTGGTCAATTGGAAGGCAGACAAAGTCTAACTCGGTCTGAATTGCATGATTTTAGCAAAAGCGCAGGAGCTTTATCAAATAAGGGCGATCCATCACTCTCCTATCCTGACCAGTAATTTACCACAGTTAACTTGCACCAAAAGTATCATGGAAACACATTAACACTGTGGTGTTCTTTAAATAACAAGTTCCCAGACAGATCTGTGCTGTGTTTATTTTTGAAACTAAACTACTTGTCAATGATTATTATGTTTCCTAGATGCCGATCCTAGAGAATCCATACTAATAATTTAGAGAGTATACTGAACTATTAAAGCGTCATCTCAATAAAAAGACTGCAGGCAGAATATGAGCTGTACTAGATACCTAACCTTATTACACCAGTTGGCCAGGCTGAAGTCCAAGGTCCTCTATTGATTACATGAGCTTGCACCTATCCACCCGCTCTCTTCGTACCACCTCTCTACCCACAGATCCCAATGTGCTGATCTTGATATGATCAAGAAAATTGAACCTAAAAGCAAAAGGATAAAGTCAGAGGGTGGAAAAGCATTTTTCTACCAAGCTCACAACTCAGTCTTGCAACCGATGAAGCAGAACCCCAGTCTGACTAATTCACTGCCAGATATTCATCATTCTTATCAAAGTAAACAACTCTCTGTTCCTCCATCTCTCTCTATCTCCCTTTCAAACACAAACACACACTGCCATTGCTATGCATATAGGACACAGTGGCCTAAGAGTGTTACTTTGTGTGATTATATAATGCTTTCTTCATATTCAGCAAAAGTCTGCAGTCATGCTCATGGCTCTGTGAGGCTGTACTTAGGCACAGTGGTTCAGCTAAACGATGCTAATGCACTCACAATGGCTTAATATCTTAATATGTTGATGTGAGTTGAATCGTTAGGTATATTGTTTGCCATGTTCACCATCTTGCTTTAATGGGTTTGCACATTAACATTTGCAAATTAACACTTAACACAAAGTGGAGCTGAGGCTGTGGGAAATGTTATTAGTTTTGCACATATGAAGTCAAGTTGAAATGTCACCTGATAGGCTAATTGTGCTAAACAAAGAGCTAGAGGAGAACCAGGCTGATTCAGTTCATCCGAAGGGGAACATGAATGTTTAGAAAGCGCATGCTTGCAAGATAAGTCAAAACTCTGACCTGCTTGTGGCACTAAGACAGTTCTTAACCAGAGCAGAAATAGTTTTTCTTTGCATCATTGCATTTCTGCATTTATGGGGACCCTCCATCTTTAAACCTTGAACAATGAAACACCAAACATATTTTCTTATGCAGTTAAATAGTAGAGCCAAAAGGCATCTGCACTTGCTGTTTGGTCCTCAAGACATTTCATCAGTCATCAAAGAGGTTTCCTCAGTTCTGTTGATTAGCACAGACTGAAGGAGAGATCCGGGCATTCAGAGCTTTATGTGTCATGATATTATGGAGCATCAAACAGTGTGCAGCTGTGATTTCTGATTCGATTCCAGCTGGGGTCTTCTGTCGAGCAGCTTCCTCCTCTGTCTTCCTGTTGCACTCTTCACCTCGCAAATGACTGTAGGCTATGACGAGGTCTAAACTCCATAAACACAAACATAAAAATCAGTGAAGAATCTTTGGAAAATACCGTGACAGGTTTATTTTCATCACTCTACTGGAGCGCAAACAAGCAGATGATAAATTAGTAATAAATGATAATAAACGTGACTTTAAAAGGCCATGTATTAGTCCTAGAAATATTCATTAAGCTCTCATCCTGCTCTGCCAAACTGCAGCACGCTGCGTTTTATGAGAATGATCCAGCTTGCCTGTAATGAATGAATCCTGATTAAAACTAGGCTCTGCCATTGTCAAGCTGTTCACACATCTTCATTGAAACCTGCAAATATGTCTTGAGAGCTACTAAAATGAGATGAATTGGACATGACAAGATCAGCCCACGTCTATGCCACAGATCAGATGGCCATGACACAAGCATTTGAATTCAACCCTCTCTTAAACAAAAGTGACAGTCTTAAATAAATGAATTAGAGGAGACAAAAGATTTAAATACTGTTTCCCTCACAACCTGCGAGCATCATGGGATTATCAGACTGAGAATCTGACTGGAGGGCAAGATGAATCTTATCAGCTCTTCATCTATTCTGGGCTCTGCCTGGGAGCCTGTATCAGTAATTATAATTTATCAGGACTCCAGAGAGAAGGAGCCGATGAAGATCACGGCAAGACCCGAGCGTCTCTCTCAAAAACATTCCACTCTGTGCAACAAAGACAAAAGTATGCAGTGTTTTATTCTCACATTGTTTCACAATTTATTTGCATTTTTGTCCAGCTCTCCATGTACACACAATAGTAACACAAATAGCATGGTACTGTAAACAATGAATGAACATATTTTTAAATTGTTTGGGACATAACCCAATAGTGTTCTCTCATCAGGTCAGATGATGTTTTTTTTTGTTTTATAAAATTAAATGTGACCAAATAATTGCTTAATTAGTTTGTGTTATTTTAAAATTTAAAACCATCGAACAGTTTGGTCGTCACATTTACCACATGTCCCCTCATTGGCCAAATATTAGAAACACTGCCTAAAAGAAACTACTCTAACATGTTTGGCAACTGGTAAAACAGAATCTTTGCAAGGCCACTTGGAGCACTTTCTGCCAAAATGGATCAAGCATGCCTACATACACTCAGCTGTTCACAGCATGTAACAACTGTATTTGCACAACCATTAAGATTATAGAGTTCCCGGTAAAATACATTCAGAAGGAGGTCAGATAACACAAGACCAAATCTTCAGTTTGTGGAGGCAGAAAGAGAAACAGCATTAACTCTAGTGAGTGCCAAAACCAACAAGTATTAGGAACTTAATTCTCCACTGGTTATTATGAATAATGCACTGGATGATGTGGAAATGATACTGGTGAGGAAGAATTTATGATCCACCATGATGATTTCTTATGAGGCTCTCCTGCAATAAAAATCATGGATAACTTGCCGTAAGTAGAAATCGGAAAAGACAAATTATCTGGCTAAATAAATAAGAAGCCTTTACTTTTGTGAATGAGGCAGAGTAACAGATAAAATAAGAAATAGATCCATATGTGCTCACAAATATTTGGTATGTGCTGTCTTTCATGTTTGAGCCCTGTCTTTGTGGTGCCAAAAAATAAAATAAAATAAAATAAGGAAGGGAACAGATACAAAGTATTTGAAACTGTCAAAGAGCAGTCTGCCACCTTGTTCTCTCCCAGACAACCTTGTATTTCAGAATAATTTATTAAATAAATGGTGTAGAAAAGAATAGATTGTGATTCATAGCCTTGTGAAAGAAAAAAAAGAGTGCATTTCACTACATAAAAACTGTGTGATCCAGTGGATAATTCTTCTCGACCATTCTTGTATTTGTTTTAGTGATCAGAGCTTTTTTATTGTTTCAATCGTTATCATGCTGGTATGTGATAATTTGCATTAAAGGTCTGACTATGTTGTTCTCTGATAACTGTGTCACCAAAACAGCCATTTTCAGTGGAAATGGCAGCGTTGTGACAGCACTCCTCAAATGAACGTCTTATGAGAATCAGAGAGGAGAAATTACTGCATCATTGAATGAGTCAACTCAAGGCAAGCCTGCTTTTGGTTTCCACATATACACAACATTATGGCATCATCAACAAAACACAATCCAACGGCAACAACTTGCATTACAATTAAAACACTAGAAAAGTCATTTGAAAGGAAAACCCAAATAAAAGTGATTCAGCACTAACATAGTGCATAAAACATCCTGTTTATCCTCGGAAATTCAAAAAAAGGCTGTTTACCCAAAAGGCTTGTGACGTTTTCTTTTACAAAGATCCAGCACTGATGAGACAAAGTCAAATGTCAATGTTCCATTGTCCTTTGAATGTCATGAGTGACTCCTAACTCCAGATGTTTAGTGTCTCTCACAACAAAATTACTGGACAAATAACCAGGTGGCCCCGCTGAAATCCAAAGTCTACACCTGCGTACCCACTCTGTTGTTGCTTTTTAGCAGTCCTCATATTTTGTGGGTTGCAAACATTGCTTCGACTGTGCCCATGTTACAGTTTAAAAAAAAGAAAGAAAAGAAACCAGAGGTCCGATTATTTCCTGTCCTTTTATCAGCTTTGGTTCCTCTTCTTTGTGGAGGAAAGGTGGCTGCAGCCATAATTGTGGGCAACATCGCCCTTCAGCGGCGATTCACATGTGACCTTCGCCATCCGTCCACTCACTCTATTTTTGCGGTGCGGTGGACACTTGAGCAAAACGTCACCCAGTTCAAAAAGGGACAGTAATCAGTGGTATGTGACGGACGTGGTTGCCTACAATCTGAACGCAGTCACGAGTCTGTCTGAGGCCGAGTGTGTTCTTGTGGTGAGGTATAGCAGCCTGGTTACATATCCATGTCGCCATCATATGCCAGGGTCAAGGGTTTCTGCGGTGGCAGAGTCGTCTTAGTGGTTTTCAATGGCTTACTGAAAAACGAAAAAACACAAACAGAAAAGACAGAAAAGCTGACAGTGTATCTGACTTAGTAGCACGAGGAAGCCCAACGTGATTTCAGTTACAAAGAATTCCATTATCTGATAGCAGCAGCACACAACAACACACAAAATATTGTGTGGAATATAACTCTTACTTGACAGGGTTCAAGGAAAGCTGACGGTTAGCAATTTGCTTTGTCTCCCTGCTACAGCGTTCACTCTGATCTCATGTGAATTGTGTGCGACCTACAATAAAGCTTTTGTTCTTTATGTTGTGTATAGTGACAAATCTCTCAAGAGAGTGATGTAGTACATACCAGACCAGGAATGATAATGCAATAATGAAGAGAACCAAGAGGAATCCGACGGCAGTCACGGCGTAAACCCACAGCTTTACTCTTCCATCTGTGCAATTAAAAAGCAATTTCAACACAAAGTGTGCTGGGTACGAGCAAAACTCTTCTTGTCACATTCAGATAAATAAATGAGCTGGCTCAGACATAATGCAAAGGAAAGACTAGAATTTCTTTAAAGTTGTAATGTTTGCTAGAACATAATGATAAACCCACTGACAACACTGACCTAGAAAAAAATATCCAAGCCCTGGTCTAGTGATGCTAGAGCTACAACGGCAGGTTCAAAAGGACACCAATGATCTCAGTCTGACTGGTTGAGCTGTACACATGATTTCCATTTCAGTACCTGGGCCAACGGGTCGTAAGGTCCACTCGGTGAAGAGGTCTTGAGCCTGAGAGGGTCCGGGTTTTAATCTTCCAGAGTTGGTTTTCACATCAGCCTTCTTGTTGTTGTCCACCCCCGGGGTTCTGGTGCAGTAGTCCAAGAAACCGTGCGTCGTCATCACTTCAGTGTAACCCTTCTCACACCCACACACTCCGCTCTGCACCAGCATTTAGAGGCAGCACAAGACAAACTGTAATTGTTGGTTTCCTGTTGCAACAAAACAGTCTGCTCTACTTTCACTCTACTTTCTGAAGACTTTCTACTCTTACTGCAGGTTGATTCATCCTAACTCTGGCATTAAACTGTGCTCCTCGGGGGTGGGGGGGATTATGCCAACACTTGTTTTGTATTTTAAGTGCAGTTGCATGAAGGGTGCTCTAAGGGGCAGTAAAACGTCAAGCTTAGCCTATTATTTCTCATTTCCATTGCTGGCTGCATGCAGTTGCCCCCCTCCCTCCCTCCCTCCCTCCCCCACTCCGCCCCCTCACTTTCATCTAGGTGTAGTCTCTAAGTGATACGGAGCCCACATTCATTGGTGCTAATATGATTTTCCCTTAATTGCCTGTTCTTGACAATTAAAAATGCCATCTATCAAAATCCATTTAAGTCCCCGCTCGCAACGCGGGAGCAGCAGGAAACAGTAGAAAACTCAGTGAGACTTATGGAGATTGCAGCTGCCTGACCAAAGTGCAATGATCTTACCGTTGTGCAGTGTGAGAAGGGTTTAGTGCACGGAGGATGGCAGTGTCTGACCGTGGTTGGCCTTTTCTGTGGGAAACATCCCCCTGGAGGAAGACAACAGGTTGTAATTTCTGTACCTTTAGCCATTGATCAGTAAATTAATGTACTGTCACACCTGATTAATGGCTCCAGTTGCTTATCAGGCTCCCTGATCAATCTGTGAACATTTTAATTCCAACATGGAAAATTGTGTGTCAAAATATCAAAGAGTAATGCCTGGGGTTCCTGCCTCCTCTACAGAGGTTGGCGATTCCTTCTGGGCTCATATTTGTCAGAAACACTTCCTTACAGCGATAAGATCACATTCAGCCTCTATTTACAGCACATCAAGCTCGCCTGAAGCCTTTGTTCCCATAGCACTATTACCTTTGTTCTTTTTCTCCACGCCCGCTTTGCTTGCCACAAATACAAATGCATGATTATATTTATATGGATTGAAAGCCTCCCGGCTCAGAGTCTGGCTTATTGATTACTTATGTTAAGAGGGAGAGGAGAAATCAATGGAGACTAAACAGAGAATGGGCAGCTCAAATAAGGTGTTAAATTCAACTACAACACTACACTAAAATTATTCTTTGTTTGTGTGTGCCTGTGTATAAGAGACAGAAAACATATGAAGTTTCTCTACACTGCAGGCCCACACACACTGTTCTGATTGACAGACTTGATCTGGTGTAAGAGATTATCCATATACATTGCAATTCCATTGAAAAATTAGATTCAAGGGAGCAAAATATAATATTAACCATTATGTGTCAATTATGACCTGAACCAAATAGGAAATATGCTCTGAATTTTTTCAAACCGCCACCTCTGCAGAAATCACCTGTGTGACAGATTTCTCAGACAGATTAAAGAAGATCCACTTACTCTCATGGCAACATTTACAAATTCCTTGTTGAGCGATCAAATAATCTGACATTGCAGCACATCCATGTGATCCAGAGTGAATTCACACTGATTCAGCTCAGAGCGGGGGAACAAAAGCAGAACTGGGACACTTTCAGCTGCAGCATGCACTAAACTAGTCATACAAAGATATTCATGTCTATATGAAAGCATGTGGTTTTGTATGTGAAGACACGGCAGTGACTCACCTGTGACGTTAACACCATCCGAACGTTGACACCACACTACTCTCTCGTTGTTGCTCCACCCCCCTGTCCTCCACTGGTAACTGTGGCACTTCCCCTCTGTAGTAATGGCAGAGAGGATGTTCATTAGCAGTTTGTGCTGGGCGTTCAGCTCTGTCTTCAGGCTCACATGGACATTAACCACCACTTCTGCTGCTGCTCTGCTACTTTGTCTCCTAAGTTAAGATGAATTATGTTCGTAGTGAAAAAAAAGAGCACTTTCTCCACTGAGGCAGTGTGCTATGAGACAAAGGCATCTTTGGAGGGAATGCAGCGATAAAAATTGCTTGGAAGTGAATGAACTTCCCGCAGAGAAAAACTGCACTGAAGAAAGAAACTTGAGTCTAGTTTCATGCATTCAAGAAAGTGTGGACTCTGAAAAGTGTCAAGATCACAAGTAGAAGAAACACCACAGGGAAGACAGAAATTAGTTGAAAATTACACATTAGAGTTTCACAGGTGTGAAGTAGTAACCACAAGACAAAAGACAAACAGACAAAAGTTTGAAAAGCATAAAAAAATAGGGAAAAGCGAGTTAGGATGCGTTTGATTACACGGAGGTATGAAAGTACCAAAGTGATCAACATGGTTCTATTTAATTATACAATGGAAATATTAAGAAATGCATAATAATAAGCAAAATGATAACTCTGTGGAATGGGTTGGGAGATGAAATGAATCTCCATTTACATAGTCCTCTGTAGGAGTAATTAGCAGTAACAGTGGCAATGAGTCGTCAGTTAATGTTTTGGATTTGTCTGTATAAAATATGGTCAAATCTTCGTCTAAGTAAGAATTATGTTAATGGAAGGACATCACACAGGGAACCACAGTCTCCCTACACAAAGAGAGAGAGAGAGAGAGAGAGAGAGAGAGAGAGAGAGAGAGAGAGAGAGAGAGAGAAGAGAGAAAGTTTCTCTATGGTTGAATCATTTTTCATCAAGAAAATTAAACTCTATCTATGGTGTAAATAGAGCACTGGAGGGAGAACCGTGATTTGTGGCCTGATTTGCTGCTTCTGAGCCAAAACAGATCAGTCAAGGGGAAATTAAATTCCCAAGTTTATCAAGGTCTCTTACAGGATAATGTCAAGGTGTCCACCTGCTGGAGCTCAGTACAGGTTGGGTGCTGTAGCAGCACAATGACCCTGAACATCAAAGTAAATCTACTATAGAATGATTTCAAACAAAGAAAATCCACCTTTTGGAGCGGCCCAGTCAGAGCCCAGACTTTAATCCTGTAGAGATGCAATGGAATGACCCAAAGAGAGCCACTCACACCAGACATCCTGATAATATGTCTGAGCTCAAGCAGTTCTATAGGCAAGGATGGACCAAACCCTGAACAGACAGCAGGTCTGATCTGGAACAGCTTGTTAGAGGTTTTTGCTGCCAAAGGAGGTTTGAACAGTTATTATGTCCAAGGGTTCATTCAGTTTTCCATCAGCTGTGTGAATAATGAATGGTTGTGTTTGACAAAGAGATAAGAATTTTTATATATATATATATACAGTATATATATATGGTTCCTTTATATCATCTTAATTACGGATTACGTTTGATGACCAGTTATAACGAGGTCGCTCTGCAGGGTCCACATCTTTTCTTCCTGCTGCTTCATCTATTGATGGTTCAATTACTGACCTGTTAATGAAAACCTTTTCATGATCTGTAATTTCTAAGCATTAACCCTCCTGTGACTCAGTTTCAATGATACCGTTCCTACTATAGATATAAAACTACCACTTGCACACTGGCCATAATATTTTTTCCTTTTTTACCCACCAACGTGTTGATATTAAAGTGAAAGGTCGAAAGAAGCCTTAATATCTGTAATGAGCTGTGGCAGTGGGCGCTCTGTGATGGTGCAGGGATAAATACTGGACCATAGTTTCCAAACAAGCAGGATTAAATAGAGATTGTTTTGGCGGCCCTCAGGAGGAGATCTGAAGTTTAATAACCATTTATTAGAAGATAATTGTCATTTCATTGATCCATTTTGAGGGTCAGGGCCTTTTGTTCGTGTTTAAAATTTCAATGGATCCAGAGTGACTGAAACACAAGGAGAAACTAAGCTGCTCTGACGGCCTTGACCTTCCAGACACTTGATATTCACAAAATGTTGAGCAAGTCCCTTGATTTTTTTTTTCATCTATAGAGAAAATAAAGGGCAACTGAACACACCCAGTTCTTGCTGACCTCCAGTGGTTGGGGTTCTCACGAGGCGGCTGTGCCCATTAAACCTGCATTAACTGATTCTTTTTTTTGTCAGCTTACAGGCAGGAGGAACCAGCAGCTAACACAACACTGACACACCGTTACCCTTGCAAACAACTGCTTATTAAAACATCCAGTAGTTATGGAGCACCATTTGCATTCATTTGCAGTCATAAACCTTGTCACATGATGAATGTTAGTCCATTATTCACTTGCCTTTTAGCTCTGTATTTTGAACTTCACTACTTCTTACTGTGGGGGAAAGTAGTGCTCAGCGGTTTATTAGAGCTGTAGCTCTGGCTGGAAACGACACTTTGAGAGCAGTGAGAGTGAACTATATGGGCAGAAATTTGAATCATTTATATTTGAATTTGAATTGCTAAACTTGAATAATTGAATTAAAAATTTGAATTTGAATCATTTGAAATTGTATTGTTTAATTTGAATCATTGCATTAGAAAACTGTATCTGAATAGTATAATTTGAAATTGAAATCCAATGAAATTTGATCCTCACTGAAAATCCAACTCTCACAATTCAAATTCAGGTTTCAAAATTCAGATTCAAAATTTCAAAATTCAAATTCAAATTCAAATTCAGTTTTCAAAATTCAGATTCAAAATTTCAAAATTCAAATTCAAATTCAAATTCAAATTCAGTTTTATTGTGACAGACATCCGAGTACTTGAAGGATGAAGGGGGTCAGTGTATCTTTTGGTCATTGGATTTTCTTTTGATGAATGGGAATTAAAAATCAATAATCACTGCTTTATTCTATTTTCGTTTTGAAATACACAAAATAAAATTGAAACACAAAGCGTTCTTCTTTTTGAGTATCAAAGAACAATTAACTAAAATTTAATAACAGTTTGATTTTCATGTTCTATTTCATATAACAAAAATAAAATCACTAGACTACAGAAACAAAAAAACAAACTTTTTTTTCATATTCACTGACACTGGACACTGGAAGTTGTCATTTACAAGGCAAAGCAATGGGCCGGATTCGGACTGGTCTATCAGGCCAGTTGATAGTCTTGCCTGGGCCCGGGTTGGAACGAGACAGTGTTAGGACCCCCACCCCCAACTCAAATATTACATAACTATTTTTTTTCCACAAATAGGCCTATTCTGAAACAGTATTCTGTAATTTAATGCCCTGGGCCAGGACAACAGACCCCCCCCCCCCCCCCCTATTGGCGGGGGACAAAGTCTTCACACGCACATACTCACAACATACAGAGTAGAAGAAGGGAAAAGGGAGATATAGCAAGTCCATACTTTGGTTATAACTTTTGCCACCTGTGATGTACATTGGGGACTCAAGCTTCTGCCATTTTCATCTTAAAATCTCCTTTCTGCCCTCATTTTCATCTGATAAGCGTACAGATTTCTGTAGATGTCAGGCCTTGTTTTACTGTCTGAAATCATATCCGAGTAGATTTTGGCCTACAGAACCACAGACACACAGGTACCGTAGTGCTCATTGGCGCTCTTGCCTTGAAAATGACAACATCTGGTGTCAAAATATATATATAATATATCTATTTGGTCTGTTGACTGCTGATTTTATTTTTTGTTATGTGACATGATTTGAAAATCAAACTGTTTTTAAATTTTAGTTAATTGTTCTTTGACACTCAAAAACAAGAACACTTTGTGTTTCAATTTTATTTTTTGTATTTCAAAACGAAAATAGAATAAAGCAGTGATTTTTGATTTTTAATTCCCATTCATCAAAAGAAAATCCAATGACCAAAAGATACACTGACCGGGAAGGACGAAGGAAGAGCAATCGAGCTCAGATACACAGGACTCATCTCGCCTGTGTATCTGAGCCATGGATCTATCTGAGCTCGTAAAGAGAGTGCTGTGCTTAACTGGTTCAACTCTGGTGCCTCCATTAGCTGCTCCCATAGGCGTAATTTACGCTGGGGACGCTGGGGACATGTCCCCACCACTTTTTGTCAAGAACAATTTTGTCCCCACCACAAAATTAACTTAACATTATCCTAATGAAGAATGACGAAAAAACGTTTATAAACTATGACAAAATAGGCAGCCTAAACAGTGTGCACGGCGCAGAGCTTCTGCCGGAGCGAACTCGCAACAATGTAGCTTCGATTAAAGAGTTCTCACAGCCCAGAGCGGCGCGCTGCGCGCGTCCTCGCAGGCGCTTGGCTGGTTACACAGGGAGCTGCTTCTCTCTCTCCGCGCCGGTAAAACATCAACTCCACTCGTCTGTACTCGGTTTTCCACACACACAGGTCTGTCTCTAGCTCTGTATGGATTGTGTGTGTGTGTCTCGTGTGCAGACGCAACTGACAAATATTTATAGACGGACAAGCAACAACTTCATTACCGGTAATCATCATTTTGTTTTGAAAATTGACCGGATTCTCTCGCCTTTTCTGTGCCCGACTTCCTGTCTGGTATGATCCGCCCAGAGCGATAGATATAACAGAGTGGCGACAGCCTTTGATGTCGCCGCCAGCGCGGTCACGTGGTTCATAGCTCCCAATAGAGAGCCTAAGCGGAAGCAGGATGTAACGGTCACCATGGGACCTCAACTCTGAAAAGCTCGCCATTCAAATGAACGGGACTGAAAATGTTATTTCGTGATCCGTTTGAATTGTGCCATGAGAAAAAAATATGTCCTCTACCTGTTTAAAACATCACGTTTCATCCCGAGAAATCAGCAGTTTGTTGTAAAACTATTGTAAAATAAAATTCAGAAGAATCCGTAACCAGAAAGACTACAAGTCGCGCAGGTGACGTCACACACCAAATGCCGCCCTTTCCCGTGTCAGTTGGTGACGTATTTTTTGTGGGACACAGATCTGTAGTCCGTGGAGCGGTCTTTACACTAAATACATTCTTCTGTTGCCGTTTTATGATAAACGGCTGATTTCTCGGCATGAAACTTGACGTTTTAAACAGGTAGAGGACATATTTTTTTCTCATGGCGCAATTCAAACGGATCACGAAATAAAATTTTCAGTCCCGTTCATTTCTATGGCGAGTTTTTCAGAGTTGAGGTCCCATGGCGCCGTTACTTCCTGCTTCCGCTTAGGCTCTCTATAGTTCCAAACGAGGCTGCCGCTGTCATGTTCTTCTATGGGACAGACAGCACTGAGCTTGCTTTTGGACGGTAAATATTAAAAAATAAACCGCACAAAGGTATATTTACAACTGTTACTGAATTACTGTATGTACATCAATGTCAGTTTTCAAACAAAAGGCAAAATCTTCTTGCTTCAAGGTTTTATTTGTCACTCTAAAGTGAAGATTAGCCTGCCCTACGGTAAAAATGGCATAAGAAGAGGAGTAAAGCAATATATTAAGCGGGAATATATATATTTAAGCATCAAAGATGTTCAATCAAACCCACACAGTTTGAAACAACGTTCAAAACACACACAGCCAGTATCACAACTAAACGTAAAGCCCGCTAGCTTAATGCTAACGTATAATGCAAAACCTCATAGACGGGCTAACAGAAATTAGCATCGATATCGCCATTTCGCGGCAACCGAGCCATAGCAGTAGCTGCCAAAACCTGGCTTTAGCGCTGTCAACACGTCACAGTTTTAATATTTTTTTCATGCAAGAAAGTCACCGTTTAATCCAGAGTCTGTGGTCAGTTCATAACGTTTGTTAGGAACTTGCACCGATGTTTGTTCTGGGAGAAGTGCAGAGTCTGTGTGAGCCCCGACCGGGGACCAGGGGCAGCGGCTGTCACAGCAGCAGCAGCCGCTCTGCTGAGCTGATCTGCCGGCGGGCCGACCGTCCTCCTCCCGGAGGAGGAAACGAGCCAAGTAACGTATCCGCATGCTTTGGTTTACTGCTGGCTGGTTAAACTCTTTTTAGGAGATTACTGTTGGTCTCATTGATGAAATTTAACAACTGTGGCAGTGGCATTAGTTTGTCTGAATGTGAAGTGAGCAGGGCTGCTTCTGGGCTACGGACTGAAATCACCACAGCTACATAAATAAATAAATGTTTTTCAATGAACCGATCAGTGTAATAATTTTTATTTTGTTAAGTCAACATGGTTACTGTACTTGGGAAAGATTATTACCACTTTATAACTTTTAAACTAATAATAAAATTGGTCGGTATTTCATCAACGTAGCTCAGTAGTTTCTTGCTGTGCAGCCATAGAAACAGACGTGGTCCAGCGCCACGGGAGGAATGTTTGGAACTATTAAGGGCTCCATAACCCGGAAGTCGGCCCGCCATTTTTTACAACGGAGTCCTATGGGAGTGTCGCCACTCTGTTATATCTATCGCTCTGGATCCGCCTATCCAGCTTGACAACGGTGCTCACGGCTCGCGTGAAAAATAGAACAGACGCCGAACTGAAGCGCGGCAGCGGATTGTAGCCTACCGGATGAGACAGCACCCGATATGTTTGGGTGCAAAGTCACTGTTAACGAAATCAACATCTAATCTGTCCCTTCAAAATAAAGTTTGTAACGTGTCTGTTTGGAGCAGCTGCTGACAGTGACAGTTCCTCATCACTAAACCTGAGCCACCATCCGATCCTCCTTCACTCACGTCGTGACGACGGGACAAAGTCTTTTGGACATATTGTATATTCTTTGTTTTTCCTCTCTATAACTGTCTCGTTTCAGTTTTTGCCGGTTGGCAATCATCTGGTGTGCACCCGCTGTTTCTCTGTTTCTCACTCACTCTCGATGCGCATAAATGTTATAAAAAAATAAAAAAGGAAAAAACACAGATGCACAAATTGAAATGACCTACTGTAGTGTAGTCTAACAATTCAATGACCACAGCTGATCACCAGCTTGTCATGCCCACCTGTCACGTCTCTAAACACAACTACGGGCTTCTTCTTCTTTCTTTCTTTTTTTGCTGCGGTCCGGCGGTGAATAAAAATAAAAAAAAATGCTCGTGAGTCCGGTCCAGGGTCCAGGGTCCAGCCTTCAACACTGGTCGGACCTGGTCGGGTCTCTGCTAATTTATTTGCTCAAACTTGGAGCCAGACCCGGTCCAGTAGGAGACCAGAGTCTGGTTGAGAACGGCAGCCTATGACGGTCTGGGAAATGGTGTCAGGTGCGGTGCAGCGGCGTGGGAAGGGGGGGTGGTGAGGACAATGACCATATATGGTCATTGTCCTCACCACTTTTCAAAGTAAACAGCCTGCTCCTGTCTTTGCTGCTGCGGCGGCGACAATTCTCAGTCTAATCTCGGCTGAAAAAAGAATAAAGGAAGCCGTCTTCGCCGTGACTGGCAACTACGTTGTGACGCCGATGTTTTGATATCAGCGTTAGCTGCTAATTAGCCTGGCAGCGGCTAACGCTGCCTGTAGCCGAGCGGACTGCCAGGCTAATTAGCAGCTAACGCTGATATCAAAACATCTTTGTCACAACGTAGTTGCCAGTCACGGCGAAGACGGCTTCCTTTATTCTTTTTTCAGCCGAGATTAGACTGAGAATTGTCGCCACCGCAGCAGCAAAGACAGGAGCAGCTAATGGAGGCACCAGAGTTGAACCAGTTAAGCACAGTACTCTCTCTACGAGCTCAGATAGATCCATGACTCAGATACACAGGCGAGATGAGTCCTGTGTATCTGAGCTCGATTGCTCTTCCTTCATCCTTCATCCTTCAAGTACCCGGATGTCTGTCACAATAAAACTGAATTTGAATTTGAATTTGAATTTGAATTTGAATTTGAATTTTGAAATTTTGAATCTGAATTTTGAAAACTGAATTTGAATTGTGAGAGTTGGATTTTCAGTGAGGATCAAATTTCATTGGATTTCAATTTCAAATTATACTATTCAGATACAGTTTTCTAATGCAATGATTCAAATTAAACAATACAATTTCAAATCATGTGATTCAAATTCAAATTTTCAATTCAATTATTCAAGTTTAGCAATTCAAATTCAAATATAAATGATTCAAATTCAATTTCTGGTGGCACAAATTTCTGCCCATAGAACTACAACAGTAAAGTTGCAGCTTGTGAAACTAAAACGAGCTGAAATATGCGGAGCTGAGGGAAGTACAAAAGTTTTACAAAGCGTTTTCCTCCGTACCTTTACAGGGCTGGGTCTCAAAGACTTGATGTGGGCAGCTGCCCTGGTTTTCCATGACCTGAATGATCACAGCTCTGGAGCGGGCTTGGCGACCAGTGGTCTCAAAACTCCGCCCCTCCAAGCAGGTCAGCTGGCAAGAACTCCAAGATGACCACTCAGTCAAATGGCAGTCTCCTGAGGAGAAAAGAAAAGGACAGAAAAAAACATCACTGATATGCACAACTTGGTCAATAACACTGAGAGTTTCTCTTTGAAACTTGGGGGTGGTTTATATTCAGCTTGCCGACACTATTTCAGGGATCATTTTATTGGCTCCCCTGCTTGCTCCTGGAACATTTAAAAAGAGATCGAAAGCAACTTCAGCACACATCTGCGGCTGATAATGTACCAAATGCACAAACAAATTACTCAGAAAGCCCAGTGGGTATTCAGAAGTAATTGACCAACCAGAGTTATAAATTATACAATACAAGCTATAATGCAGAGCCCAACTGTCAAGACCCAGCCCTGAAATGTGTCTCATAGGGGAAGCGAGACTCATTTGGTATGGGAAATGTTTGTAGTGGATAAAGGCTCGCTTGTGTACTTTTTCAGTCTACAGACTCCTTGAAGGTCAACCATTAATATCCATTGTATATAGTCTCTGATAGTATAATCTTGTAGGGACATCACCCGCTGCCACAGCTCCTCAGCAAGAACAACCCTCTGATTCTCTGTCTGGAGTGTCCATCAGTGACTTTCTGTGGATTCACGCATCTTATTATCTTTCATCTTCAAACGCTCCATCAGCTTCGCCCATGCTGCTATGGCTGTGGAGACATGCTGTGGCAAAAGCCGCAGTGTGCAGCGAGCAGCACCACACGTACACACACACTGTACATCACATACATGTCAAAAAGCCCTCCCTTGGCCCTTACACTTTGCCTGCCACCTCCACACCGACCGACACATGAACACACAAGAAAAATACACAAACATCTGCTCTTGCCATCAAACGGTCCTGATCCTGAGCCAAGGCTCACAGACAGCAAAGGCAGTTTGAGTGATGAATCAAGGCGAGGATCAGAGGAGGGAGAGAGACAGATGAGCAGGAGCAAGTGCTGCAAGATGGTGCCTCTTCATAGTGAACGCTAACAACAGCACACATGGCAAGAGCCAGCGGAGATCTGAGCAGCATTTTCTTCTCTCTAACCCGATAATGATTGTGTTTCTCTTTCGTACAACATGATAATTGTGCAACTGGCTTGTGCCTCAGCACAATAGTGCTTGAATATATGAATGAATGACAATTTAGCCAGCACATACAGTATGTCATACATAATTGCATCCATACCTTTCACACACACAAAAAAAAAGTCATACAGTGACTGAAAAGGGAATAGGCTGAAGCCTAAGGCTTATCCTATACATTCCATAAGATAGGATCCCCTAAAATATAAATAAAAAATAAAATTAAAATAATCATTACTGTAATTTATAATTATTAATTATTTAAATTATTTAATTTTAAGGCTTTCTTGAAACTCAACAGAGAACTACATAACTTCAACTCATCACTGAGCTTATTCCATTTAACTCCCAAAACTGAAACACATTTGTATTTTCCATTAGTTCTCACTTTACACATTTCGAAAATCAATAACCCTCTCAAATTATAATTTCCTTTTCTTAATTTAAATAACCGAAGAATACAAACTGGAAGGCATATGTATAGTTTTTCAAGCCTGACGCCATGTGTGTGAAATCACAGCCGTCAGCTGGTGAGTAGCTCCCTCACCTAGAGACTATGCTGTTTTCACACTGCGTCCAAAAGAGGAATAAGCCAGTCGGCATCATGGGATGTCAATTAACTCTGATCTGCTGGGTTCTTGTTGCCATGGTGATTTATGCCATAGGTTTCAAGTGCCCTCATTAAAATAATCAATCAACAGCAGACTGACAGCTTGATTTCCTGATTCCAATATTTCTTAAAAATGTTCTTTAAAATGTCTAAAATGTGGAGGATCTGAGGAGGAGCTACATTATTCAACGTCCACTTTACTGAAGGAGGAAAATAAAATATATATAGTTAGCGTATACAAAGTTAACGTCAAGCTTTTACTTTGTTTTACTGAGGTTTCATAATCCAGCCATCTCACAGCTGAGACACACTACAGCACACAGGCAGCCCCAATATTTTTATTTCTTGTTTCTTTTTGTTTTTTACTTTTTTATTGCCAACTTACAGCTACAGGCGGCACTCCGCCAAGACCGGTGCTCTTTCATCATTATCCATCACAGAAAACAGCATGCACGAATTTTGATGTGCACTGCAAACTGGCAACAGTGAATGCAGCAGCGCTGTAAAAACCGCAAGAGAAACACGTTGATTTAGATCTGCCCCTGATACATTCCACCAGCAGTGATTACAGGGTAAGCAAGTTTAAGCACACAAACCTGTTTTATGTGTGTTGTGCAAGATGTGTACAACAATCATCAGATCATTGACAAGTGACTTTACATGATGCAGTGTAGTGATGTAATTTGTCAAAGCTCAAAAAGTGACCCACTTCCCCTTTAGTAGCTAAAGCTTAAGTTATTAATAGTATGTATATACAGACCCAAATCACCGTATGTTTCACTAACTATCAGATGTATCTTTAATAGCAATAGGAATGTGGAACCCAGTAAGACTGGCGGTGCTTTAAGACACAGCTAATGGGGATCTTTACAAATAAACAATAAACTAAAAAAGGATTGATATTTTGAAAGATGCCAGCAGATGGGGGTTTTCCTCATGTATACTGCTCTAATGCTTCATGCTGTTGCAAAACAACAGCTTATGAGGGGATGTGTTTGTTATAGATTGGTTAAATGAACCAGATTAAAAAAACAACAACACGGGGCGGTGTGTGGCGTAGTGGTTAAGGCGGCCGCCCCATGTAGAGGCTACAGTCCTCAACGCAGGCGTCCCCGGTTCGAATCCCGCATCGGGCAGACCTTTCCTGCATGTCATTCCCCCTCTCTCTGCCTCCCCCTTTCCTGTCTATCTCACTGTGTTATCAAATAAAGGCAAAAACGCCAAAAAAAAATAAACAACAACAACACATATTTCATGGGACAAAAAGGTCAATTCCCTTATTTTCAAGATGATGGAATTTGATTTTGCATTTGAACCCACATTTTTCCAGTAAATAATAATAATAATCTCTGTGTCTGAGGTCTAATGGAGCTCACTGGTAAATTGAAATACAGCATAGCTTTGCTGCTCTTACTACCATAACACACCATTGTGCCATCATACCAGAGGTGTGGACTTGGACTCGAGACTTGAGACTTGACTTGGACTCGAGTTCCGATTTTGATGACTTAAGACTTGCTTGATCAAATCAAAAAAAGACTTGGACTCGCTTGGGACTTGATGCCAAAGACTTGAGACTCTACTTGGACTTGAGAGCAAAGACTTGAATTCAAGTCAAGTCACATGCAGCAAGCACAAATATTAAAATATTTTAAAAAGTGTCACATCAACGTTATACTGCAGCAGCCAGCCAGAGACATTCCTATAGAACCCAGTCCTGTTATCTGTCTTGGCTGTATAATTAATGCCAACACACTAATGCCTACCACACACATGAAGATAATCTGGATGATTTTGCCCCGATTTTCCCCCTTCCGACCAAAGACAAAAATTGCCCGATTATCTTGGCTCTTAAGAGTATTTTATGAGATTCTCCTGTGGTGTGTGGTGTTTTAAGATTTAAATTCTCCCAACAATCGGCTCGTAAAACGGTCGGCGGCGACCATCGTAAATATTAAACATGTTCAGTATTTACGATTGTTGGTCCCAACAATCGTGACCGTTTGGATCAAAAATTGGCTTGTGTGGGGGAAGCCAACAATCTCGAGTCACCGGCTCTGCTTCTTTATGTAACCAATAAAGAAGCAGCTGACTGTAGCATACAGTAACAAACCAGTGTGGCTAACGGCTCCATGGCATGGATCTATATAATACATCCATGCACCATGGCTACCATCAACAGACTACGTCAGATCACGTTTGATCACACGAGATTTCTGGCGTGTTACTGTACGTCAATTTTAAATAGCTTTATTGGCATGAGAAGGCAGTGCTTATATTGACAAAGCATATCACAATATAATATTAATAAAAATAAACAGATGAATAAGTGGCAGAACATTAACAATAAAATATAAACAACTTAACAATTGAGGCGTGGTCATGATCTTTACGTATCATTAATTATAATCGATTTGTTTGGGACTCGAAACAAAAATCTTAGGACTTGGTTGGGACTTGAAAAAAAATCTTAGGACTTGGTTGGGACTTGAAACAAAAATCTTAGGACTTGGGCCGAATTCCGATTCTCCCCTTAGCCCTAGCCCTTGGCCCTAACCCTTCGTTTTGCGCGTTCACGTGAAGTGGTAGGGGTGTCCCAATTCTGGTTCAGACGAGGGTTAGGGGGAAGTGGTAGGGCTATCTCGCCCTCGAAACGGAGATTTTTCAGGGGCACACTACGGACCGAGGGCTATGGCAAGTTTCCCAGAATGCATCTTGCGGCAACCAGCAGCTGATTTATTTCTCACTGTAGCGCTGTTATTACGTCATTTTGTTAAGTTTTAATATTTTTTCATGCGAGAAAGTAGCTGTTTAGATCCCCAATGTGCGGTCGGTTTATCCACATGAGGCTGTTTAGACGTTTGCTCCGATGTTTTTCGGAGAAGTGATGCTCCACGGTGGAGCCTCCACCTGTGGAGCAGATCAGCGGCTCGTCACGGAGACATCACCCCGTCCGGAGAGCTCGTCAGCCGGCCAACCTCCCGACCTCGTCCCGGTAGAAAAGACCGACCGCTAATTAACTTACCCGCAGGGTTTTGAAGGTTTACCGCCGCGTAGTTACATTCTTTTTAATAGATAAATGCTCGTCTCATTGATGAAATGTAACAATTGTCGCATTAATTTGTTTGAATTAAAAGTGAAGCTTCATGTGTTTTGGACACAGAAGCAGCACTGCCTGGGGGATCTGTAGCCTATACAGAAATCACCACATTTACATCAATAAATAAATGTTTTACAATGAACCGATCATTCTTCATTAAATTTTATTTTATTTTATTAAGTTAACGTGGTTCTGAATAGAGGATTTGTGGCAAAAGCTCGTCACGTCTGCTTATGTGAAAGCCAGCAGAGACGACTGATGACGCATGTGATTGTTGAAGTGGTGTCCCAATTCGTAGGGGTTCCCTACTCCTTGTAGCTCCGTTTCAAGGGCAAGGGTAAGGGCTAGGGGTAGGGCTAGGGGTAGGGGTAGGGATGAAAAATAGAATCGGAATTGGGCCTTGGACTTGACTTGGGACTTGAGAGCAAAGACTTGAGACTCTACTCGAGACTTGAGAGCAAAGACTTGAGACTCTACTTGGACTTGCAACATAGGGACTTTCTCCCACCTCTGCCACCTAGATATTGTTTAATCTATATTAGTAATAGTCCAACAATGTATTCATGCTGTCATGTTTAAATATATTTGAGTAGACTTCAGCTTTTCAATTTCTTTATGCTAATCTTCAACAATTTAAATAATTTCCAATCATTTCATACAAAATAAACCTCCTTCTTACAGGTTCCATTTGTTAATCTATTTTCACTTATTACTTTAGCCATGTTAGCACTTGTTTATCTGTTTTCTGTAGCAGTGCTTTTTCCAGCTGACTGCAGACTCCTCAACTGTTAGACTTAATAATGCAGGATTTTCCAACACATTCCTCTGCCTTTTCAACATTTCTACTGCTTTTAGACTAAACACACATTTATTACACTTAAACCTAAACAATTCAGGATTTTTTCCATCACTTCATGTCAATCAGCTTCCTGCTTACATGTTCCTTCTTTTTAATCTATTCTCACTTGTTGCTTCAGCTATGTTACTCGGGTTCATCAGTTTTCCTTGCTGTGGCTAGCTGCAGATTTCAACTCTTCAACTGTTAAACATCTTCAACATGCAGGATTTTAACATTTTCTTCTCCTTTTTTTTTATTTATTTTACATTTCTACTGCTTTTTGTCCTTAAAAAGGCATTAATCTTCAAGTTATATATTTCAGCTTCAACGTTAGACTTTTTCAACAGTTCTTCAGCTAATTCAACTTTGTTTCAATGATTTCTTCAGCTTATTCAGCATTGCTTCAGCAATAGCGTTCAGCTGCTTACAGCATTCACACGCATTTCCTGCAGAAAATGCTTTCTTTTTCTAGTTATTTATTATTCTGAGTCTTCTTCCCTTTTTCTGTGTTTAACTACTTCTTCATACTTTGTGCTATTTCAACAATTCATATATCAAAACGTGCAGCTTTTTCAGGACATTTATGCTATTATTTTTCTCTTTCATACTATTTATACTTTTTAAAATATTTAACTTTTTCTGCAATTTTTTTCCCATAGGAATACATTGAAACAGTCGTCAAACTCTTCAAATCTTCTGCTTCATTCAGCCTCTAATAGCTTCAGCATACTTTCAGCTACAGACTTCATTCAACTTTTAAACTGTTCACAAACCTTCAACTATTCAGCTATATCTCAGCTTATTGATATCTTCAACAGTTTCAGATATATGTATAGTTTTAAAATCATTAAAATTTCTGACAAAATTCAGATTTAACATGAAAGTCAATGGGACGGAATGTTCGGACGTTGGCAGTTGGTAGAGTGACAGAGGGTCTAAAAATCCTCTCACATTTTTCTCTCTATCCTGCCAGCACGGCCACAGATTACACTCTACACACATAATTTCGGGCATGCTTGTAGACAAGCTCATCCTTGATCTCTTCATGTGCTCAAAAAACCAGAGAGACGAACACAATTTAAACTGGGAGCCTCCGAGTGCAGCCAGTTCCCTCTCTCCTCCCATTGACTCCCATTCAAAAGTAGGCGCTGATTTTCTAAACGTCCCAAAGTTTCCAACCTGCGACCCAATCAACATTTTTTACTCTAGAAACACCTAAGTGACATGGACGCGTTCAGCAAGGTCTTATGGTTCGGAAAATGTAAACCTTTGCCCGAACTAAGTACAGATTTGTCGTACATTAGATCTGTTTGAGGGTGTCACAGAACAGTTAAAGCCTATGGTTAAAGCTGCCACCATACCGTAAAGCCACCAGCCAACAGTTACAGGTAACCTCAACATGGCAACCTCACCATGGTAACCTCACCATGGCAACGTCACCATGGCAACGCACACACATTCTCTCTATTTGACTGTCTGTCGGTCACACACACAAATGGACACACACTGACCATACACACATATCCAACACACACACACACACACACACACACACACGGACACACACTGACCATACACACATATCCAACACACACACACACACACACACACACACACACACACACACACACGGACACACACTGACCATACACACATATCCAACACACATATAATTTTTATTAGAGTAATTTGAGTGTACTTAAAATGTTAATTTTTCTTTCACCACAATCTTCAACAATTCAAATAATTTCCAACCACCTAGCAGAGGTGTGGACTTGGACTTGAGACTTGAGACTTGACTTGGACTCGAGTCCCGATTTTGATGACTTAAGACTTGCTTGATCAAATCAAAAAAAGACTTGGACTCGCTTGGGACTTGATGCCAAAGACTTGAGACTCTACTTGGACTTGAGAGCAAAGACTTGAGACTCTACTTGGACTTAACCCTCTTGACTTGAATTCAAGTCAAGTCACAAGCAGCTAGCACAAATATTAAAATATTTTAAAAAGTGTCACATCAATGTTATACTGCAGCAGCCAGCCAGAGATGTTCTATATAGACCCCACTCCTGTTATCAGTCTTGGCTGTGTAGGCTATAATTAATGCCAACACACTAATTCCTACCACACACATAAAGATAATCTGGCTGATTTTGCCCCGATTTTCCCCCTTCGGACCAAAGACAAAAATCGCCCGATTATCTTGGCTCTTAAGAGTATTTTATGAGATTCTCCTGTAGTGTGTGGTGTGTTAAGATTTAAATTCTTCCAACGATCGGCTCGTAAAACGGTTGGCGGCGACAATCGTAAATATTGAACATGTCCAGTATTTACGATTGTTGGTCGCAACAATCGTGACCGTTTGGATCAAAAGTCGGCTTGTGTGTGGGGGAACACGACCATCTCGAGTCACCGGCTCTGCGGAATGTGACGTGAAATTGAATGTAACCAATAAAGAAGCGAGCTGACTGCAGCACACGTAGCATAACAAACCAGTGTGGCTAACGGCTCCATGGCATGGATCTATATAATACATCCATGCACCATGGCTACCATCAACAGAGTACGTCAGATCACGTTTGATCACACAAGATTTCTGGCGTGTTACTGTAGGGGTGAGTGGGGTAAGATGATCCAGTGGGTAAGTTGACCCACCCCTTGTTTCTAGGAAACTATAGGAAAAAGTTAGCATGTGACCAAATATTTGGGAGGCAGGCATCATTTCATGGAGTCTGTGAAGATTAGAACCACGTGAGTAAAGTGGTTTAACATTTATGACCAAAAAATGTTTCACTCTCGAGAGTGAATTTTGTCGATCATAAGTTTCATGAGAATTGTGTTTAGACCAAAAGAGATGATTGCAAATTTGTTTTATACATGGGTTGTGGTATCTATGAGCTACAACATGAGGTAGTAAACCTAAATGAAACTGCACCATTTTAGCTGTGAGAGCAATAAACCCAAGCTAAGGTAGCTGTGGGGTAAGTTGATCCATTTGGCCAGGGGTAAGTTGAGCCACCTATTCTATACACTTAATGAATGTATTTTGGCTGTATATGTCCAAATGATTAAATCAAGATTCTGTATGTTTGTGATTACAGTAAGTATGTTCCTATAAACAGGAAAAGTTGTTTATAGTGTGCCAAACTTTACTTTCAAAGAAAAATATCTGGGATTCTTCCCAAGATGCCACGTAATTGCAAAACTCCCCAAATCTCAATGAGTTGGTGGCTCAGCAGGAAGTCCCTGCAGTTTGTGTTCACCTGTAACCTGGACAGATGAAATATTAAGTAAAGGGGGAGGTAGGAGATGGATGGAAGGAAAGAAGGGGGGGTTGATCAATTTACCCCACTCCTATGGTCAACTTACCCCATACATGGGGTAAGTTGAGTCACAAGACCACTTTTTTTGAACATGCTATATTTTAAAAACAGTTATATTTACACTCATTCTGTTAATTTGTAGGGATACAAAACATCCTGAATGCAGATGTGTTAGTTAGCAAC
Source organism: Trachurus japonicus (assembly GCF_045865225.1). Lineage (NCBI taxonomy): Eukaryota > Metazoa > Chordata > Actinopteri > Carangiformes > Carangidae > Trachurus > Trachurus japonicus. The sequence goes on along the minus strand of NC_140916.1, from coordinate 11,724,296 downwards.
AAAACTATAATTGTCTTGATGTAGTGATCCTGAATACAAAAAGTGGCTCAACTTACCCCACTCTCCCCTATGTCAATTTTAAATAGCTTTATTGGCATGAGAAGGCAGTGCTTATATTGACAAAGCATATCACAATAGAATATTAATAAAAATAAATAGATCAATAAGTGGCAGAACATTAACAATAAAATATAAACAACTTAACAATTGAGGCGTGGTCATGATCTTTACTTATCATTAATTATAATCGATTTGTTTGGGACTCGAAACAAAAATCTTAGGACTTGGTTGGGACTTGAAAGAAAATTTTAGGACTTGGTTGGGACTTGAAAAAAAATCTTAGGACTTGGTTGGGACTCGAAACAAAAATCTTAGGACTTGGACTTGACTTGGGACTTGAAAGCAAAGACTTGAGACTCTACTCGAGACTTGAGAGCAAAGACTTGAGACTCTACTTGGACTTGCAACATAGGGACTTTCTCCCACCTCTGCCACCTAGATATTGTTTAATCTATATTAGTAATAGTCCAACAATGTATTCATGCTGTCATGTTTAAATATATTTGAGTAGACTTCAGCTTTTCAATTTCTTTATGCTAATCTTCAACAATTTAAATAATTTCCAATCATTTCATACAAAATAAACCTCCTTCTTACAGGTTCCATTTGTTAATCTATTTTCACTTATTACTTTAGCCATGTTAGCACTTGTTTATCTGTTTTCTGTAGCAGTGCTTTTTCCAGCTGACTGCAGACTCCTCAACTGTTAGACTTAATAATGCAGGATTTTCCAACACATTCCTCTGCCTTTTCAACATTTCTACTGCTTTTAGACTAAACACACATTTATTACACTTAAACCTAAACAATTCAGGATTTTTTCCATCACGTCATGTCAATCAGCTTCCTGCTTACATGTTCCTTCTTTTTTATCTTTTCTCACTTGTTGCTTCAGCTATGTTACTGCTGGTTTCATCAGTTTTCCTTGCTGTGGCTAGCTGCAGATTTCAACTCTTCAACTGTTAAACATCTTCAACATGCAGGATTTTAACATTTTCTTCTCCTTTTTTTTTTTTTTTTTTACATTTCTACTGCTTTTTGTCCTTAAAAAGGCATTAATCTTCAAGTTATATGTTTCAGCTTCAACGTTAGACTTTTTCAACAGTTCTTCAGCTAATTCAACTTTGTTTCAATGATTTCTTCAGCTTATTCAGCATTGCTTCAGCAACAGCGTTCAGCTGCTTACAGCATTCACACGCATTTTCTGCAGGAAATGCTTTCTTTTTCTAGTTAGTGTGAATGCTGGAAGCATTCACAGTATTGTTATTCTGTTCGGCCATTTTGTTTCTTTAAACTTATTATTAGGGCCACGGGCAATCGCACCGGGCACTGGTCCCAACAGCTATGAAATAGCTGCAGGGACCAGTGCCCGGGCGAAGCCCGGGCACTACTGTTATTGTGTGGATTTTTAGGGCCGCGGGCAATCGCACCGGGCACTGGTCCCAACAGCTATGAAATAGCTGCAGGGACCAGTGCCCGGGCGAAGCCCGGGCACTACTGTTATTGTGTGGATTTTTTCTTCTTATTATTTTTCCACTTCCGGCCAACTTTCGATTCGCTACTAGTCCTGCAACTCGAAGAGTTGCAGGACATATTATATATCAAAACGTGCGTCCTGATCGGGATCGGTGTGCTATTACTTTTCTCAACAGTGTACGAATTATTCGCGACGTAAGTCGCGAAATACTGCGCAAAATTTTTGCATGTAAGTCAATGGGACGGGCGGGAAAAAAAGAGCGAAAAAGACCAATCATCGGAGTTTAACAAACGTCTACTGCTCAGGCATACTTTCACCTAGAGACTCCATTTAAACTTTAAACAGTAGACACAAGTCTTGTGTATTGTCGTATTACTCCACGTTTTGATAGGTCATATAGTTTTTGATCAATCCCTGATCAATGACCATGATCATTTTTGGAGAAATTATGAGTTTATAATGGGTGTGTATTGCATGGAATGTTCGTGTCAGAGTGCGTGACATCATCGGTTAGAGTGGGAGAGAGTGAAGAAACATTCTGTATTTTTTCTGGATAAATTGCCACCACGGCCACAATTTACACTCTACAGACATAATTTTTTCAGAATTTGTAAGACAAACTTGTTATCTCTCATGTCATGTGCTCAAAATATCAGAGAGACTTACAGAACTTACAGAATCAGCCTCTGAGTGCGGCCACGTCTGTCCCTGCTCCTCATTGAGTCCAATACAAATATTTTCTGAGAGGAGCAGAACGGCCTGATGTTTTAAAACTGCCAGCGTCGCCAAAATATTTACTGTAGAAACACCAAATCGTACCGAAATTTTCAGGAAGTCCTTAGAGCAACGTTGATCTGTGTTTTGTTCTGATAGGAGTTACCGTTTTCTCACCCTAAGCCTAATTGTGAGACCGGTTTAGAGGCAGAAAATGGCTCTTTTTCTCCACGTTTCTGTCTGCCTCAGCCTGCGGGGGCCCCTATCGCCGTGGTAACCTCTTTGATCCTCAGGCCAGAGCTCGTTAACTTCATAAACAATCCAGCTGGCGCTCGTTTAAATGTTTATAAACACAGACACAGCTAAATCAGACTGACACAGGATGCAGCTACTAACTAACTATGTGACAAGTCAGTCACACACACACACACAGACTCTAGAGCCAGCTTCATGTGATTACAGTCACACACACACACACACACACACACACACACCTTCATGTGATTAAAACACAGTTAACGTGCAACAGAATTTAAACTTAAACCATGATTTAATCTGGTTTTAAAGTTAAACCTTGTTGGTGTCACACACACACACACACACACACACACACACACACACACACACACACACACACACACACACACACACACACACACACACAGGTAACCTAATGTGGTTACAGCTCCTCCATATCAGTGCTTATAGAAAGATGATCATGTGTCTGTCTGATCAGCTCTGTCTTGCGCTTAAGATCGTGGGTTTGATTCCCATGTTGACAGAGATGGTAAAATCGGCAGTAGCCCCGCGGCCCATTCAAAATTTCCCGAGAGGAAATTTTCTAGTTTCTTATTATTATTTTTCCACTTCCGGACGATTTTCGATTCGCTACTAGTCCTGCAACTCGAAGAGTTGCAGGACAAATTATATATCAAAACGTGCGGTTTGATCGGGATCGGGGTGCTATTACTTTTCTCAACAGTTTACGAATTTTTCGCGACGTAGTCGCGAAAAACTGCGCAAAAAATTTGCATGTAAGTCAATGGGACGGGCGAAAAAAAAAGAGCGAAAAAGACCAATCATTGGAGTTTAACAAACGTCTACTGCTCAGGCATACTTTCACCTAGAGACTCCATTTAAACTTTAAACAGTAGACACAAGTCTTGTGTATTGTCGTATTACTCCACGTTTTGATAGGTCATATAGTTTTTGATCAATCCCTGATCAATGACCATGATCATTTTTGGAGAAATTATGAGTTTATAATGGGTGTGTATTGCATGGAATGTTCGTGTCAGAGTGCGTGACATCATCGGTTAGAGTGGGAGAGAGTGAAGATGAAGTTCTGTATTTTTTCTGGATAAACTGTCAGCACGGCCACAATTTACACTCTACAGACATAATTTTTTCAGAATTTGTAAGACAAACTTGTTATCTCTCATGTCATGTGCTCAAAATATCAGAGAGACTTACAGAACTTACAGAATCAGCCTCTGAGTGCGGCCACGTCTGTCCCTGCTCCTCATTGAGTCCAATACAAATATTTTCTGAGAGGAGCAGAACGGCCTGATGTTTTAAAACTGCCAGCGTCGCCAAAATATTTACTGTAGAAACACCAAATCGTACCGAAATTTTCAGTAAGTCCTTAGAGCAACGTTGATCTGTGTTTTGTTCTGATAGGAGTTACCGTTTTGTCATGCTAAGCCTAATTGTGAGGCCGGTTTAGAGGCAGAAAATGGCTGTTTTTCTCCACGTTTCTGTCTGTCTCAGCCTGCGGGGGCCCCTATCGCCGTGGTAACCTCTTTGATCCTCAGGCCAGGGCTCGTTAACTTCATAAACAATCCACCTGGCGCTCGTTTAAATGTTTATAAACACAGACACAGCTAAATCAGACTGACACAGGATGCAGCTACTAACTAACTATGTGACAAGTCAGTCACACACACACACACAGACTCTAGAGCCAGCTTCATGTGATTACAGTCACACACACACACACACACACACACACACACACACACAGACTCTAGAGCCAGCTTCATGTGATTACAGCATAGACTGTAAAAAGAATGGACGTAGCGTCCGTGACGTCACCCATTGGTTTGGGGGAGTCTGTTTTGTGCCGCTACTACGGGGGTTTGAGCCGCGCCATGTTGGATTCTACTTGCCATATTTGGAGCGGTGCGGCCGTTGGCCGGCCGAGAGCCCGCCCACTGGCCTCGTAGCAGCGGTCGCCGGACCTGTCACTCAACGGTTCTGCGCCCTAATTGGCCAGAACTTTAAACCTAATAACAGTAAAACGGTAGAGTTAAAAAAAAATTCACCCCCCTCAGAGTGTGTGCGAGGGTAGAAACTATCGGTTGAGACCAAAAAAATGAAATGTACCAGGCTGTAAATATGTTTTTTAAAGCTGTAAAATCGGCTATTTTAACATGGGGCTCAATTGGAGTTGCTCCCTTCTGGAGCCAGCCCCCAGCGACAGCCCAGGGGATTGCAGCTTTTTGAACGCGGAAGTGAGCTTCACTTCTCAGAACGACAACTGCCCCCTTGGATTACAGTCACACACACACACACACAAACACACACACACCTTCATGTGATTAAAACACAGTTAACGTGCAACAGAATTTAAACTTAAACCATGATTTAATCTGGTTTTAAAGTTAAACCTTGTTGGTGTCACACACACACACACACACACACACACACACACACACACACACACACACACACACACACACACACACACACACACACACACACACACACACACACACACACACACACAGGTAACCTAATGTGGTTACAGCTCCTCCATATCAGTGCTTATAGAAAGATGATCATGTGTCTGTCTGATCAGCTCTGTCTTGACCTTAAGATCGTGGGTTTGATTCCCATGTTGACAGAGATGGCACAACCCGCAGTAGCTCCCGTGGCCCATTCAAAATTTCCCGAGAGGAAATTTTCTAGTTAGGGCCACGGGCAATCGCCCCGGGCACTGGTCCCAACAGCTATGAAATAGCTGCAGGGACCAGTGCCCGGGCGAAGCCCGGGCACTACTGTTATTGTGTGGATTTTTTCCTAGTTTTTATTATTTTTCATCTTCCGGACGATTTTCGATTCGCTACTAGTCCTGCAACTCTTCGAGTTGCAGGACAAATTATATATCAAAACGTGCGGTTTGATCGGGATCGGGGTGCTATTACTTTTCTCAACAGTTTACGAATTTTTCGCGACGTAGTCGCGAAAAACTGCGCAAAAAATTTGCATGTAAGTCAATGGGACGGGCGAAAAAAAAAGAGCGAAAAAAGACCAATCATTGGAGTTTAACAAACGTCTACTGCTCAGGCATACTTTGACCTAGAGACTTCATTTAAACTTTAAACAGTAGACACAAGTCTTGTGTATTGTCGTATTACTCCACGTTTTGATAGGTCATATAGTTTTTGATCAATCCCTGATCAATGACCATGATCATTTTTGGAGAAATTATGAGTTTATAATGGGTGTGTATTGCATGGAATGTTCGTGTCAGAGTGCGTGACATCATCGGTTAGAGTGGGAGAGAGTGAAGAAACATTCTGTATTTTTTCTGGATAAATTGCCACCACGGCCACAATTTACACTCTACAGACATAATTTTTTCAGAATTTGTAAGACAAACTTGTTATCTCTCATGTCATGTGCTCAAAATATCAGAGAGACTTACAGAACTTACAGAATCAGCCTCTGAGTGCGGCCACATCTGTCCCTGCTCCTCATTGAGTCCAATACAAATATTTTCTGAGAGGAGCAGAACGGCCTGATGTCTTAAAACTGCCAGCGTCGCCAAAATATTTACTGTAGAAACACCAAATCGTACCGAAATTTTCAGTAAGTCCTTAGAGCAACGTTGATCTGTATTTTGTTCTGATAGGAGTTACCGTTTTGTCATGCTAAGCCTAATTGTGAGGCCGGTTTAGAGGCAGAAAATGGCTGTTTTTCTCCACGTTTCTGTCTGTCTCAGCCTGCGGGGGCCCCTATTGCCGTGGTAACCTCTTTGATCCTCAGGCCAGAGCTCGTTAACTTCATAAACAATCCACCTGGCGCTCGTTTAAATGTTTATAAACACAGACACAGCTAAATCAGACTGACACAGGATGCAGCTACTAACTAACTATGTGACAAGTCAGTCACACACACACACACAGACTCTAGAGCCAGCTTCATGTGATTACAGTCACACACACACACACACACACACACACACACACACACACACACACACACACACACACACACACACACACACACACACACACACAGGTAACCTAATGTGGTTACAGCTCCTCCATATCAGTGCTTATAGAAAGATGATCATGTGTCTGTCTGATCAGCTCTGTCTTGACCTTAAGATCGTGGGTTTGATTCCCATGTTGACAGAGATGGCACAACCCGCAGTAGCTCCCGTGGCCCATTCAAAATTTCCCGAGAGGAAATTTTCTAGTTATTATTATTCTTACTTCTTTCACCCTTTTTCTGCGTTTAACTCCTTCTTCATACTTTGTGCTATTTCAACAATTCATATATCAAAACGTGCAGCTTTTTCAGGACAATATTGCTATTATTTTTCTCTTTCATACTATTTATACTTTTTAAAATATTTAACTTTTTCTGCAATTTTTCTCTCATAGGAAATGAATTGAAACAGTCTTCAAACTCTTCAAATCTTCTGCTTCATTCAGCCTCTAATAGCTTCAGCATACTTTCAGCTACAGACTTCATTCAACTTTTAAACTGTTCACAAACCTTTCAACTATTCAGCTATATCTCAGCTTATTGATATCTTCAACAGTTTCAGATATATGTATAGTTTTTAAAATCATTAAAATTTCTGACAAAATTCAGATTTAACATGAAAGTCAATGGGACGGAATGTTCGGACGTTGGCAGTTGGTAGAGTGACAGAGGGTCTAAAAATCCTCTCACATTTTTCTCTCTATCCTGCCAGCACGGCCACAGATTACACTCTACACACATAATTTCGGGCATGCTTGTAGACAAGCTCATCCTTGATCTCTTCATGTGCTCAAAAAACCAGAGAGACGAACACAATTTAAACTGGGAGCCTCCGAGTGCAGCCATTTCCCTCTCTCCTCTCATTGACTCCCATTCAAAAGTAGGCGCTGATTTTCTAAACGTCCCAAAGTTTCCAACCTGCGACACAATCAACAATTTTTACTCTAGAAACACCAGAGTGACACGGACGCGTTCAGCAAGGTCTTATGGTTCGGAAAATGTAAACCTTTTGCTCGTACTAAGTACAGATTTGTCGTACATTAGATCTGTTTGAGGGTGTCACAGAGCAGTTAAAGCCTATGGTTAAAGCTGCCACCATGCCTTAAAGCCACCAGCCAACAGTTACATGGTAACCTCAACATGGCAACCTCACCATGGTAACCTCACCATGGCAACGTCACCATGGTAACCTCACCATGGTAACGTCACCATGGCAACGCACACATTCTCTCTGTCTGACTGTCTGTCGGTCATATACACACACACACAAATGGACACACACTAACTACCACACACACACACACACACACACACACACACACATCCAACACACACACACACAAATGGACACACACACACACACAAATGGACACACACTCACCATACACACACATCCAACACACACACACACACACACACACAAATGGACACACACTAACTACTACGCACACACACACACACACACACACACACACACACCATACACACACACACACACACACACACGCACACACACAAATGGACACACACTCACCATACACACACATCCAACACACACACACACACACACACACACACACAAATGAACACACACTAACTACCACACACACACAAACACACACACACACACACACACCCAACAAACATACAACCACTTACCAAACACATACACAATTTACACAATTACACACAAACAGACACACATGCACACACAACAAACACACACACAAATGGACACACACTAACCATACACAAACAGACACACACGTCCAACACACACACATTTCATACAGTTGTCAGGTCAGAACTTTTTGTATATCTTCCTCACTCACACACACACACACACACACACACACACACACACACACAACACACACACACACACACACACACACACACACACACACACTTTTCCTACAGTTGTCTGACTGTTTTGTATGTACCTCTCTATCTTCCTGTTGTAGTTAATGGACTCGTTGCTGTTAATTTTGTTCTTTAGCTATTTAAACTGAAAATACACATTTCCCCATTTTGGTCATGTTGAACACATTGTTTTACACGTATCCTAAACTACTGAGGCTCTTCTCAACCATTTCACACCATTAAACCCGCTGTTTACATGTTCTACTCCTCAGCTAATGCTCGATCTATATTCTTCAACAATGTTCTTCTGCTGTCAGTTTACAATGTATTTCAGTAGGCATTAACTTTTTTCCTAATTCAGGAATTTTACAATTCAAGTAATTTCCAGCCATTTCATACAAAGTCTCACATCTTCTACTTTTAAATATATTCTCAGCCATTGCTTCAGCTATGTTAGTGCTGGTTCATCAGTTGTCCTTCCTGTCAGGTTAGCTGCAGATTTCAACTATTTAACCATTACATTTAAACATGCAGAATTTAAATGTTTTCTTCTCCCTTTAGCATTTCTACTGCTTTTTACCTTTAAAAAGGCATTCATCTCACACTACAAGTTATATGTTTCAGCTTTTTCCCTCCTAGGGATGAATAAAGTATTCCTCTACTCTCTACTCTACTCTACTCTACTCTAGCATTAGTCTTTTCAACATTGCTTTAGCAGTTTCGTCAACTAATTTAGCATTGATTCAACAATTTCTTCAGCTCATTCAGCATTGCTTCAGCAACAGCGTTCAGCTGCTTTCAGCATTCACACGCATTTTCTGCAGGAAATGCTATCTTTTTCTAGTTAGGGTGAATGCTGAAAGCATTCACACTATTGTTATTCAAATCTTTATTATTATTAATATTATTATTAGGGTGAATGCTGAAAGCATTCACACTATTGTTATTCAAATCTTTATTATTAATATTATTATTATTCTTACTTCTTCCCTTTTTTGGCCCTTAACTACTTCTTCATACTTTCTACTATTCAAACAATTCATATATCAAAACGTGCGGCTTCTTCAGGAGATCATGGGATGTATTCAACTTTTTCATATCATTCATACTTTTCAAAATATTCAAACTTTATTGAAAAATTTTTCCCCATAGGAATACATTGAATCGGTCTTCAAACTGTTCAAATCCTCTCCTTCTTTGAACTTCAACTGCTTCAACATACTTTCACCTACAGACTTCATTCCACTTTTAAAACGTTCACAAAACTTTCAAGTATTCACGGTATATTCAACTTTTTCATATCTTCTACCGTTATTGATCAGTACCCTTCAACTGTTCATGATCATTTTTTGACAAAATTCAAATTTAACATGCAAGTCAATGGCACGGAATTTTCAGAGCTAGAGTGATGATGACATCAGCTAGAGTGACAGAGAGTCTAAAAATCCTCTGACACTTTGCTCTCTATCCTGTCACCACGGCCACAAATTTCTTTCTAGACACATAATTTTCCCCCACTTTGGTAGACAAACTTATGCTGTGTCTCACAGTGTGCTCGAAAACGCAGAGAGGCTAACAGAATTTAAACTGGGAGCCTCTAAGTGCAGCCAGTTCCCTCTCTTCCTCTCATTGACTCACATTGTAAAGTAGGAGCAGATTTTCTGAGAAAAGCAGAAATGACCTCCTTATATTTCTTGCGACGGTGAGAAAAGTTTTTGCCCTACAAACATTTAATGCACATTGGCTCGCTCAGGAAGGTCTCCTTGCCCGATAGTCATGACCACATTCTGGTAAGAGGTACGGTTCTCTTTTCAGAGGCTGTTGTTCGGAGCTGCACAGAGCTCAAATCTCACTGCTCTGCTCTGTGTGGTGCAGACAGAGAGAGAGAGACACACACACACACACACACACAGACAGATAGATACACAGACACAGAGACACACTGGCTTACAGCTCATAATCAGCCTCTAAATGAGTTCATATCTTTGAGGGGAATTTTTAAACATCTCTAATAATTTATTTCTCTTACATACATTTCAGTTTATTCTTGTAATGGAGATTTCAGGATTTGGAGCTTCTTCATGTCCTGACTTTCCTCTTTAACCCTTTACTTTGAAGGACTTGAACTTTTTCTCATTAATTCCAACAATTCAGACCATTTCTCAACCATTTAAGGACTTTCACATTTTTCATTTATGAATGTATATCTTCACACTCTTTTTTTACACGTATCTTAAACAATTCTGGCATTTGCATCCATTCCACATCATTCAGTCTCTTTCTTTCTTTCTACTCCCTTTCTCTTTCTTTTTACTTCATTCTTTGTTTCCTTGTTTCTACCCCATTTCTATATATACCCCAGTTCTCATAATGGATATTTCAGGATTTGGAGCTTCTTCATGTCCTGACTTTAGACTTTTCCACCTTCAATCCTTACATTTTACTTTGAAGGACTTTGACTTTTTCCTCATTAATTCCAACAATTCAGGCCATTTCTCAACCATGTAAGGAGTTTCATATTTTTCATTTATAAATTTATATTTTCACACTATTTTTTACACTTAAACAATTCTGGGATTTGCATCCATTCCCTATCATTCAGTCTCTTGCTTACAAGTTATACACTTCAGGTATTGCTTCATTTTTATACATATTTGTTCAACAAATACTTTCAAGCTCTTAATATATTTATTCATTTGAGTAGACCTATTTTTTCCACACCAATCTTCAAAAATTCAAGCAATTTTCCAACATCCTTCTTATAAGTTCTTCTTTTTAATTTTTTTCTCACCTATTTCAGATTTCAACCATTCAACTGTTAAACTATAAAGATGCAGGATTTCTACATTTTCCTCAAACTTTTTATTAACATGTTTAAATTTTACCCTTCAGATATGTTGTAGTTATTCTGCCCTTTAACGGATTGTAACTACTTCTATATTATTCTACTTTTACACTTCAGATATTGTTTCATCTATATTAGTAATGGTTCAAAAAAAAAATTCTAACTGTTTTAAATAATAACAAATGCATCCATTCCATATCATTCAGCCTCCTGCTTACAAGTTATACTCTTCAGGTATTGCTTCATCTTTATTTATATTTGTTCAACAAATGCTTTCAAGCTGTTAATATATTTATTCATTTGAGTAGACTGAAATGTTAATTTTTTCACACCAATCTTCAAAAATTCAAGCAATTTTCCAAACATTTCATACAAATTCAATGTCCTTCTTATAAGTTTTACTTTTTAATCTTTTCTCACGTATTTCAGATTTCAACCCTTCTACTCTTACATGCTCGACTTTTAGCCTTCAGATATGATGTAGTTATTCTAACTTATCCTTACCTTTAAAGGATTGTAACAACTTCTATATTATTTTACTTTTATTCCTCAGATATTCTTTCATATATTAGTGATGGTTTCAACAATGTTTTCAAGCCACCAGTTTTAAACTTGTTTGAGTAGACTCAAGCTTTTCAATTCATTCATACTATTCTTCATTAATTCAAGTAATTAGCACCCATTTCATACATCCTCCATCTTTCATCTTCTACTTTTACTATTCAGATATTGTTTAATCTACATTAGTAATGGTTCAAAAATGTTTTCAAACTGTCAGTTTTAAGTAAATCCGAGTAGACTTCAGACTTTCAATTTCTTCATACTGATCTTCAACAATTCAAGTAATTTCAAACCATTTCATACTCTTCATATATTGTTTCATCTCTTCAAGATTTCTTCAGCAGTTTCTTAACTTAATTCAGCATAGTTTCAACAATTTATTCAGCTCATTCAGCTTCCAGCTTCCAGCATTCACCCGTATTTCCTTCAGGAAATGCATTTTCTAGTTATTCTTACTTCTTCCCTTTTTTGGCCCTTAACTACTTCTTCATACTTTCTACTATTCAAACAATTCATATATCAAAACGTGCGGCTTCTTCAGGAGATCATTGGATGTATTCAACTTTTTCATATCATTCATACTTTTCAAAATATTCAAACTTTATTGAAAAATTTTTCCCCATAGGAATACATTGAATCGGTCTTCAAACTGTTCAAATCCTCTCCTTCTTTGAACTTCAACTGCTTCAACATACTTTCACCTACAGACCTCATTCAACTTTTAAAATGTTCACAAAACTTTCAAGTATTCACGGTATATTCAACTTTTTCATATCTTCTACCATTATTGATCAGTACACTTCAACTGTTCATGATCATTTTTTGACAAAATTCAAATTTAACATGCAAGTCAATGGCACGGAATTTTCAGAGCTAGAGTGATGATGACATCAGCTAGAGTGACAGAGAGTCTAAAAATCCTCTGACACTTTGCTCTCTAACCTGTCACCACGGCCACAAATTACACTCTAGACACATAATTTTCCCCCACTTTGGTAGACAAACTTGTGCTGTGTCTCACAGTGTGCTCGAAAACGCAGAGAGGCTAACAGAATTTAAACTGGGAGCCTCTAAGTGCAGCCAGTTCCCTCTCTTCCTCTCATTGACTCCCATTAAAAAGTAGGAGCAGATTTTCTGAGAAAAGCAGAAATGACCTCCTTATATTTCTTGCGACTGTGAGAAAAGTTTTTGTCCTACAAACATTTAATGCACATTGGCTCGCTCAGGAAGGTCTCCTTGCCCCGATAGTCATGACCACATTCTGGTAAGAGGTACGGTTCTCTTTTCAGAGGCTGTTGTTCGGAGCTGCACAGAGCTCAAATCTCACTGCTCTGCTCTGTGTGGTGCAGACAGAGAGAGAGAGACACACACACACACACACACACACACAGACAGATAGACACACAGACACAGAGACACACTGGCTTACAGCTCATAATCAGCCTCTAAATGAGTTCATATCTTTGAGGGGAATTTTTAAACATCTCTAATAATTTATTTCTCTTACATACATTTCAGTTTATTCTTGTAATGGAGATTTCAGGATTTGGAGCTTCTTCATGTCCTGACTTTCCTCTTTAACCCTTTACTTTGAAGGACTTGAACTTTGTCTCATTAATTCCAACAATTCAGACCATTTCTCAACCATTTAAGGACTTTCACATTTTTCATTTATGGATGTATATCTTCACACTCTTTTTTACACGTATCATAAACAATTCTGGCATTTGCATCCAATCCACATCATTCAGTCTCTTTCTTTCTTTCTACTCCCTTTCTCTTTCTTTTTACTTCATTCCTTGTTTCCTTGTTTCTACCCCATTTCTATATATACCCCAGTTCTCATAATGGATATTTCAGGATTTGGAGCTTCTTCATGTCCTGACTTTAGACTTTTCCACCTTCAATCCTTACATTTTACTTTGAACGACTTGGACTTTTTCCTCATTAATTCCAAAAATTCAGGCCATTTCTCAACCATGTAAGGAGTTTCATATTTTTCATTTAAAAATGTATATTTTCACACTTTTTTTTACACTTAAACAATTCTGGGATTTGCATCCATTCCCTATCATTCAGTCTCTTGCTTACAAGTTATACACTTCAGGTATTGCTTCATTTTTATACATATTTGTTCAACAAATACTTTCAAGCTCTTAATATATTTATTCATTTGAGTAGACCTATTTTTTCCACACCAATCTTCAAAAATTCAAGCAATTTTCCAACATCCTTCTTATAAGTTCTTCTTTTTATTTTTTTTCTCACCTATTTCAGATTTCAACCATTCAACTGTTAAACTATAAAGATGCAGGATTTCTACATTTTCCTCAAACTTTTTATTAACATGTTTAACTTTTACCCTTCAGATATGTTGTAGTTATTCTGCCCTTTAACGGATTGTAACTACTTCTATATTATTCTACTTTTACACTTCAGATATTGTTTCATCTATATTAGTAATGGTTCAAAAAAAAAATTCTAACTGTTTTAAATAACAACAAATGCATCCATTCCATATCATTCAGCCTCCTGCTTACAAGTTATACTCTTCAGGTATTGCTTCATCTTTATTTATATTTGTTCAACAAATGCTTTCAAGCTGTTAATATATTTATTCATTTGAGTAGACTGAAATGTTAATTTTTTCACACCAATCTTCAAAAATTCAAGCAATTTTCCAAACATTTCATACAAATTCAACGTCCTTCTTATAAGTTTTACTTTTTAATCTTTTCTCACGTATTTCAGATTTCAACCCTTCTACTCTTACATGCTCGACTTTTAGCCTTCAGATATGATGTAGTTATTCTAACTTATCCTTTCCTTTAAAGGATTGTAACAACTTCTATATTATTTTACTTTTATTCCTCAGATATTCTTTCATATATTAGTGATGGTTTAACAATGTTTTCAAGCCACCAGTTTTAAACTTGTTTGAGTAGACTCAAGCTTTTCAATTCATTCATACTGTTCTTCACTAATTCAAGTAATTACCACCCATTTCATACATCCTCCATCTTTCATCTTCTACTTTTACTATTCAGATATTGTTTAATCTACATTAGTAATGGTTCAAAAATGTTTTCAAACTGTCAGTTTTAAGTAAATCTGAGTAGACTTCAGACTTTCAATTTCTTCATACTGATCTTCAACAATTCAAGTAATTTCAAACCATTTCATACTCTTCATATATTGTTTCATCTCTTCAAGATTTCTTCAGCAGTTTCTTAACTTAATTCAGCATAGTTTCAACAATTTATTCAGCTCATTCAGCTTCCAGCTTTCAGCATTCACCCGTATTTCCTTCAGGAAATGCATTTTCTAGTTATTATTATTTTTCCACTTCCGGACGATTTTCGATTCGCTACTAGTCCTGCAACTCGAAGAGTTGCAGGACAAATTATATATCAAAACGTGCGGTTTGATCGGGATCGGGGTGCTATTACTTTTCTCAACTGTTTACGAATTTTTCGCGACGTAGTCGCGAAAAACTGCGCAAAAATTTTGCATGTAAGTCAATGGGACGGGCGAAAAAAAAAGAGCGAAAAAGACCAATCATTGGAGTTTAACAAAAGTCTACTGCTCAGGCATACTTTCACCTAGAGACTCCATTTAAACTTTAAACAGTAGACACAAGTCTTGTGTATTGTCGTATTACTCCACGTTTTGATAGGTCATATCGTTTTTGATCAATCCCTGATCAATGACCATGATCATTTTTGGAGAAATTATGAGTTTATAATGGGTGTGTATTGCATGGAATGTTCGTGTCAGAGTGCGTGACATCATCGGTTAGAGTGGGAGAGAGTGAAGAAACATTCTGTATTTTTTCTGGATAAATTGCCACCACGGCCACAATTTACACTCTACAGACATAATTTTTTCAGAATTTGTAAGACAAACTTGTTATCTCTCATGTCATGTGCTCAAAATATCAGAGAGACTTACAGAACTTACAGAATCAGCCTCTGAGTGCGGCCACATCTGTCCCTGCTCCTCATTGAGTCCAATACAAATATTTTCTGAGAGGAGCAGAACGGCCTGATGTTTTAAAACTGCCAGCGTCGCCAAAATATTTACTGTAGAAACACCAAATCGTACCGAAATTTTCAGTAAGTCCTTAGACCAACGTTGATCTGTGTTTTGTTCTGATAGGAGTTACCGTTTTGTCATGCTAAGCCTAATTGTGAGGCCGGTTTAGAGGCAGAAAATGGCTGTTTTTCTCCACGTTTCTGTCTGTCTCAGCCTGCGGGGGCCCCTATCGCCGTGGTAACCTCTTTGATCCTCAGGCCAGGGCTCGTTAACTTCATAAACAATCCACCTGGCGCTCGTTTAAATGTTTATAAACACAGACACAGCTAAATCAGACTGACACAGGATGCAGCTACTAACTAACTATGTGACAAGTCAGTCACACACACACACACAGACTCTAGAGCCAGCTTCATGTGATTACAGTCACACACACACACACACACACACACACACACACACACACACACACACACACACACACACACACAGGTAACCTAATGTGGTTACAGCTCCTCCATATCAGTGCTTATAGAAAGATGATCATGTGTCTGTCTGATCAGCTCTGTCTTGACCTTAAGATCGTGGGTTTGATTCCCATGTTGACAGAGATGGCACAACCCGCAGTAGCTCCCGTGGCCCATTCAAAATTTCCCGAGAGGAAATTTTCTAGTTTAATCTATCACTGTGTTAGAAATGTTTGTATATTATATGTTACCATAAACAGGATAATGGAGAATTGCTTTATCTTGCACAGTATCAACATTTAATCTAAATCACATTTGTATTTTCCATATTGTTGTTTCTTTCATGTGTCTCATTGACAATAAATGTGTTTATAACTTAAAACGTTTAGTTTATCAATATTTACAAATGAAAACACAATGAGCCAGTTGAAGGTTTTAATTATTGATATCCATGTTCACATTCATCAATAGGAACAGAAAATGTCTCATCAGAAAGACGACGTGAGAACTTGAGCCAACGAGTGCTTGACGTTGTGAGTAAAGACATAAGTTACATTTCTTGTTGTTTCATTAACACGATTCCCAACAGTAACATGCGTCATAGCAACATGATTAAATTATGAGCCTTTTATTTGCTGCACAGACTGAAGATGGACTTGACCAGAACTACGCTGACATACATTTCTCTGTAAGGAAAGTTTCAGGGGGGAGGCAGAAGAGAGAGTTGAAACAAGAAGAAAGCTTGTACGCTCAAGTTCGATGCAAAATGTGAACGGCAACATCAGAGCAGAATTTACATGTAAATTGATCCTAGAATGATATGATTGTGTTTGCATGTGTGTTATTGTTCTTTTTATATAATGACAATGGTTGTTGGTGAATATAAAACACAGATTTATGGGTTTTACTCAGTAAGTAATTTAATTCAGGCATTTACACTTTTATATTTTTTGTTTTCATTGTAAGTCTGAGGACATGGTTTGAAAAACAATCATTAAATTACAACAGACTTTAGGGACATGCAGCTCAGAGCGATATCGCTCTGATGCAGCTGCTATGATCATCATGACTCTCACCAGTTGAATTGAGATGATGGAAGTTTCTGTTTCAAGGACAAGGACATCCTTCACCTATCCTGCACCTACACCTAATAAACTTCCAACACAGTGCATAGCAGCAGTAGCAACAGAATATTTTATTGTTTTATATTTTTATTTTGTTTTTTTTTATTTTGGCATATTTCAAGTTAGGTTAACAAGTAGTTTGCATTGCCATATAATAAAAATACAAGAACGCAAGATGCATAAATTCTGTGTAATGATGAAATAAACTTGCATTCAAATCTTAGGATCTGATTTTCTCTTTACTGATGTTGGTTACAATTCAAACTGACTGATATTGATACCGATCCTAATTATTCAGATCAGTATTTATAAATCTCTTCGATATTCTGTCCAACAAATATATTGTTGCCAGCAGTGACACAGCAAAGCGCTTCGGTTTATCGCCACTAACTTATTACTCTTTGAACCTGCACTGTGAAACTTTTGTCTCCCCCCTCTGGCAGCAGGAGTCATTACACTGTATAGCATAATTCATGATTTAAGCAAAGTAAAGGTGATAGCCTTCTTCAGATATTTTACAAATGCAAAGCAGAGGAAAAAAAGGGACTCGTAGCTTCAGATGCAAAAATATTTATTCAAACTGTGTTAAAAACCAACGTTTCGACCAAACATGGTCTTCGTCAGGGTGGGAGACTGTGTAGCGCTACAATGTTTAAAAAGGGAAGAAAATTGATCAGGGGTTGATGAGGTGGGGGAGTCCACACCTGGACCTGTAATTGGCGTGGAGGTGTGGACCTACCCCCTCTGCCCGTAAAGGAGAGAAAAAAAGGCAGAGTATTTTCATTGATGAGGAAAATCAAAAACATAAACATATCACCCTGTGCTATAAATTATACAGTCTCTCAGAAAAAAGCCTAATGGTAGGCAATAAGAACACAACCAAATAGATAAACAAATACAATGCAACAACATCAGCGAATACAGCTACAAGAGGAGAACACTCAGGCGGATTGATGCATATGTGGCGGGGGGCGGTAGACGAAACGAAGGCGATACGATATACCGCTGGTCTGCGAGTGGCAGATCTAGAGAATTACACCAACAACGCTACCTTAGGACTTGCACCTAAAGAATTTACTCTTTTTCAAACTTTACTTTCTCAGAGGGTTTCCCAAAAACAACCCATGCACAGGTAGGTACACAAATGAATACAGGCACGGTTATAGAAAAAGTTTAACAAGTTTTATTTAGTCGCACATGGAAGCATTAATTTATTTAAGTTACTTATCTTCTGTAAAAAAAAACAATTATAGTTATTTTTATTTCCAAAGAGCACAATATTAATCTGTACCACAGACTCAGCTTAAGTTGAGACTGAGAAAATGCTGAGGTCACTGCAAAGGCTAAATAAGCAAAAAGAGAAAAGAAACCAAACAAAATATCTTATATACACAAAAACAAACTCAAATCAACACAAAAGAAAACAAAAACCATAATGCTACATGCATAACTTCTGCAGGTCCTCAAAGCTGTGCTACTTCCCACCCCCCACTAAGGAGTCGCGGTCGTCAGTCTTGAACTACAGTACACCACTTTAAAACGAGCGTCTAACTGACGAGGGCAGAGCAACTATGAGCAAGGCAACAAAAAGAAACAAAAACGTGGAGATAAAGGCAAGAGGCAAGGCAGGGCACAACAGCCTAACGCCAGGCAGGCTTTAAACAAAGAAACTGAGCCAGATGTAAATAAATGCATACAAGCTACATTAACAGACACAACGTAAGACTTGTGGCACTGTTTACCTGCATGGCGGGCTGTAGCCTGCACCAATAAATAATGTAGCCGTCAGAAGCTAGCGCGGCAGCGGTGGCTAACCGAGGGGGACACACACACATCCACCATCTCGGCATACATGCCAACCTACAACAGAAAATTGTCAACACTGCACCTTATAACACTTTAAGCATTCTGAGACTGCGCTACATACCTGGAGAACCAACACCCCGGCGCATAATGGCGCCGGTAGACCGCGGCTCGGAGGAGCCGTTTGCCGGGCCTACGCAGGCGAGGAGGGAGACTGAACAACAACGGGGGCTATTTAAACAGGTCCGCATTAACAGCCAATGAGCGACTCCGCACTACAGGTGCCGGTAAGGGGCGTGACCACACACCTGATGCGAGGCGCCAGACCTGCTGCAGCATCAGAGACTGAGGGACACAGGAGAACACACATATATATTCACACAACAAATAACCACCCGGTTACACATACATTTACTGTACTCTTTGACCCGGCAGTACATGACTAAATAGGAAACACTACATAAAAATATGACAAGGCAAAGGTGTACAAAGGTGTCCGCCACTGACTATTTAAAAACCATGGAGACGGATGGGGGTAAATATAACTCTGAGCGGAACCAAGGGAAGCCTAAGAAAAACCTCTGGGCCTTGGCATCAGTAAGACAGATGGAAAAAAAATCATCAACTAGAATTTCATAGTACAGATACATTCTCCAAAGCACATTTACAAAAACATTAACAATGTAACAATTCCTTAATCCAAGTGGGAAACACATATATGAAACCTCGATTCCAACAAGTTAAGACAGACAAATAGATAACAATGCAACATGACTACTGGGCAAAACACAGGAAAGACACCTGTAAATCGGCGATATAATCTAAGTAAAAAAATGCAAAGTAGACCAACAGCAGACAGGTGACGGCCACATCTGCCCCCGGTCCCTCCACTTCCTCCAGTGCCACAAGGGAAAGTCACACCACACCAATGTTGATCTGTGTGTCACATTCAGTTTCAGACCAAAATCCTTCCTCTGAACTGTTTATTTTTTTATCTGCATGGAACATCAAAACCTCAGCTCCTCCACCATCTGCTTCACCACAGTTGCTGTAGCCTGCTCCGTCCACCTCACTACAGTTTCTCTTTCTGAAACGACGTTTAGTTTTCTACTTTGCGAACGAATCTGGAGCCTCCACACAATGATCCGTTGTGCATTAGCGTTGTACAGTGTACGACACAGTACAACACGCTGAATGCTCACTCATCTGACCCAGGAACCTGTGTTGAGTCTCCAGATGTGTTTATAATGCACAGAACCCTCTTCAATGCTTCCACAACATCATGTCTCATTTCAATTTTAGTGAAACTTGGAACTGGCAACAAATTGTAGTCGCTTTTGTTATCAAAAGGTTTAACTTATTTTTTAAAATTTACTTTAAAGTTAAGGGACACAAATTAAATACAGCCTGACACTGAGAGACGTGTAGCTCACTGATCCAAACCAAAAGCCTTTACAGCAGCATAGATCCTCTCTCTCTCTGCTGACATTGCGTCCTGCCTGTTGGTTTTCATCACAGCGAACATGACGGCAGAATAAACCCAGGTGTCCTCATCTCTCTGAGGAGTCGGACAGACACGAGACAACAGAGTAAGAAAAGAAAAACTTCACAACCTATTTAATAAAGTCAAATCTGTAATTACACTACCTGCTGACTTTTCAGAGTTCCATTGTTTTTGTGCAGGGCAACAGCTGCTGGGTAAAAAAAGAAAATCAAAAAATGCTTTTAAAAATTGGTTTGACAATTACTAATTTCTCTTACCATTGCAATCGTCACACTTGTTTTTCTTCCTGGCACAAATGAGGACAACTATAACAATCAAACATAAAACCAAGAGAGTACACAACACAAAAGTGACTCCACTGGCCGACCACATGGATTCTGAAAGAAGATGAAAAGATAGCCACAGTTTGTTAAAGTAAATAATGTTTAGTATCGTAGAATTTTAAATGTAAAATAAAAATTAAATAAACTACAACTTTATTCAGTATAAATTTCCAAATTAACGCAACAATGATGAAGTTACCTTGAATGTCCACTTTTGTTCCATTTCCAATCAACATCTGTCCACATGTGGCCACGGCGCAGTAATAAGTCCCAGCATCAGAGGAGCTGACGTTCTTAGTGAAGCGATAAACGCAGCTCTTTGGAGCAGAACGTGCATCGGTTCTGCCTTCACATTTACCAGGTTTGTATCCATCAGTGTAGATGATGTCAGGATGAGACTCATCTGATCCGGCTCTGAACCAGTACACGCTGTGATCTCCTGGACACGTCTTGTTGTCAGAGCCAGAGAAGACTGAACACTGGAGAGTCATTGAGTCTCCTGGACGGACTGGACCAGACGCTGTCGGCCGCTGAACTACAGTATAGTTTGATGTCCTTTCAGAAGTTCCTATAAATAGAAGAACTTTGTTAAAAATAAAATACCACAAACATATTCAGGTAAATTAAAAGGAAAAAAACCTTTATAGAGAAGCTGGAATACTTACCTTTCACGAACAAATATGTCCCATTCCATTTAATATCAGTCCAATCCACGACTGCACAGTGATACAGTCCCTCATCTTCTTGACTTGTCCTCACTATGGTCAAGTTCATAAACCTCTCATCAATATTTGTATTGAATCTTGATTCAGAAAACTCTGGCGCATACTTAGGTTCTGTTGTTCTATACACTGACACAATTAACTTCATAGCATCTCCGGCACTTTGCTTGTACCAGTAGAATTGCTTGCTGCTGATCTGAACATCAGACAGAGCACATGTGAAGGTCACAGGTTGTCCGAGCTGCGCTGTGATCACTGGAGCCAGTGAATCTGAATGGAAAGAAGAGACACAAAACATTCAATAAAAACTAATGCACACTGTCTTAAAGTCATTATGCAGCTGACACAGCGTATAAAGCACAATAAAACTTCACTTACATCCACGATGAAGGACGAGCAACGTGATCCACAACACGATCATCTTCACAATGTCTATTGTCAGTTCACTTGAAGGTATTTAATTGAAGGAAGGATGTGATGTCATTGTGAAGTCAGAGCACCAAATGTATGTGATTGGTTTAGACATAATATATAAAAAAATAATAAAACTAATAGCAATAAATAATGAAATTCTTATCCTTATTTACTCTGAATCTGGAATCAGAAAAATCTGCGGTGATCACTAGAGCCAGTGTGTCTGAATTTAAGAAGAAAAAAAAATCACACATGAAACAGTAAAAAGCAAAGATGTAGAAACATGTCTTGATAAAAACACAATATAATCTCCACACCTGCAACATCTAAAATGACTACATACACAGGCACAGCACTTACATACTTGATGAAGAGCAGCAGCAGTGTAACCGATAACTGGAGAGTTTCCTTCTTGGTGGGAACCTCTTTAGTGTCTCAGTAGGTAAAGGACAGGATACTACATACTGCATCAACGTAACACAGATACTCAAAAGAACACTTCCTGTGATACCGATCTTTGTGAAGCCTATGAACTCAGTCTGGTCCATTGTCAAAGTGAGAAACACAGTGATTAAAATTTTGTGTATGTGAATGTATCCATTATAAGGCAGCAAATTCCAATTCAAATAAAAGTCAATATAAACTGTGGAGTCTGTGTCTTGGTGTCTTTCTTTCATAGTTATATTTGTTTATCTGAGTCACTTAAATCCATGTGTCATCAGATCAGCATGTTCAATCAATAGCCTAATATTAAAGATGGTAATGTGATATGATTATTTCCCAAGTTATTACTTTAATAGTTGTTTATACTGTGTTGCACTGATTCATTAAAGGTACATTGTGTAAGTTCTCCTGTTATCTATTCACGAAAATCGATTATTTCGTTCAAAAGTACGTTTTTCATTCATCAATACCCCCATCAACAAACTAAAGTGTTCTGGTTAGCTCTGAATTTGCCGTTCATATCGTTCATATATACATCGAGCGGGCAAGCTCGGTGATGGCTGACATGTCGTATCGCCATGTTTTTACGTTCAGTGGCAGCGTGACGGTAGGAAACCACGGGGAACTCACCCCTCAGGTCGAGGTGGCGTCTGTGAAAAGTCACCGCGGTGCAGTGAGGACTGTGAGGACAGTCGGAAAAACGGCCGTCGGTAACAAACCAGATGTCATTTTAGTCACAGAAGTCGAGAGAAAGCCGGTAAAACGTGGGTCAGGTAAACAATACGACATCACCATGACAACATATTGTCATGTGTATTGGTTTGCCTCGTGCTGACAGGCCACTTGTTTACATAAAGGCTTGTTTAAGCCGTTACCTGCAGCAGCTGTTGTCCTTCTGCCATCTAACCGATTTCACGTGAATGCAGCATGAAAAATACGACTGAGTTGCTTGTGATCTACAACCGCACCACTAGATGGGAGTAATTCTTACACAATGTACCTTTAAGCAACACTTTTAAGCTCCCTGCACTGACACTTTGGTTGAAACGTTGCATTTACCCCATAAACGGGGAGCCTTAATCCAGTGTGCGGATATTCTCTTTTTCTTTTTTCTCTGATCCTATGACTATCCGGCACCTGGCGTAAAATAGGAATGGATGTGTGGATAGGAGGCAAAAACTGTCGGAATGATGGGGCATATGATAGAAAATTGAATGTTGCCATTTAGACAAGTAGAGGCCTATGTCGGACTGGTGGGATGTTGGAAGGGCGATTGCCCCACCACTCGCTCATCCCTGTGACAGTGGCTGCTGAGGACAAACACGTTTGCAAACTAACCGCTAACTGATAACAATATCTTTGACCAATTACTATTGTTAATTTAATTATCTTTTTTTTTTAAACACACGTTCACTTGTGCCTTCAGTCATATTTTACAGTAAAATGATCAGCTGTAACAATGGCGCTGCAAAAAAAAAAAGAAACAAGATATGTGCTATACCCTTTACAGTGCTATCTGTGTGACAGATGAGACCCAATCTCAAGATGTTTTTCTTTTTGTATTCCTTTGTGATGTTAATTGTCTGTTAATGTGCATTTAAGGCGACGTGGGTCGCTGTGCTCTCCAGGTGGTTCAGCTGCAGCTCCACAGTGGTCAGAGGAGCTCTGCTGTCCCTCTCTCTTCAGCCTGGTGTTTGGCTGCACTTTGTATAAGAACAGTTCAACATGTAAGATCTAGCTGCTAATACTGCTCTGCTGTAGAACTGTGAGTATTTTATAACGGCAAAAAAACAAACAAACTATGTTGATCATCCTCCGGGCACAAGCCTAGTCACAGACACTCAATAGAGCGTTTGAGCCAAGTTTGTCTGCTTTCACGTACCGTATTCAAAGATGGCGATGCAACATGGCAGCCTCCAGTGGGTGCACCGGCCACCTACCTGTATGTGTTTGTAAACAACTCATTCTAAGCTACGAGACGGCTTTATTTGTATGCGATTGTGATTAGACTTTGGTAAATACGTATTTATGAAAGCAATATTTGATTTTTGCTAATAAAAAGCCAAATAAGCTACATACTGCTCCTTAAGGAAACTACTGATTCAAACTACTTGATAACCATTTAGAACAATTGTTGTAATGGCAAATAAACTATGAGTCCGTCACATGCCTGGTGTGCTTCTTCCTGCCATGATACTTAATCCCAACTGCAGCAATGCTAAAACACATCTCCAGCAGTTTGCTCACTCTTACATCAGAGCCATATTTTGGTGAAACTGATGCAACAGACAGAACATAAGGTTCAAAATGATCTGTCTATAGCCTTTAAAACGTATAACTATTGCATGTCATGTGCTGTTTATAAAATGTAAAGGCCCATTTCCCATGCCATCATTTCCAATGTTTTTCTATCAGGTAAGGTGAAACATTAGCATACGTTGCATGTTGTACCCCAGGATATGTAAATCCAATCAATTTCCAATATTTGCTCTTGATTCAACTCCAGCTATGAAATGAGACTCTTTAAC
Source organism: Trachurus japonicus (assembly GCF_045865225.1). Taxonomy (NCBI): domain Eukaryota; kingdom Metazoa; phylum Chordata; class Actinopteri; order Carangiformes; family Carangidae; genus Trachurus; species Trachurus japonicus. The sequence continues at coordinate 11,699,134 of NC_140916.1, read as the reverse complement.
TGCTGTGTATGTAATATGTAATATACTGTACAGTAATGGTTTATGTCATGTGAACTCTCACACAGAGAGACACAAATAAACACACATTCAGAGTCACCAGTGACAAACAAATGATGTATGGAAACTTAAAGGGATAGTTCACCCTAGAATGATATTTCGCTCATTATCTACTCACCCTCATGTTGACGAAGGGCTGGAAGAAGTTTCAGAGTCCTCCGTCCCTTCTCTGAGTTACAGGGGGTCTTGGTGTAGCAGTGCATGTCCATATAACGGTTGTAAAGGGACACCAGAGCTCTTCGTAAAAAAACACACACAAAAAAACATCCAAATACCTCCATGATGCTCGTATGTAATGTCCGTCTTGTGCTGAAGCCCCAAATTGCGTAATTGTCCCGAAAAAAATTAAATAAGTCTATATTTTAAGCTTGTTTGTAGCGGAAGCTTCTCAAAGCTCCTCTTCCTGGTCCGTCCAAATCTCGCGTGATTCGCAGTAACCGCACTGACGCCGGCGCAAATCACGCGAGATTTGGACGGACCAGGAAGAGGAGCTTTGAGAAGCTTCCGCTACAAACAAGCTTAAAATATAGACTTATTTAATTTTTTTCGGGACAATTACGCAATTTGGGGCTTCAGCACAAGACGGACATTACATACGAGCAGCATGGAGGTATTTGGATGTTTTTTTGTGTGTGTTTTTTTACGAAGAGCTCTGGTGTCCCTTTACAACCGTTATATGGACATGCACTGCTACGCTGAGACCCCCTGTAACTCAGAGAAGGGACGGAGGACTCTCAAACTTCTTCCAGCCCTTAGTCCACATGAGGGTGAGTAGATAATGAGCGAAATATCATTCTAGGGTGAACTATCCCTTTAAGCCTTGTTGTGGCCTTGGTTTCAAATTAAGGTGTGAATACAAAGGGGCTTTTCTTCCTCTTCTACTCTCTATTTTAGTCTTGTAGGGCTTGTATGGCTGTTTGATAAAAATAACAAAAGACAGTTGAATATCACCACAGTGTACTAAATTATTGTTATGAGTAATCAGGAGAATGAACACAGGCATGTCTGAAGCATGACTGAGCAGGCATGACTGACATAGACTGATAGCTGGTGTGAGTGTGGGGAGGTGCTGATCATTCACTTGACTTGTTGCACTTATCAGTAAATAGGTTGTGCAGCCATGAGTGGTTCAACGTGTAGTGATGGACTGGCAGGCTGTTTCACATTACTAGTTGTATTTTGAATAAGCACATTTAAAAAGAGGTAAAAGCAAAACACTAATTTCACGGTGTTCAACTAAAATTACTCAGCTGCAGCCTCATGTAGTTCTTCCATCACTTCTTATCCTGTTGCAGCTCATACTCAGGTCTGTTCTGAGAGACGGCCCACATCAGCAGCTCGTTTAATACAGGGTTTTTTTTGTAGCACATTAACATTTTGTGGTTTGTTTTGGACAAGAGAAGAAAAAGAAGATGAATTGTATCAACATAAAATTCTATCTATGCATTTTTGTGTGTCCTGCCTCTGTAACTAAGTTGTGAGAAATTGTTTTAAACATAGTATACACAGCAGTTTACCGTCGCAGTGTGCCAAGATTGGTGAAATGCCTTTGAAAACACAGGATGTACAGTCAGGCAAAATAAAGTTTGTTAGACAACCTCATAATATCTTAAAGTCCAACATGATCTTGAGTTCACTGCCGATACGTCACAACAATAGATCTGTGTGTTTTGTGTGAATAAAAAACCAAAACCCCCAAATTGCTATTTAATTTGCACAACAGATACTCAGAAACATGTGGCAACAAGGCAAAAAAAAGAGGCAAAAATTGTCTTAAAAAAAAACAAAAAACAAACAAACAAAAAAAAGACTAAATTTTAAGCATCTGAGAGGCAATACGGCAGGCGATATGAATGCTGACTATTTTGACCATTAAAACCATATAATCCTATAGATTTGAGAATTACTGGAAACATTTGGAATAATGTCAGAGCACAACTCAAATACAGCGAGCCCTATGCTTGTTAGACAGTTAATGTGGGAAAGTTACACGCAAACATAACAAACATAACAACGCAGTGTTTCTTTGGGGCAAGTTTTATGCTACAGTGACTCGGTATCGGAAAGTAATGACATAGGCTGATTAGCGCGCTAACTTAAGTGGAAGAAAAATAGAAAAAGAAGTTACATGTGAGTGTTTCCACCACAGGAGACAGATCATGGCAAGTGAGGGGATTACGTTTGATGCTGAGCTCGCAATATTCCTTGTAGACTGGAAAATAAGAGTTTATGCTAATGCTTGTTTTGCAATAGCAAGACGTACTAATAGCTAATCGTCCACAGTCTGGATCGTTAATCTGTCACAGAGCTCTGACACCAGCGTAGACTGTTTCTCTCTCTGCTGTCTTTACATCCGCTCTCTTGGTTTTTCCAGCTTTCCTCTTGGTGAAGGTTGGAGCAGCATAAGTCATTGAGTCCACATCTCTCTGGGAACATATCAATCAACAATGTTACAAGAGCAGAATATCTACATATCAAAATAAGTAAATAAATAAAACACACACACATGTCAACAACTTTGATGGACCTTACCTGCTGTCCCCGCTGGTCACGACTGGTTGTTGTAGCATATGTTTGTCCAGAAACTCTGGCTGAACAGAAGAAAAGTATACATTTTTAAGATGCTGTAGATGAAGACAATGTAAGCCAAGTGAAGTTTTCTTTTACAAAATTGCAAGTTGATGTATAAAGAGAGTTTCTTACCTTTGCAACAGCCACAAGTTTTCTTCTTGATGAAATAAAGCAGGACGGCAATGACAATCAGACTTAAAGACAAAGCAGCACATAATACAACCAGACCTACATTGTACTTCTGCAACTCCCCCGGGTTGAGCTCTGAAATAATATAAAGACCAAATGATATTCATAATTTTCTAATTAATTATAATTTGGTAAGATATGAAAATCCAGTAGATACAAATATTATGTGATACATGATCTTAATAGATTCTACCAGATTCCAAAATTAAATGTACTAATGAACAAACTTCAAAATTATATAGAAATGTTCTGCACTTACCTTCAATGTCCAGTTTTGTTCCATTTCCAATTAATATCTGTCCACATGAGGCCACAGCGCAGTAATGAGTCCCAGCATCAGAGGAGCTGAGGGTCTTGGAGAAGTTGTAGACACATTTCTGTGTCGTCTGAGCTTCAGGACTCTTCTCACATTGATCACCACCGTTTCCATGAGCGTAAATTAAACGGGGATAAGATTCATCTGGTCCGGCTCTGAACCAGTACACACTGTGATCTCCTGAACATGATTTCTTCTCAGGGTCAGAGAGGACTGAACACTGGAGAGTCACTGAGTCTCCTGGACGAACTGGATCAGATAGGAAGTCTTCAGTGACGGCAACGATATCAGGTTCTGGTTCTGGGAAACACAGACACAAAGCAAACCCGTTTGAATTATTATACTTACAGTATATAAATACTCTGTTATGGAAGTATGTACTTTAGCTTTATATAGACATGCTGTGATAAATTATGTTGGTAGTGTTACCATAAATACAGTGTTTGAATGGATATGAAATGTGTGTGTACTGTGTTCTATTTACCTTTAATCTTCAGAAATGTTCCTGTTAAAAATGTCATGTGAAGTCGATCTACTTTCAAACAATAGTAAAGTCCAGTATCACTGAAGTCTGTTTCACTGAGATGCAGAACATAAGTTCCAGTCTCTTGTTTTGCTGTTATACGAGGAGTTTTATTAACGCCATCATAATCAAAAGAAAATGTTCGTCCCAAATATTCAGGCAAGTTTCCAGAAACAAGTCTGATCCAAAATAATTTGGCGTTGTTATCCGATGTCCGGCGAGGACACGTCAACTTCACATCAGCTCCAACATCAACTGTCTTTGTCTCAAAGATCAGATCATCTGTGCATCCTGAAAATATAATTGAATAGAAGAACCATGATCAATAACACTGATGGATTACAGTAATTCATCTCCAGTGAAGAAGAAAACAATTGATACTTACGTCCTGCTCTGAGTAACAGCAGTAAATGGAGTATGATCACCATTTTCCTGTTAATCCACTGAAGACAACAGTTAATTTAAACTCTATATTAAACTGATTCGTCTTGATGTAGTCGTATGAAATGGGAGGGAACAGTGTGAGAGAATCTGATTGGCCTGTCGTTATGTTGGCGTGTCACCACAGTGGACTGTACCACCACAGTGGAAATAAAATAGACTGTCTTTCCAGTCAAAGTACATGAAACAACACCAACAATGAGCTTTTGCCTCATGTTTGGTGGTGGGTTTCTATATCTGACACTGAGAGTAAACAACAACTGGTGAGTTGATGTGAAAGTGTGCAGTAAAACACAACACAAAATGACACAACAAAATATTTTCTATGTGTTTTAATTCACAGTAATGCCACTATATTTATTGTTACCTGGTTTCAACAAAAGTTAGAATAAATATCAGGTGCTAATTTTTTAGTGGATATTTTACCTGTCAGTAATGTCATTATTTGCTCCAAACAAAGCACACAATCATGTAAAAATAAGATTAGAGACAAGCTGCCAAATAAAACCTTAAGCTACGTGTGGTGATTATTTATATTTGTTAAGGTGGGGTGAGAAAATCTAAGTGATGACAAATGAACTGTGTTGACAGATGTTTGTTACGGATGCAGATGCTGAGAAAATGCGTGGATGTGTACATTTGATTGCCACATCCTCTTCTTGTTATTGTTTATGTTGTTGCTCTTACTGCAGTTTGAAAAACGTCTTAATTATTTTTGACAAGTACGCCTTGTTTGATGACACCATGTAATTTCCTTTAAAGCTTCCACCTCACCAGACATCTGTTCAGCCAGGGTGTGAGTGGGTGAGTTGGTGTGAAGGGTCTTTAGAGTCAAAGTGAAATCAAAATAAGGTTTTTCAAGAACTTCATTTGTGGTGATTTGAGGACAAGTAGCCTATTGCACATTAAAAACTTTCAATGAATCCGTCCACACTCTTAGTTACCTCTCGGTTAAGCCGCCATTTTCACAGCCACGCAGTGAGGAGCCATTTTGATTATGGTGTAAGGTGACCAATCCAGACGCTCCACATCATCAGCGATGACCCTCCCACTCCGATTGTCAGTCACCTCAGCAGGAAGAGCAGAGCAGACAGAGCTGGGGAGGTGGTTGTGGTCACATCGTCCATCTTCTCGTGCTGCTGAAAGACAGCAGCAGAGCAGCACTCTCACAGCGTCATAGAAACACACACAGTGATGCTGTACAACACCACAGACTGAGGCATCAAACACTGACCACAGAGGAGTTGAGGTATCTGATACAACTCCAGTTACTTACAACCTGCACAGAGACTGAAATCAGACAAGTAGAAAACTGACAGGGTTAAAAACACATCAGTCTTTGTCTGACACTTTGGTTTGTGGCCGGTACTGAGGTCAGTTCACTGTTGACCACAAGACTGAACAAGTTGATAATGATGTTATTTTTAATCCTACATGTACAGCAGGAGTTTTGATGTATAAAAAAAAGCAAAAACAAACGAATAAAAAACACACAGTTTAATTCATCATCTCATGAAACGATGCCGTGTCCTGCCCCTGTACATAATAAACACACAGTTACACACAAGACAAAAGCTTTGCAGTAAATACTTTCATGCTCTCTGCTCTGTCTTTGTGTCCACGCTGCTGCTGCATCTGACAGACAACTGATGCATGGAAACTTAAGCTTTGTTGTGGTTTTTCAACTAAAGTGTGAACAAAGATGATCTCTTCCTTTCTCACTCTCTATTTTAGCCTCAGGAAGTTGAGCTTGCACTGCTGCATTGAAGCTTTTATACAGGCCAGTCGAATATCACCAACACTGTACTATACTATGATTATGATTATTAATGATATCACATCATGATATGAATGATAAAAGAATAGACTGATAGAGCTGGTGTGTGTCTTTAACTTTAAGACACACACCAGCTCTATCAGTCTATTCTTTTAAATCACACTTTTCTGTGGTTTGATGCTTTTAACTGGTGGCTGCTCTGAGACAGGGGAGGTCCTGATCATTCACTCGTCCCACTCTGTCTTCATTGGTGCAGAGCAGCAGTTTGTACTGTGACCTGGTTTTAGTTTGTCCTATTATGGATAAAGAGTTTGGCAGCCATGATAAATTCAGCTTCAATGCGCAACACATAGTTGAGTAATGCACTGGTATCCAGTTTACATAACTACTGAATGAACTGAAATCAAAATTAAAACAAATCTAATCTGTTTCAAGATCACATATTCATGTAATAACATGCTTCTAACAAGATAAAGACAAAACTTTATTTGGACTTTGGAAGAGCACAAAAAGACTGGATTTAAAACTAAAATGCTCATTTCACTGTGTTCAACTACATATGTACTACTGTGTTCACACTTCTTATCCTGTTGCAGCTCGTACTCAGGTCTGTTCTCAGTAAACAGCTTCAGTTGGTCAGAGGGGGGAGAGATGGCCCACCACAGCCTGTGTCTGTCGTGAAGCTGCTGCATGTGGTTTCACTTCTTGTGCTCAAGTGAGATGTGAAGGATATCTGTACAAAGTGACATGAGATCAGAGAGACTCAGGGGTTTGTTAATGTTAGTAGCTACACACTGCTGTTTGTTAACAGAGGAGGATGAATTGTCTCTTGTGTTATAAAATGCTGCCTGTGTGTTTCTGTCTGCAGATGTGGGAGGTGTGGTGCATACGTTTCAAACCCATTCAGTGTACATCTACTAGTCTCTCTCAGTTTCAAGTGAACCTGGCAAAAATGTAAAGTGAAGCCAAAGCTGAGACAACCTGGTGAAAACACACACCTGATTGAAAATTAATTTATATCTTGTATCTTTTCTCTAGAAAAACTGTCTAGAAAACTGTAGAAAAAGTTGGATTTTTATTTTGCATGACAGAAACTAGGAAGGAGCCTGAGAAAAGAAATGTGTGAATGTTATTTTAATAAAAGCATGGTTGATTTCCTCACTAATGTTGTGGATTGAAGTGAATTGACAGACAAACATTTTCATATGAGTTCTCCACATCTCTTGGTTTTGTTGACATTTCCTTTGAACTTTCTCATGAAGTTGTCCCTCCCTAACCCACAGACCACCATCGACGTTGCTGCTAACACACATGTCCTTTTCACCCTCCTCATACAGTTTACATGGAGGTCCAAGTCTCCGGATATCAACTACTTTATCCACTTTGGCCAAGCTCAGTAAAAACTGTTGAAAACTCCAGCAGTGTCACTTTTTACGTGTTGCATGTCATCAGCCAGAAGGTTAGCCACCTCTACATCCAAAGTTAAAATGTGTTTGATGCCATCTGTGCTGATAACTGTGGATAATAGATAATAAACTTATATTAATCATTAAATCAGCAGCCATCATAAATTGTCATAACCACAAAAAAAAAAAAGCTAGCTACATGTGCATCTCTTATCAAAGGCTTGCTTGAGGGAGGTCCTTTTTTTCATGTAAGCCAATCACTGACCTCTCCTGTATAAACTGTGACGATGTTGTGACTAAACCTTCCACTCAGGTAGGAAGACATCAGTAGTGCAAGAGAAAGGTTTTGCGCTACAATGAACGGACAACTAACTGCTTTGATTATTCTTAGCACAGCGTGTAAGTGTACGGCTTTACAAGTGTGACAAAAATACCTGTGCAAACTGTTTTTGGCATTTTAGACGAGGTCTGTGATGCAGCTGTTTATGTTTTTTCATCTGATGTTGTAACTTTGTTTTTGTCTGTCTGATTTTCAGCTCTGAGTCAAACTGCAGAGGGTCCTGGCCTGATTTCTTTGACCGTGGTTGAAGTTGGTGGTGATGCTAACTTTCGATGTCCACTCACTAACACGGCTGAAAGTCTCCACTGGTATAAGCAGCCTCTTGGACAAATGCTTCAAACTGTTGCTACTGTAATCAATGGCGAAATCAAAGACAAATCTGTCCATTTTATATCAACCAAAGAGGATGGTCAGTATTATCTGACCATTAGAAATGTCAGCAAAGAGGACGAAGCAACATACTTCTGTTACGGTGTAGTAAGATATGTACCGTTTTTCTCCAATGGCAGTTTCTTGGCTGTGAAGGGTAAAGTATCTGATACTTTCTATTTGTGCTATAATGTGAATGAAACTGTTTAGACTGTGAAATACCTGTGACGTTTTTTTAAATTTATTTTTATTAAATCACACAGATCGTAAAGACCAGAGATCTGTCTACGTCAAACAAAGTCCAGAGACTGCATCAGTCCAGCCGGGGAAGTCAATGACTCTCTGGTGTTCACTTCTCAACATGAACAAAGAAACCAGAGTCCAGTGTCCAGGTGAACACAGTGTGCACTGGTTCAGAGCCGGATCAGGAGGATTTCATCCAGGATTCATTTCCCCTCGCAGCAACAGGAGTGATGAAGAGGAAGAAAGGAGCTGTGACTACAGTTTGTCCAAAACTATACAGAACTCCTCAGATGCTGGGACTTACTACTGTGCTGTGGTCACATGTGGAGAGATCCTGATTGGTCCAGGAACTAAAGTGGAAACAAGTACGTTGTATCTAAGTCATAAATAATATTTGATGAATTGATATAGCTTTTTTTTTGTAATCATAGAATATTATGCATTATTTTGACTTGGCTTAATGTCTCATTGGATCAGCGTCGGACCCAGTTGTCATTGTTCTTGGAGGACTGTTGGCCTGCTGTGTGATTGTGTTTGGCCTCCTGATTTTCTACATAAATCAAAGGAAAGTTTGTGAACATTGTAAAGGTAGGTTCAACATTCAACTTCTAATTTAAGTTATGGTTTTGAAATGCAACCTCAAAAGTCTCTTTTGTATAGTTGGGTCACAATATTTTCTAAACAAGTTAATAATATAAATGTGTATGTTTGGCCTTGGGGAATTCACCCCAATATTTTTAATATTTACACGTCATGACCACATGTCTTTACAAGCTGCCGTTCAGCCAGGTTTCACACGTCTCTGTTCACAGCTTGGAGTTCACGACAAGCTGCACTGAGCACATTGCAGGTTTTAATATATCTATTTGTTTAACTGTAAAAACAAAAATTGAAAATATGTTGAATCTCCATTGTTAAATTCATGAAAGGTTGACAGAAAAGACAAAATGTTATTCTAAAATTAGACTTTTATTGTTGATTACATAATTTCCTGCAAAAGTTTATTGAGCAAATGGGAATAATCAAATTAATGATGACTACGATATACAGAGTACATACAGTATCTTGTAAATATAAATTGTTTTTAAATCCTTTATTTACATCGGGAACTCCATACTAAGGTTAGGCATGTTGGATTATGATCTGAGGCAGTAAGGTCCTGTATGTTGGTTGTAATTGGTGTTCAGTTTTCTTGCTGTAGCATAAGACATTAAAGTGGTTCAAGTAACCCAGATCAAGTCATTCCTGTTTTATTATTCTGCTGACAACCCAGAAGTATCTTAAATATACTGTATACATACATAAATTGTATGTTGGCTGTCTCTATACGAGCTGAACTGGGATAGGCTTTTTATTAATTCTGAACAAATCTTATGCTCAGCAAAGATGGAAAATCTATAATCATATGGCTCTGTTGTTACTTTGAGTGAGTATAGGAGTCGGATCCACAGCAGCATTAATTTAAAAGTTTAATCAACACTGATTAAACTTCTTCTAAATAAATGTGTGGTCTGGCCACACGGCTCTTTCCTTGGGTCAGACCAGGCTGAACAACATGACCAGATCCACTAGGTTCGGATCGAAAAACATTTGATAACTCGGGTCGGACCATGGGCTTCTTCTCTTTAAATTTTTTTAATTTTTTCCTGCGGTCCGGCCGAGAATTAATGCTTGTGAGTCCGGCCGCATGGGGTCCAGGCTTTAACACCTGTGGATGGTCGGGTCTTTGAGAACTCTAGCAGGAATGAAGCATCTTAGAAACTGTTCTGACGGGCAATCGTGGGCTTTGAGAGGTTTTCTACATTCATAAGAACTTTCAGAAAATAAACTACAGTCAAGCCAGCCGTCTCTCGTTTTCGCGTAGTCAAGCCAGCTGATTCAACATTTCAAGTGCTCCCTTATTGCTGACTTTCAGACAACTGGGAAAGTCAGTGCAAGCTTACTGCAGCGTGTGGAAACAATTTTTGAGCCAATAGGTCACATGACCTGGAGGTTATTGAGCTATAAGGTTCATATTTACATTATGAAATACACTTCTCATATTTCTTTTATAGATTTAATAATGTAAATATGAGCATTATAGCACAAAAACTTCCAGGTCATGTGACCTATTGGCTCAAAATAAGTGTAAAACAGTATCTACCCTTGCTATACGATGCACACCTCTTTTTATAGCATTTTCCTTCTACATCTTATATTTCTTTTTTTTAAATTAGTTTTTAATAAATTTCATCATGTAAATATATGTGCAGTGCAGGATCATAGGCCTACTTGTTTTATGAGACACACCTCTTTCTTTCCTTAAAAAAAAAAAACAAAAAAACCCTAACCCCTCCACCTGCCATCTCTCTCGCGTGCACGCAGGCACACCGCATAAAGATACATACAGACACGGGCGCATGCATAGACATCCGTGGCTGGTTGCAAGCCAAAGCCGTCGAGGACGTGCATGCGTGTCATTTGACGTCACATCTGCAGGGCTGCGTGGGACCGAGAATTGCAGCACATTAGGCTACTGGGCGTTCTTCGTTTTTGATACTTTGTAAGCTTTTGGTGTGAACGCACAAACAGCCCGGTCAAGGGAGAGAGAGATACGCGAGTGGACTTATTCTTTTTTGGTTGAACGCTTCATTATCCATTAGCATTAGCATTGTGAAAGTAACCGGAAGTGCATTGGTCACAACGGCTAGCTTGAGTAATGCCAAATTCGTCCGAACAAAATTGTAAACAGCTGGTATTTAGACAAATTAATGACACACTGCTGATCTAAACGGTTAGGCTACTTTCTCACCTAAAAATGTTTGAAATGTCGACAAAGTGATATATTTACAGAGTTTAGAGCTAAAATGAAATCAGCTTCTGACTGCTGATTTCAGCTTGGGTAGGAGGCAGGCTAACACTACCTATGTACTTCCAGCGTTTGAGCTAAGCTAATTTGCGGTGCGCCAGCTCTGCGTATAAGATAAGATAAGAAGACTTTATTGTCCAATGGTTTAAAAACACAGTGGAAATTTGCCTTTGGCATCTTGGTAGTCAGCCAACAACAACAGCTGGGTACATCCAACACAGTAACTAGAATAAATAAACACATGAAATACAACAACACATGAAATACAACATTACAGTATCATACAACAGCTGCGGTTTCACTGTAGCTCAAAGTTCACCTGAAGATGCTCTGGTTCAGGATATCCACTGCAGACGGCACAAATGACTTTTTGTACCCTGCTTTTTTAGCTAAGGGAACTCTGAGCCTCCTTCCTGGTGGCATCAAAACAAATGCAGAGTTGAGAGGGTGGGTGGTGTCACTGTAAATTTGAGTGGCTTTTTTGGCCATAGAACGATTATTTCCTGAAGCTGCATTTGCTTGTCTCCTGTTATCTTACTGGCCTGGTTAACTACCTGGGCCAACTTATTCCTGTGTCTGACTGGGAGGTTCCCATTCCAGGAGATGATATTAAAGGAGAGAACACTCTCAGTGAGGGACCGGTAGACCATGGTCAGGGTTTGTTTACTGGCGTTAAAGCTCTTCAATTGTCTAAGAAGATGCAGCCGCTGTCTAGCTTTTTTGTAAATGTTGTCTACATTTCCCTGAAAGGTGAGGTTGTTGTCTATGGTTGTGCCAAGATATGGTATCACCCTTGTTACTGCACGCACAGTCGAAAGGACGGTGTCTATCTGCTGGTCATGGACTCGGGAGTGAGTCTATCTATCTATCTATCTATCTATCTATCTATCTATCTATCTATCTATCTATCTATCTATCTATCTATCTATCTATCTATCTATCTATCTATCTATCTATCTATCTATCTATCTATCTATCTATCTATCTATCTATCTATCTAATGTTTACACAAATAGTGAAGTTGTTTTTTTTCTACAGGGGCAATGAGTTTTTCCCATCGTCGTGGACATGAGGAGTCAAATGTGGATCAGTCAAATAATCTGGTAAATATGTGGTGGTTTGGTATTATATTTGCTCAGACTAAAAACATTTTGCCCACTCTTGACTTATTACTGTAATAATAACAACCCCCCAAAAAGAGTGGAATTGAAGCAACTCAGATCACTTAGAGGCATTTTAGAAGCAGATGGAGGCTGGGGTGGTGGTGTTGAAATCTGTGTATGACATCTTACAGTAGGTTTAAATAGGCTGCCTACTGTGGGAGGAGTGACTGATAAGAAATGGCAATACAATCGCTGGCTGTCAGCTGATTACAGCTGGGGTTCATGACTTGTGTCCTGCATGTAGTTAGGATGTTCAAAGTTTACACTCTCAACTCGATCTGTTGTTACAACTGTGCTATCTGAATTTACACAAACATCATCATCATCATCATTATTATAATTATTATATGTTTGCAGGATGATGAGGTGGAGAACTATGCAGCGCTGGACTTTTCTACAAGGAGAGTGAAGAGAGGAAAGAAGAAGAAGAGGGAGTCACCTCAAGAGTGTGTGTACTCTGATGTTAGAGCATATGACCACAACTAGCAACACCTCTCTCCACAGTGGTGTGTGTACGGCCCTCTGCCACAGGGCATGTTAAGGGCAGTAGAGTTGATGTTGCTGATTTACATATCAATGTATTTATTCAATTCAACCATCATTTAATTAAAGGGATAGTTCAACATTTTGGTAAATTCACCTGTTGCCATAATCCCTAGTCCAAGGAGTAGGTTCATTTCCTTTAATTATTGGTGCATGTTGATTTGAGTTTCACGGGGCAGAAATGTGAGCGCTCAGTGAACACAATGGAGGTGAACAGAATCCAACAATGCCATAACACTCTCGTGGAGACGTTGTGACCTGCACATTCACCACGCTATGAGATATAATGTGATATTATAAAACAGAGTTTTTTTTGGAGTGATTTCAAAAGTGCAAGTAGTTCCGCGTATTTGCTTCATGTGTCAACTTCATGTTACATAATTATTGACCCCTTGCACGTGACGTCACGTTCCACTCGCGATAGCTCCGGACGCCATGATGGACGGCAAAAGATCAGTGAACGTCAATGTAATTGAATGGGCGCGTTATAGTTTTGTGACATACCGGGGTTGTAGGGTTTCCCCTCCTTTTCCACTGAGCTGGTTCGAGTGCTGGTTCGGAGCCAGAGCCTGACTAGCACCGGCTCTTTGCTTTTCCACCGCTTAAAAACCGGTTATTGGTTCTTAAAACTGGTCTGAAGCACCAACTCCTTGCTGGTCTGGAGCTAAGAACCAGGGCTGGCCACTGGCAGCGGGGTTACATGAGCAACAGGACCAGTGCGAAGATATACAGACACGTTATCAATGCCATTATAAGTTAGTTTATCTACAGTGTATAGTCGATGTAAACACAGTTGAAGCTAACTAGCTGAGCTACATGCTGTGGCTAACAACAGCTAACGCTCGTATTAAACATAGCACCGTCACAACGTAGTTGCCGCCGTCGGATCGCGGCGATTACAACGAAGACGGCTTCCTGTTTTCTTTTATTTTTCAGCCGGGTTTAATCAGAGAATGATCACTAATTATACAGACGTCAGGTCAGGTCTTCAACACCCACGGGTCGGACCAGGTTTTAATTTCCAGGTCTGTTAACTGTAGTTAGCAGCAGCAAAGACAGGAGCAGCTGCTGTATGGGGAGTGTGGCACTGACTGACGTTAGCTCACTTAGCAGTGGAAAATGCACAGAAAACTGAGATAATCTACGGCGAATAACAAAAAAACAAACATATATTGCAACGGATGAGTAGATATTCTATTTTAAATAAGTGATAATGCTGTGAGGTTGTAGTGTGAAGTGATCGAGCCACATTGTTGGACGGCACCCATAGACAGTACATTATCACTGAGCACTTTCTGCCGTCCGTCATGGCGTCGCCTCTCGTGTCACGTTCTAATTGTGACGTAGCTGCAAGGGGTCAATACATGATTATTTCATAGTGTGGTGAATGTGCAGGTCACAACTTGTCCACAAGAGCGTTTTGGAGTTGTTGGAGTATTTATTTGATGAGTTTAATGAGGGACAGGGGACCTGTACCGTTCACCTCCATTGTATTCATTGAGCAGCTGCCCCACAGATCTCAAAACAACATGCACCAATTAAAGGTAATTAACCTATTAATTAACTACTGCTTAGTGTGTAGTCATTATTAAATGTTGCAAGTGCTTTTTTTTTTGCACATGTAGTACAAAGAAATCACAGAGTTATTATATTAACTAAACTGTCTTGTTCATGTTCTCATTAGCTTGAAACAGAAATACAATATTCAAAATAAAAAAACAACTTTTTAAAATTTGACTTTGCCCCACTTGATTTTGATCAAATAAAACCGACAAAAAGAATAATAAGAAAAAAGGTTTACACATGATTTGATGCTCAAGGTCTTGAAAAAGACATGCATGGTAATTTTGGCAGTTTTTTTGCTTAGCTTAGGGAGGAGTACATTTTCTATTTCAGCCAATCAGCACATCTTGTTCTCTGCAAACGGTGATGATCTTGTGACTGAACCTTCCATTTGGGTGGAAACACATCAGCGGTGCAAGACAAGGGTACAGTACCACAATGATCGCAAAACTGGCTGCTTTGGTTCTTCTTAGTACAATGTGTGAGTACACGACTTACCCACTGTGACAAAAATACCACTCACTTTTGTTTACTGTGTGTGAAGACATTTTGTCATCTAATGTTGTTTTTTTCAGCTCTGACTCAAACTGCAGAGGTTCCTCGCCTGATCTCTTTGACTGTGGTTGAACTTGGTGGCAATGTCACATTGACATGTCCAGTGTTGGAGGCTGAGGGTCAGTTCTTTCACTGGTATAAGCAGCCTCTTGGACATATGGTACAAAAAATTGCTGCAGGAGTACTTGGCAAAGTAACATCGACCAAACAATTTCAAGACTTACGTTTTGCAATTACCAAAGGGGATGATCAGTATCTTCTTACCATCAGAAATGTCAGCAAAGAGGACGAAGCAACGTACTTCTGTCAAAATGGAACACCATATTTACCGAATTTCGTCAGTGGCACATTCTTGGCTGTGAATGGTAAAACATCTCATACTTTCATTGTCTGAGCCTATGTGAGTGATCACACAGATTGACAGGTCACAAAAGTCTTTTCTCAAATTAAATCACACAGGTCGTGAGGAGCAGAAAACTGTCTATGTGAAACAAATTCCAGAGACAGCATCAGTCCAGCTGGGAACCTCAATGAGACTCCAGTGTTTGGTTTACAACACAACTCAGTGTCCAGGTGAACACAGTGTGCACTGGTTCAGAGCCGGATCAGGAGGATTTCATCCAGGAATCATTTACACTCACAGTAACAGGAGTCATAAACAAGAAGAAATGAGCTGTGGCTACAGTTTATCCAAAACTCTACAGGACTCCTCTGATGATGGGACTTACTACTGTGCTGTGGTCACATGTGGAGAGATCCTGTTCGGTCAAGGAACTAAAGTGGAAACAAGTATGTATTTACAGTTGTATTTAAATCACAAGTGAATTTTGATAAATTTAGGTTGGTTAAAATACATTACATTTTGTTCTCAGGTCTGGGAGAGTGGCTTTTTGTTGATAAAAACACAAAACCAATTGCTATGAGCTTGGTAATAATTATGTACCAGTAAAAAATCCCATCCTGCCAATAACAAATGCACACTGCCAAGAGTCAACAATAAAATCATTTTCAATATTACTAAGAATATTTGTATGATTCAGGACCAGGACTGGACCCTGTTGTACTTGTGCTTGGAGGACTGTTGGTGTGCTGTGTGATAGTGATTACCACCCTAATTTTCTGTGTAAATCGAAGAGTGAGTGAACATTGCAAAGGTACGTTCAACATTTCATTTCACTTTATAGTTCAATGAAGCTTTATGAGACAACATCATAAAACTCATGAGGTGACTCCCATGACTCCCGGTCTTGCCAGCTGCAGCAAACACACTGTTACGTCTCACACCTTGCTTGATTCAAGATTTGACATTTTGCTTTTTGTGGGGAGTGTGATGCAGCAAAATGGTAACTTGTAGAAACACTATTAGTAGTGACTACTTCACCAGAAAACCAACTATGCAAGTGATACAAAAGCTTTATTTTTAACAGGATCTGCTAATTCTGACCATCTCCATGGACCTGATGGATCAACTGTGGGTCATTTAAACAAAGTGGTAAATATGTTTTGAAGCTGCTAGTCAATATCTCAGTATTAACAATATGTGAAATGACTGTATACAGTACAGTTCTGTCAAACTCACAGATTATTACCCAACTGTGCAATTCCCCTTTGTATTGCTTTCTTTTTCTCTGGTTCACGGTTTCTAGGACGGCAAAGCAATGAGCTATCCATCTCTGAATTTCTCTGCAAGGAAAAAAAAAATGCTGAAGAAGAGGAAAGTGGCACCACAGGAGTGTACGTACTCTGTGGTAGAGTACAACATGCAAGACCAGCCCTCCTCATAGGCATTGAAGGTCCTGTAACAGAACAACAAATATACAAGTATTTTGGCTTAGCTAATCGTATCGTGTTATGGGTAACAGGAAGCCATTTTGATAATGGTGGTTTCATCAATGTATACGCTCCTCTGCTACAGTAAAAAATGTTTCACAAAAGTTTTAATATTTTGCAGACAGTGATGAGACAGTAAATGGTATTACTGTATGTTTTTTGTATAGTGTGTTTGTTTGTGTGTTGTGTTTACAAGCTAATGAGTTTGCTAAACATTAACTTGGTTCACATTCGGTCAAGTCTGAGGTCATCTAAGACACAATGTTTATCCAAAGAACAAACAAAAAAAAGAGAAAAATACATACTTTGCTAACAGTGTAATTGATTATATCAGATTTAAACAAAGTCTATATTTTCAGTTGTTCTGTTCTACAATATCTCTGTATCTGATCAATATTTTTGTGTACCATACTGTAGATTTTGGGGTGAACACATACTGTAACGACTTTTATCTTCATTGTTTGATTTTATTGTGAAACTGTGATTTTGCTTAAAATTGTGAAGAATAGCTGTGTTTTTTATATATATAAAAGCATGGTTGGGAATATACGTTACAAATAATGTCAAGTGCCTCCACCTGTGCATTGTCCTCTTTCTGGTCTGCTTTATGAATTATATTCTGGGAAATCGTGCTCACAAATAAAGATATGTTGGTACCATTGTCAGCATGGTTATCCACGTGCTAGTCAGAGGGTGGAGAGATGGACCACCACACCCTGTTTCTGTGGTGAAGCTGCTGCGTGTGGTTTCACTTGTGCTTGAGGCAGAGGCACATCATGTCTGTACAAAGTGATGTGAGATCAGAAAGATGTCAGCAGTTCGTTTAATACTTTTTGGGAGGTCGGACAAGTGACGAAATAAGAAGATGAAGATCTCTGTCACTCACACAGCATTTCACTGTGCACATGGCAAAAAGGGCAAAAAAATACGAGGTGAAACCAAAGACCTTGGCCACACAGGTGAACACACACAGGTACAGAACAACTTCTAACACTCTCTACTGCTGCATTGTACTGTAACAATTGCCACAGTGGTCTAAGGTTAATGTTAGTGGTTTGTTTTCTCCCTGTAATGACAAGTAAAAACATCTGTTGTGAAGGTGCTTATCACTGGTTTGACCTCTGATCAAGACGCTATTTAGCGCGTGTCATTCCCCCAGCCTGCTTTCCTGTCTCTCTACACTGTCCTACAAAAAAAAGGTAAAACAACAACAACAACAACAAAAACTAGATGAAACTCAACTTTAAGCATCTGAGATCATTAATCTGTCACAGAGCTCTGACACCAGTGTAGACTGTTTCTCTCTCTGCTGTCTTTTCACCCACTCTCTGTTTTTCCAGCTTTCCTCTTGGTGAAGGTTGGAGCAGCAAGCGAGTCCTCATCTCCCTGGGAACATATATAGTAAATAATGTTACAAGAGCAGATCTTAATATCTACATATAAATTTAAAAAAACACACACACACACACACACACATGCCAACAACTTTAATGGACCTTACCTGTTGTCTCTGCTGATCACGACTGGTTGTTGTAGCATATGTTTGTCCAGAAACTGTGACTGAACAGTAGAAAATTATAAAATTGAATGATGCTGTAGATTAATTTAGACAAAGGACTAATGTCAATCAAGTAAAGTTGTCTTATACAAAATGTGGTTTGAGGTAAAGAGAGAGTTTGCAACAGTTATATGTTTTCTTCTTGATGAAATAAATCAGGACGGCAATGGACAATCAGACTTAAAGCCAAAACAGCACATAATACAACCAGAACTACATTGTACTTCTGCAACTCCTCCGTGTTGAGACCTGAAATGATATAAAGACCAAATTATATTCATAATTTAAAATGTATTATAATTTGACAAGATATGAAGATCCAGTAGATACAAATTTATGTGATACATGATCTTAATAGATTCCACCAAATTACAAAATTTAATGGGCAATAAACAAAAATTATATAGAAATGTTCTGCACTTACCTTCAATGTCCAGTTTTGTTCCATTTCCAATTAATATCTGTCCACATGAGGCCATAGCGCAGTAATGAGTCCCAACATCAGAGGAGCTGATGGTCTTGGAGAAGTTGTAGTAGACACATTTCTGTGTCGTCTGAGCTTCAGGACTCTTCTCACATTGATCACCACTGTTTCCATGAGCGTAAATTAAACGGGGATAAGATTCATCTGGTCCGGCTCTGAACCAGTACACACTGTGATCTCCTGAACATGATTTCTTCCCAAGGTCAGAGAGGACCGAACACTGGAGAGTCACTGAGTCTCCTGGACGAACTGGATCAGATAGGAAATCTTCAGTGACGGCAACGATATCAGGTTCTGGTTCTGGGAAACACAGACACAAAAATAAGCAATAATCAGAATGTGGCAAGGTGAAGAGGGC
This sequence comes from Trachurus japonicus, assembly GCF_045865225.1. Classification (NCBI taxonomy): domain Eukaryota; kingdom Metazoa; phylum Chordata; class Actinopteri; order Carangiformes; family Carangidae; genus Trachurus; species Trachurus japonicus. Next base: position 11,680,000 of record NC_140916.1, on the reverse strand, counting down.
CCGGGCGGGGATTGAACCCACACCTCCCGGGTAAGAGTCATGCGCGCTTGCCAGTCACCCAAAGGGACATCCCTTTGGCCAAGTAGCCAGGGCACATGATCAATTGGAGGCATAGTGACAGGAACCTCAACTGCCACATCTCTCCCCCTCTTTTCACAAGCACGTCCTCGTGCTTCCGCGCAGGCTGCCACACATTAGGAATCCATGGACCCACCCTTAGTGCTACATGGATCCTGCCAACAACGCCAGAATGTGGCAAGGTGAAGAGGGCCCGAGCGGGGATTGAACCCACACCTCCCGGGTAATAGTCATGCGCGCTTGCCAGTCACCCAAAGGGACATCCCCTTGGCCAAGTAGCCAGGGCACATGATCAATTGGAGGCATAGTGACAGGACCACCACTGTCACATCTCTCCCCCTCTTTTCACAAGCACGTCCTCGTGCTTCCGCGCAGGCTGCCACACATTAGGAATCCATGGACCCACCCCTAGTGCTACATGGATCCTGCCGACAACGCCAGAATGTGGCAAGGTGAAGAGGGCCCGGGCGGGGATTGAACCCACACCTCCCGGGTAAGAGTCATGCGCGCTTGCCAGTCACCCAAAGGGACATCCCTTTGGCCAAGTAGCCAGGGCACATGATCAATTGGAGGCATAGTGACAGGAACCTCAACTGCCACATTCTGGCGTTGTCGGCAGGATCCATGTAGCACTAGGGGTGGGTCCATGGATTCCTAATGTGTGGCAGCCTGCGCGGAAGCACGAGGACGTGCTTGTGAAAAGAGGGGGAGAGATGTGACAGTGGTGGTCCTGTCACTATGCCTCCAATTGATCATGTGCCCTGGCTACTTGGCCAAGGGGATGTCCCTTTGGGTGACTGGCAAGCGCGCATGACTATTACCCGGGAGGTGTGGGTTCAATCCCCGCTCGGGCCCTCTTCACCTTGCCACAATAAGCTATGGTTAATAATATTAATCTATATACATAAATATTAATGTAATCGATAGAAATCTATCTTCATACTGACATGTGCGTAAATTACACTGTCATAACATTGGTGTTACCATGGTAATTATAATATTTTTATAAGTATAAAATGTCTGCGTAATGTTTTATTTACCAATAATTCTGGATGTGTACATTTGATTGACACATCCTCTTCTTGTTATTGTTTATATTGTTGCTGTTACTGCAGTTCAAAAAAACGTCTTAATTAGTGTTTGATGACATCATGTAATTTCCTTTAAAGCTTCCACCTCACCAGACATCTGTTCAGCCAGGGTGTGAGTGGGTGAGTTGGTGTGGAGGGTCTTTAGAGTCAAAGTGAAATCAAAATAAAGCTTTTCAAGAACTTGATTTGTGGCGCTTTGAGGATGAATATTGAACGTCAAAAAATGTCCACACTCTCGGTTAAGCCGCCATTTTGCAGCCGCGCACAGACACACAGTGAGGAGCCATCTTGATTATGGTGTAAGGCGGCCAATCCAGACGTTCCACATCATCGCGATGATCCTCCCACTCTGATTGTCAGTCACCTCAGCAGGAAGAGCAGAGCAGACAGAGCTGGGGAGGTGGTTGTGGTCACATCGTCCATCTTCTCGCGCTGCTGAAAGACAGCAGCAGAGCAGCACTCTCACAGCATCGTAGAAACACACACAGTGATGCTGTACAACACCACAGACTGAGGCATCAAACACTGACCACAAAGGAGTCGAGGTATCTGATACAACTCCAGCTACTTACAACCTGCACAGAGAGAAAAGTAGAAAACTGACAGGGTTAAAAACACATCAGTCTTTGTCTGACACTTTGGTTTGTGGCCGGTACTGAGGTCAGTTCACTGTTGACCACAAGACTGAACAAGTTGATAATGATGTTATTTTTAATCCTACATGTACAGCAGGAGTTTTGACGTATAAAAAAGCAAAACAAAAAACACACAGTTTATTTCATCATCTCATGAAACGATGCCGTGTCCTGCCCCTGTACATAATAAACACACAGTTACACACAAAGAGGGACTAAACTAATTCAAGACAAAAGTTTTGCAGTAAATACTTTCATGCTCTCTTCTCTGTCTTTGTGTCCACGCTGCTGCTGCATCTGACAAACAACTGATGCATGGAAACTTAAGCATTGTTGTGGCTGTGGTTTTTCAACTAAAGTGTGAAAATAAAGATACTTCTCTTCCTTTCTCACTCTCTATTTTAGCCTCAGTAAGTTGAGCTTGTACTGCTGCATTAAAGTTTTTATAGAGACCAGGTAAATATCACCACACTGTACTATAGTGATTATTAATGATATTACATCATGTAACAGGAGTAGTTAAAGACGCTGCAGCTCTGTTAATTGATTATTTTAAATCACACTTTTCTGTGGTTTGATGCTTTTAACTGGTAGCTGCTCTAAGAGGGGGAGGTCCGGATCATTCACTCGTCCCACTCTGTCTTCATTGGCGCAGAGCAGCAGTTTGTACTGTGACCTGGTTTTTAGTTTGTCCTATTATGGATAAAGAGGTTTGGCAGCCTTGATAATCTGCTTCAATGTGCAACACATAGTTGAGTGATGGACTGGTAGCCTGTTTATATAACTACTGAATGAACTTAAATCAAAATGAATACAAATCTAATCTATTTGAACATCACATATTCATACAATAACATGCTTCTAATAAGATAAAGACAAAGCTTTAGTTGGACTTTGGAAGAGCACAAAAAGAGTGGATTTAAAACTAAAATGCTCATTTCACTGTGTTCAACTATATATGTACTACTGTGTTCACACTTCTTATCCTGTTGCAACTCGTACTCAGGTCTGTTCTCAGTAAACAGCTTCAGTTGGTCAGAGGGGGGAGAGATGGCCCACCACAGCCTGTGTCTGTCGTGAAGCTGCTGCATGTGGTTTCACTTGTTGTGCTCAAGTGAGATGTGAAGGATATCTGCACAAAGTGACATGAGATCAGAGAGACTCAGGGGTTCATTAATGTTAGTAGCTGCACACTGGTGTTTGTTAACAGAGGAGGATGAATTGTCTCTTGCGTTATAAAATGCTGCTTGTGTGTTTCTGTCTGCAGATGTGGGGAGTTGTGGTGCATACATTTACCATCAAACCCATTCAGTGTACATCTACTAGTCTCTCTCTCAGTTTCAAGTGTACCTGGCAAAAATGTAAAGTGAAGCCAAAGCTGTGACAACCTGGTGAAAAAACACCTGATTGAAAACCTGTTTCATTTGAGAACAATCAAGAAACTAGTTGAGAGTGTGAAGTAGATGTCAACAAGATTGTCTAGAAAACTGTAGAAAAAAGTTAGATTTTTATTTTGCACAGCAGAGACCCTGAGAAAAGAAATGTGTGCATGCTATTTTAATAAAATTAAAGTGAATTGACATTGTAGAGCTCTGACTCTGTCTCTCTCAGACAAACATTTTTGAGTTTTCCACATCTCTTGGTTTTCTGTGGTTTTGGTGACATTTCCTTTTAACTTTCTCATGAAGTTGTCCCTCCCTAACCCACAGACCACCATCGATGTTGCTACTAACACACATGTCCTTTTCACCCTCCTCATACAGTTTACATGGAGGCCTCTGAACATCAATCTTTTTTACAAGCCAAACTCAGTAAAAACTGTTGGAAACTCCAGCAGTGTCGCATTTACATGTTGCATGTCATTAGTCACAAGGTTAGCCACCTCTACATCCAAAGATAAAATGTGTATGATGACATCTGCACTGCTTTAAAGAACAGAAATGTTCATAAAAAACAGTCGCACAGAACACAAAAGATGGTGAAGAGGATAATACCCAATAAACCATGAAATTCATCATTAAAATTTCATCAGCCATCATTAAGTTGTCATTATAACACCCCTAAAAATAAAAAGGTAGCTATATGTGCATCTCTCATCAGAGGCTTGCTTTAGTAAGAGGGAGGTCCTTTTCTTTAAGTAAGCCAATCACTGACCTCTCCTGTATAAACTGTGATGATGTTGTGACTAAACTTCCACTCAGGTAGGAAGACATCAGTAGTGCAAGAGAAAGGTGTTGCACCACAATGAACGGACGACTAACTGCTTTGATTATTCTTAGCACAGTATGTAAGTGTGCGGCGTCCAAATTGTGACAAAAATACCTGTGCAAACTGTTTTTGGCATTTTAGGCGAGGTCTGTGAAGGTAGTTGTTTATGTTTTTTCATAAATCTTGTCGTCTCATGTTGTAACTTTGTTTTTGTTTGTCTGATTTTCAGCTCCGAGTCAAACTGCAGAGGGTCCTGGCCTGATTTCTGTGACTGTGGTTGAACTTGGTGGTGATGCGAACTTTCGATGTTCATTCACTAACTCAGCTGAAAAGCTCCACTGGTATAAGCAGCCTCTTGGACAAATACTCCAACATGTTGCTACTGTATTTAATGACAAAGTAACAATTAAAGAAAAATCTGACCGTTTTACTATATCAATGAAAGAGGATGGTCAGTATCATCTGACCATTAGAAATGTCAGCAAAGAGGACGAAGCAACGTACTTCTGTCACGGTGGATCAGGAGGATATATACAGACTTTCTCCAATGGCAGTTTCTTGGCTGTGAAGGGTAGAGTATCTGATACTTTCTATTCTATTTCTAATGTGAATGAAACAGTTTAGACTGTGAAATACCTGTGATGTTGTTTTTTATTGATTCATGTAGATCATAAAGACCAGCAATCTGTCTACGTGAAACAAAGTCCAGAGTCAACATCAGTCCAGCCGGGGAAGTCAATGACTCTCCAGTGTTCACTTCTCAACAAGAACAAAGAAACCAGAGTCCAGTGTCCAGGTGAACACAGTGTGCACTGGTTCAGAGCCGGATCAGAAGGATTTCATCCAGGATTCATTTACACTCACAGCAACAGGAGTGATGAAGAGGAAGAAAGGAGCTGTGACTACAGTTTGTCCAAAACTATACAGAACTCGTCAGATGCTGGGACTTACTACTGTGCTGTGGTCACATGTGGAGAGATCCTGATCGGTCCAGGAACTAAAGTGGAAACAAGTACGTGTTTACAATTGTATCTAAATTATAAATAATGTTTGATTAATTGATATGACTATGTTAAAATATATATGTGACAAATCAGTTCTTTGGTTTAGGGAGGTCAACTTAATTTAATGGCTATCCACCTTGACTTTTGAGACTTGATGCAAACACATTGAAAATGAACCAGATATACTCATGATAATTATGTAATCATTATGCATTATTTTGACTTGGCTTAATGTGTCATTGGAGATAGGATCAGTGCTGGGCCCAGTTGTCATTGTTCTTGGAGGACTGTTGGCCTGCTGTGTGATGTGTTTTGGTCTCCTGATTTTCTACGTAAATCAAAGGAAAGTGTGCGAACATTGTAAAGGTAGGTTCAACATATTCGACTTCTAATTTCAGTTATGGTTTTGAAACGGAACCTCAAAAGTCTCTGTGCTTGTGGGATTTTGTAGTTGGGTAATGATATTTTGTAAACAAGTTAATCATATAAATGTGTATGTTTGGCCTTGTGTAAAACAACCAAGTATTTTTAATATTTACATGTCATGACTACATGTCTCCACAAGTTGTCACTCAACCAGGTTTCAAGCGTCTCTGCTAAGAACTAGGACATTACTACTCACTGCATTGAGCACATTACAGGTTTTGATGTCCATCTTTGTTTAACTGTAAAGCCAAAAACTGAAAATATGTTGATTCTCCATTTTTAGATTCATGAAATGTTGAAAATGGTGTGGCGGCGGCGACCGTAACGTCTGACCGGGGGGGGGGTGTCGTAGCGGAAATAATGAAAGTAATGGCATACAAACACTGCATATCTCCAAAATCAGGCTGGTTTCCAGGTTGCCAAGTAGCCTATTCATTGTAATGTAACAATTGCCGATGAGAACCGGTGTCAAAAAGGAAAAAAGGAAGAAAAAAAAACAATCGATCACGGACTTCATGATCGATTACCATGGCAACGAACGAAGCTTCTATTTTCTTGGGTCAGCCCTTGTGCTCACATACTGTCTGTGTGGTACGCTTGCACCTAAATTTCCTCCAGTCCAAATGTCAAATTGTCCTTGGGCAAGACACTCAACCCACCCTTGCCCTCCTATGTGTCATTGGATGGATGGATGGATGGATGGATGGATGGATGGATGGATGAATGGATGAATGGATGAATGGATGGATCTATCTATCTATCTATCTATCTATCTATCTATCTATCTATCTATCTATCTATCTATCTATCTATCTATCTATCTATCTATCTATCTATCTATAAATAGTGAAGTTGTTTTTTTCCCACAGGGGCAATACATTTTCCCCATCGTCGTGGACATGAGGAGTCAAATGTGGATCAGTCGAATAATCTGGTAAATATGTGGTGGTTTGGTATTATATTTGCTCAGACAAAAACTATTTTGCCCACTCTTGACTTATCACTGTATATACGTAATAATAATAACCCCCCAACAAGAGTGAAATTGAAGTAACTCAGATCACTTAAGAGGCATTTTTGACAGATCAGTGTATGACAGCTTAGGTTTAAATAGATCACTTATTGTGGGAGGATGGCGATGACTGGTCAGTGACTGATAAGTTAGTTGGAGTTCGTTTTTTTTTTTATTTTCACGGTGTCATACACCAAAGAGGTGCCCAGCCCTCATGGGCTTACAAGACACACCAAAAGACATAAAGAACAATAAACAAAATAACATCTCCACATACACAAATCCGGGATCTACAGTCATCAGAAAGCACAATCCACAATCAAACATAAAGCGCGCCCATGCGCTTGTGGTAAGCATTCAACACATACTGAGCTAAATAAAACACTTTTTCACTAAACAGATATGCTAGTCTACAGTCATCAGACACAGAAAACAAATCAGGACAGCCCGGGGTCATTTTAAGAAAGAGCTTACTGTATGTCTACAGTCATGGTAAAAAGGACAGTAAAACAAAAAATGCATTTCATTTTCTACCTCTCTCAGGTCACACAGGTGACACTTTCTATTCTCTTCTGGGATTGAATGGAAACGTCCTGTTTCAACCGCCAGCCAGAGGCAAGATACCATATCTCAACTGGGCACGAACAGACCTCTGCGCTCTAGTTAGGTTAAGGGTGACATAAGGCTCCAGTTGGTAAACAGACTTTATCAAACAATACACTCTTAATTTAGGTTTGTGCAGAATTTCTTCTGCCCAAGATAAGAAATGGCAATACAATTGCTGGCTGTCAGCTGACTATAGCTGTGGTTTATGACTTCCGTGTCCTGCATGATTTTGTGCAATGCTTTATTTTATAGTACAGTCAAAAGTTTAGATGTTCAAAGTTTACACTCTCAACTCGATCGGTTGTTACAGCTGTGATATCTGAATTTACACAAACATCATTATCATTATCATTATTATTATATGTTTGCAGGATGATGAGGTGGAGAACTATGCAGCACTGGACTTTTCTACAAGGAGAGTGAAGAGTGGAAAGAAGAAGAGGAGGGAGTCACCTCAAGAGTGTGTGTACTCTGATGTTAGAGCATATGACCACAACTAGCAACACCTTTCTCCACAGAGGTCTGTGTCTGGCCCTCTGCCGCAGGGCATGTTAAGGGCAGTGGAGTTGATGTTGCTGATTTACATATCAATGTATTTATTCAATTCAACCATCATTTACTTAAAGGGATAGTTCAACATTTTGGTAAATTCGCCTATTGCCATAATCCTTATGGTCATCAGGGTAGGTTCATCACCTTTAATTTTCAGTGCATGTTGATTTGAGATCCGAGAGGGGAAGAGACGCGAGCTGCTCAGCAAACACAATGGAGGTGAAGTTGAACACTACAGGTCCTCTGTCCCTAACCCATCAAATACACAATCCAACAACTCCAAAACGCTCTTGTTACAAAATAATAATAATGGAACATTATGAGAGTTGTTTTCTAGGCAAATGCGTAGCCAGAACTACATCCCAGACACGGCTGCTGAGTGGAGTGGTTTCAAAAGCGCAAGTAGTTAAGAGTATTTGCTTCATGTGTCGTTAAGTTACATAATTCCACATGATTATTTCATAGTGTGGTCAATGTGCAGGTAACCACTTGTCCATGAGAGCGTTTTGAAGTTGTTGGATTGTGTATTTGATGAGTTTGATGAGGGACAGGGGACCTGTATCATTCACCTCCATTGTGTTCATTGAGCAGCTCGCGTCTCTGCTCCACAGATCTCAAAAGAACATGCGCCAATAATTAAAGGTAATGAACCTACTGCTATGATGATAGGGATTATGGCAATAGAATTTGCCAAAATGTTGAACTATCCCTTTTAAAATCCTCACTGGAGGTCACTGAAGAATTCATGTTTGCTTTGACAGGATGTCCACATGAAATGGATGGAACATGCCGTAAGAAAACTACTTCCTGTGCAGCTGTCAGTATTTAAGGCCTAATAAACTCTAATATGAATTAAATATAAAATGCTTAAAGCAGATATCAGTGGAATGTTTTTGTTAATATAAGTCCTAAATAGTCCTATTTTCCGTCAGCAATCACTTACATGAAGTATTTCAGCCTAAACACGAGTCTCTCCGTCACTCTGCTCTGCTGTAACCCGAGGAGAAAATTTTCCTTGTGGGATACAAGTGTTATCCAATGAGGAGAGAGAACGGCATGAAGGGCTGTGTGTGCAGCCAAGGGATGCGCGTGAATGTGGTGACGTAGCACGAGGACCAATTGATGCCTGACAAGGGCGGGGGCTGCTAACTCATGGTGCGTTCAAGGAAACTCGTACTTTGTGTTTTTCCTTCCTGTGAAGTCATACCAGTTCGATCTGGTACGAGTTCACGGGTCGGAAGTTACGAGTGGCCGTTATAGGGAACTTTCACAGACAACAGGACGGTAAAAACACGAGCTACGGGTTACCTGCAACGCTACCAAGTCGTAATTGTGACTTGAAGCTGTAACTTACGGTTTCAAAAGCCTGCCTTGAACACAGCATTAGCCGAAACGGCCGTGCCGATGATATCTGCTTTAATACTGTACATCTGTTAACATTCACTAGCCAGTACTGCATATATATATATATTGTGCATAAAATATATGCATGATGATGATGCATCATAAAATGTTGATGCATAAAAGTCAAATCACTGATATCTTACAATTTGTTTGTAATTGATACAGTATTACACTTCGTAAGAAAATACATTCATGAAACACATTCTAGATGAGCTTATTAATGAAGAGCTGATTGCATTTACATGTTTACTGTATAAATAACACCAATTAGTATCAATATAGGAAGAATGCTTCACAAATTATAAATCAAGTATTGCTTATATTTATTAGACAAAACATGTTGCCATTGCTTCTTTTGCACAATGATGGATAACAACAGTATCAAATGTGTTTTCTTTATTGATAGTTTGATATTGTTCCAAATAATGTTCACAATAGTAGTTCAATAGTTTAAATGGGAAAACAACAAAAACAAATGAACCAAAAAAGAAACACAACGTAGCTACTTACAGCAAGTATATGATTATATAACATTTCACACCAGAACCAAATCTGACAACTTCTGATCCTCAGTTTATTAAATATGCTGGCGCCAATACTGAGCAATAGAATCGGATCAGTGTTTTTCTACCAACTCATTCCATCATTCATTTTAAACACAGTTGTTTTCCTCAAGTGGACTTAACTAATTGTCATCGTTATTTTACTGTTAGTTGTAGTCAGCTTTCATCATGGTGAATGTGACAGTAGAATAGACCTTCATGTCATCTTTGCACTGAGAGAGAATATGAGACAAGAGTTAAGAAAGCTACAGATTTTTATTTTATTTTGATAAGGTTAGTCCCAAATGTAAACACAATACCTTCACATCCCTCTGACCATCAATGTGTGCCCAGACGGCAGCTGGATTTTGAAATGGGAAACAAAGAGAAAACCATAAATCAGGAGCAGTAGTTTGAATGTAATCATTCTGGACAGAGTAGTGACACTTTGTTTTACCGTTGCAACAGTCACACTTTTTTTTCTTTATGGCACAAATGAGGATGGCTGTCACGACCAGACTTACAACCAAGAGACCACACAGTGTAAATATGGCTTCACTGGTCAAATGAGAGCACATGCAGGTTCCTGATACAACATGAAAAGATAAAAATAATAAGATCAAGTCAATGATGTTAAGTATCACAAGTTTTGAAATGTAAAATATTACATTAGTAAAACTTTATACTATCTGAAATTTAAATGTGCAAATTCCTTAATTAAAACAAAAATAATACAGTTACCGTGAATGTCCAGTTTTGTTCCATCTCCAAATAAAATCTGTCCACATGTGGCCACGGCGCAGTAATAAGTCCCAGAATCAGAGGAGCTGACGTTCTTGGTGAGGCGATAAACGCAGCTCCTCAGGGAGTCAGATGTTTTCTCGCATTCATTTCCATCAGTGTGGATGATGTTAGGATGAGACTGATCTGATCCGGCTCTGAACCAGTACACACTGTGGTCACCTGGACACGTCTTGTTGTCAGAGAAGACTGAACACTGCAGAGTCACTGCGTCTCCTGGATGGACTGGACCAGACATTGTCGGCTGCTGAACAACAGTATAGTTTGTCCTCTGAGAAGTTCCTGAGTGATACAAAACTGTGTTAAATCTGTAAGACATATGCAAGTAAGATAATTTAAAAAATGCTTAGACACACAAGAAAAGATTTACCTTTTACTGACAAATATGTTCCAGTCCACGCATTGTCAGTCCAATCCGTGAACGCACAGTGATACAGTCCCTCATCTTCTTGAATCGTTCTTACTATGGTCAGGTTGATAAAATGGTTATCACTATTTACCTTCAGTCTGGATTCAGAAAACTCTGGAGCATATTGAGGTTTTGTTGTTCTCCACACTGACACAATTAATTTCAGATTATCCCCGACACTTTGCTTGTACCAGTGGAGTATCCTGTGGTTGATCTCAACATCAAACAGAGCACACGTGAAGGTCACAGGTTCCCCGAGCTGAACTGTGATCACTGGAACCAGCGTATCTGAATTGAAAGAAAAGAAGAAAAACATTTAATAAAAACTAATGTATAATGTCTAAAAGTTAAAATCCAGCTAACGCATAAACTCTTATTTTGAATTGAAAATCAGGAATAAAACTACACTTACATGCACGATGTAGAACGAGCAACGTGACCCACAAAACAATCATCTTGACAGTGTCTCTTGTTGGGACATTTGTAGGTATTTCAGTGAAGGAAGGAGCTGAGGTCATCAAACGCACCTGACTGGTTATGTGAGTCTAAAGCGCACTTCCTGCCACACTGTTGTTGCCTTCTCGGAGGCTCAGACCACTTTCAGTTCATCTTCATTTTGGGTTTTTTTGTTTTTCATCACACGCTTTTTTGTGTGTGATGTTTGGTTTTGGAACATTTCCTTCTTTAAAATCATTTTTTGAGCCGTGCTAACAGTTGTCATGGAGACTATTATTGCTTCACATCGGTATTAAAATGAAAAGAGCAAATATGTATGCATGAACTAATACTTGGCTAATACAAAAGGAGAAACAGGTTTGTCTTCAAACAGACAACACTTCTAAATCTATTAAATCAACATTCTTGCATAAAAGTGGCATGATATGACACAGCACTTGGTAACACTGACAGAAGAAATGTGTCGAAGGCTTTGAGGGTGTAAGAGTCCAGCCCGATTTATAATGCAAATATATAAAGTACAGTAAAATCAGGTATTCAATAAGGTACTCAAAGCAATGATGCAATAAAATGCAGTGATGATGCTCTGTAGATGTGTCCTGCTTGGATTTGAAGCATTTTCCTGAGATCAGAGAACAGGACCATCAAGAGACAGCTGTATGCAGGAGCTCAGGTGCCCAAGCTAAGAGAAGTGCATGCTGTCACTGGTTTGGGTTACAAGCTCAGGTGGCCTTCAAACCTCCTTGCTCTGAAGTAGCTCTTCTTTGACTGCCTGATAAGGCTGAAGATTTTTTTTCTAACCCTTTTTTTTTTTTTTTTTTTTTTACATTTGTGTCATTCAGAGTTAAATAAGAGTCAGATGAAAAGTAAGAAAATCACCAAATACCTTATCTCCTCATTTGCTCTGGAGTGTATTAAATTCAGTGGTAATACAGCCAACACGTGTCAGGATATTTCAATCAGGGCCACCGTGGTTGATAAGCAAAATGCTTTCAGTTTTCTTTTGGACATTATCTGAGCCCTAAATGGATACTTACGATTTTTACTTTCAGTGTTTTTAAAGTAACAAATGGAGGTCTAATGTTGTGCTGTGAAGTGATAAGTTTTGTGGATTTGAATGATAAATTCTCAGCATGTTTTGTAAAATGCAAAGAGGTTAGAAAGAGCAAGGAAATGTCAACTATTATGACCTTTGACCTTCCATGATGCTTCTGGAAGTGATGCAACTAAAATACTTTTCAAAATCCCACAATATATATATACTGTGTATATACAGTATATATATATACACTGTATATATATATACACACACACACACTGTATATGGGTGGACATATGAAGTAAATGGCACCTGCATTTTAGATGTGAAGTTTATTTACAAATTAAACAACAAGCACATACATGTCAATTGTCTTTAGTATACAGGTTTTTGTTTTGAGCTGATCCAGAACTGAAGCTTAAGCAGGAAATGAACCCAGAAAAGAGAGAACAGGAAACTATTTCCATGGCTCACAAAAGAAAACAATAAAATAGACAAACAAAACTAACAGAAATTTAGTTTGCACTAAATATAAAAATGTCAAATTTACACAAGATAAAAGATTATGTACTTTCTAAATTACTATGTTAACAACAGCAAATAAGGAGCTGTGCAGTGCTGCAACTGTGGTATACATCTGATATATTGTGTCACACACATTTTTTGGTACCATTAGTAAATAAAGTCAAAGTATTTGAACTGTTAATGTATCACCAAGGTCTTGACATCAGCATAGACTGTCCTCTCTCTTGCTGCTGCCTTCCTTCTCCCTGTTTGCTCAGCTTTTCTTTTGGTGATGATTACTTTAGAATAAACCAAAGAGTCCTCGTTTCGCTGCAAAATTAAAAATGAGAGCAGGTTTTAATACATAAAAAATGAATACTGATTATATCTTATAGCCATGTGCTTTACCTGCTGATCACTACTGGCTTCAGCAGTAATTGTTTGCAGACCGACAGCAGCTGTTTTAATAAAAACAACTGGATGAGACCCTTATTTTTTAAGATGAATGACAAAGTAACTTTACACATGTGAATCATGATGATAGATTTTGGGAAAAATTTACATCAGCAGGTCGATATACGAGTAACTTTTCTTACCGTTGCAACGAGCACAAGATTTTTTAGTGATGACACAGACAAGGATGGCTATCACAAACAGACTTAAAGCCAATGCAGCACATAACAGCAGGGCAACTGTGTTGTCCTCTTGTGAATCAACTGAAAAATTAAAGAAAAAAAAACTAAGCTACAGGTAATAATGAGCAAGATCTTAAAGTATTAAATTCCTCATTGAAAATAATTGTGGTACACTTACCTTCAATGTCCAGTTTTGTTCCATTTCCAATTAATATCTGTCCACATGAGGCCACAGCGCAGTAATAAGTCCCAACATCTGAGGGGCTGATGGTCTTGGAAAAGTTGTAGACACATTTCTGTGTCGTCTGAGCCTGAGTACTGTTGTCACATTGTTCACCACTGTTATCATGAGCGTAAATTAAACGGGGATGTGACTCATCTAATCCGGCTCTGAACCAGTACACACGGTGATCGTCTGGGCATGATTTCTTCTCAGGGTCGGAGAGGACCGAACACTGGAGCGTCACTAAGTCTCCTGGATGAACTGGATCAGATCGGAAGTCTTCAGTGATGGCAGTGATATCAGGTTCTGGTTCTATGACAAAAAGCATAAACATGTTTCACTCAGTTCAATGAGTATGAATTACAGGAGCACTACAATTATTTATATCTGTTTCTGCTTTTGTTTGATTTACCTTTGACTCTCAGAAACACTCCTTTTAGAAACGTCATTTTAAGTTTTGTCACTTTTAAACAGTAGTAGATTGCAGAATCGCTGAACTGTGTTTTGGAAATATGCAGAACATACTGTCCAGGCTCTTGTTTTGCTGTTACGTGATGAGTTTGCTTGATCTTCTCATAATCATGAGACAATGTTCCTCCTAAAGTTTCGGGAGACGTTCCAGACACAATTCTGACCCAATATACATATGTTGAAAGCCAATCCTTCTGGCGGACACATGTCAGAGTCACACTTTCTCCAACATCAACAGTCTTTGTCTCAAAACTGTAGTCTTCTGTGCAGCCTGGACAAAAACAAAAAAACAAAAAACATGGCAACGGTTAACAATAGAGAAACAGTCATATGTCTCTATGCAAAATGTATTTTAAATATTTCTGGAGTAAATACTTACGCCCAATTTTGAGCAAGAGTAGAATATGTATTATGATCAGCATTCTCAGGTTTCACCATCTGGCACAGCAGTTGATATAGGGCGCGATTTGCCTTAATGTAGTCATATCAAAAGGGAGGGAACAATTTTAGAGCGACCTGATTGGCCTGTTATTATGTTGGCCTTCCACTGTTCTACCACAGCGGAAATATGTCAACCAAACTTTCCACATTAAAACCATGAAACAATACAGTAGCTTGACAACTCACATTTGATTCTGATGATGGGCACCTACAGTAACACTTCTCTTAGGTGAGGTACTGTAAACAACATATCTGTTGTTTTTACAAGCTGTTTCCTGTGAAGAAAATATCAACAGCCTTTTATTGCAGGATGCAAAATGGTAAAGGAACCATTTGTCAGGATCTGCGTCCCCGTTGTGTCCCTGTGTCTTGTCTTAGTGTTATGTCCTCTGTGGGTTCCTTTGTATAGTTATTTCATTTGTTATTTTGAAGTTCTGTCCTGTTTTCCTGTTGTGTTCCTGTTTCACTTTGAAGTAAAGCGTCTTACTCCTGTCTTCCTGTTAAGTTTCCCGCCTGTTTGATTACCTCATGTGTCTCACCTGTGTCTTCCCTTGTGTATTTAGCCTCAGTGTCTCCCTTTGTCTGATTGTCTGCGTTTGTCCCCTGCATTGCCGTGTTCCATGTTGTGAGTTTGGTATTTCTAGTCCCTTGTTTTGTACTTTCTTATTTTCTGTTGAACTTTGGATTCCTCATTTACTCCCTGTCCGAGACTTAGGCTCGTTGACTCTTTTGTTGCTACTTTGTTTCCGTTGTACTTTGATTTCCTTTTTCTAAATAAATTCCTTTGTCAATTGAGTCTGTATTTGGGTCCTGCTATTCCAAAACGTGACACCATTGCCTTGATGACAGTACAGTACTAGCCATGCATTGGGACTGGGGTCTGATTGAATGTATTGATGTTTTTTATGCGGACTTACCTGCTCTTTGCACCACCCATTCTTGCAATGCACTGACTTTCAAAATCAGGTGACATTATCCTTTCAACTGCCTTCATCTGACCTTCTGGGAGATCTTACCACCATTTCTGTTCACACTGATGACCAAACAGCATAGGCAGGTGGATTTCAGACTTTTATGGATCTTTCTGATTGTAGTAACTTGTGACTAGTTTGCAGCATTCTCATGATGTCAGCCGTGACAAAAACACCGTCGTTGAGAAGTTTGAAACAACAAGAGTCAGGAACATACAGGATTGTTGAACGTCAATGGAGTGTGCCATTATTCAAATAGTCTGCACATTTTGTGTTCCCTGTCAGTTCAAATGAATAATCCTCATATTTATTACAGCAAGTAAGGTGCCGGCAGAGTGCTCAAGTAGTTAGAACACATTGCATGCATGCATAGTCCAAAGCAGTGTTTGCCGGTTTGACTCCCAACTGAGAAGAGCTTTACTGCCTGACATGCCCCCAGTCTCAATACCTGTTCTACTGTGTCCCTTCACTGTCCTACCTAATAAAAGGCATGAAATGCCCCCCAAAAACTTTAAAAATAGGAAAGAGAGAGAGACTTACAGGTAGAAAAGCACAAGTCAGGATAGGCCCTGAATTTAAGCGAGATTGTTTACTGCTACTACTGTTGTCAAAAGGTGGTGGGAGGGTGTGGGTGGTGTGGTGGGTCTCCATCTCGCCTTACCTCTCCGTAAAAGTCACAGCAGAGCAGTGTGTCACAGACGGTGTACTGTTCACACCGTCTATGATGCATGGAAACTTTGTTGTGGTTGGACTTTTTATATTCAATGGGTCTTTGTTCCTGTATGACCCACCGTTTTAGACTTAGCTTGGTATTAGCATTCATCATGATTATACTGTACATGACCACATCGATTGTCAGCGTGATTTCTTTACAGTAAAACATATCATGACTGTCTGGTTGTTCCTGTTCCTTGAAGTTCTAGACCTCAGTCCCTCATGCAGTCTTTTATAACACTACAGCTTTCAGTTTTTTATAAGTATACTGCTTTGTGTGTTTGTGTAGTACAAAGAAATCACATAATTCTGAACTAAACTGTCTTGCTACATGTTGTCATTAGCTTGCAACAGAAAAACAATATTAAAAAAAAAACAAAAAAAAAACTTTTAAAATTTGACTTGAATCTTTATCTCACTTAATTTTGTTCAAATAAAATCAAATTTGTGTAAAGAAAAAAAAAAGGTTTGCTTATATGGTAATTTTGGCTGAATTGAAATTGTGTATTTGCTAAGCTTAGGGAGGAGTACATTTTCTATTTCAGCCAATCAGCATGTCTTGTTCTCTGCAAACGGTGATGATCTTGTGACTGAACCTTCCATTTGGGTGGAAACACATCAGCAGTGCAAGACAAGGGTACAGTACCACAATGATCGCAAAACTGGCTGCTTTGGTTCTTCTTAGTACAATGTGTGAGTACACGACTTACCCACTGCGACAAAAATACCACTCTCACTGCTGTTTACTGTGTGTGAAGACATTTTGTCATCTCATGTTGTAACTTAGTTTTTGTGTTTCTCTTTTTTCAGCTCTGACTCAAACTGCAGAGGTTCCTCACCTGATCTCTTTGACTGTGGTTGAACTTGGTGGCAATGTCACATTGACATGTCCAGTGTTGGAGGCTGAGGGTAAATTCTTTCATTGGTATAAGCAGCCTCTTGGACATATGGTACAAAAAATTGCTGCAGGAGTACTTGGCACAGTAACACTCACTGAAAAATTTAAAGGCTCACGTTTCGCAATTACCAAAGGGGATGATCAGTATCTTCTTACCATCAGAAATGTCAGCAAAGAGGACGAAGCAACGTACTTCTGTCAAAATGGAACAACATATTTACAGAATTTCGTCAGTGGCACATTCGTAGCTGTGAATGGTAAAACATCTCATACTTTCAGTGTTTAAGCCTATGTGAGTGATCACATAGATTGGATAGTCACAAAAGTCTTTTCTCAAATCACACAGGTCGTGAGGAGCAGAAAACTGTCTACGTGAAACAAATTCCAGAGACAGCATCAGTCCAGCTGGGAACCTCAATGAGTCTCCAGTGTTTGGTTTACAACACAACTCAGTGTCCAGGTGAACACAGTGTGCACTGGTTCAGAGCCGGATCAGGAGGATTTCATCCAGGAATCATTTACACTGACAGCAACAGGAGTGATGAAGAGGAAGAAAGGAGCTGTGTCTACAGTTTGTCCAAAACTATACAGAACTCCTCTGATGATGGGACTTACTACTGCGCTGTGGTCACATGTGGAGAGATCCTGTTCGGTCCAGGAACTAAAGTGGAAACAAGTATGTATTTACAGTTGTATTTAAATCACAAGTGAATTTTGATAAATTTAGGTTGGTTAAAACACCTTGCATTTTTCCTGACTATTATTGTTAATTTAAGCAAAAAGCCAATTGCTTTGAGCTAGATAATATTTATGTTATATTTATACCAGTTTAAAAAATGGCTTGATTTTTCAAAATTCTCGTCCTATCAATAACAAACAAGTACTGCCAAAAGTCCACTCCACAATCAAATCATGTTTAATAATTACTAAGAATATTTATACAATTCAGGACCAGGACTGGACCCTGTTGTACTTGTGCTTGGAGGACTGTTGGTGTGCTGTGTGATAGTGATTACCACCCTCATTTTCTGTGTAAATCGAAGAGTGTGCGAACATTGCAAAGGTACGTTCAACATTTGGTTTCACTTTATAGTTCAATCAAGCTTTATGACACAACAACATAAAAGTCATGATTTAGAGTTAGAGTTGGGAATGTCTGGCCGGCTGTAGCAAACACACTGTTAACTTCTTACATCACGAGTGATTTGAGATTAGACATTTTGCTTTTGGCTCCTAGCAAGAATAGACAAGGAAAAAGACTTGTTGATGGCTGCATTGACATTCGCTGTAGTTGTCTATGGCATTTTAGTGACATTTTAACGACAACTGTGAATAAGAAAAATTACTTTACAACGATAAATAATCCAACATTCCAGTAGCCTGCAAGGAATAGAGATGACAGCAGCAGTGACGGTTCCCACCAGTGGGTCAGCAACAGCAGCCACCTTCCACATGCAACACAGGCAGTGTGTTCCCCGCACATGTTCCGAAAAACAATTGAATCATCCACCTGTTTGTCATCTTTACAACAACATACATTTGTGACTTTCTTACATTTGTCATTTAGAATATTCATAATTAAGTAAGGCTAAAATACCACAGTTGTAGATTGTGATGTTTCGTTCTGTATGACTGAACTAAAATTGAACTACTTGAAAGAGTCTTGCATTTATCTAAGTTGACCCATTAGATTTTTGTGAGGAGTGTGATGCAGAAAATTGGTAACCTGTGTTCACTAGAAAACCAACGAAGCAAGTGATACAAGAGATTAATTTTTTTAACAGGAGCTGCAAATTCTGCCCATCTCCATGGACCTGATAGGTCAACTGTGGGTCATTTAAACAATGGGGTAAATATGTTTTGAAGCTGCTAGTCAATATCTCAGTATTAACAATATGTCAAATGACTGTATACAGTTCTGTCAAACTCACAGATAATTAACCAACTGTAAAGTTCCCCTTTACATGTATACGGTTTTCACTTTTTATGTGGGTCATGGTTTCTAGGATGGTGAAGCAATGAGCTATGCAGCTCTCAATTTCTCTGCAAGGAAAGAAAAAATACTGAAGAAGCGGACAGAGGCGCCACAGGAGTGTACGTACTCTGCTGTAGAGGACAGGACAGCAGATTGCCACATGCATGACCAACCCTCGTCATAGGCTTTGCAGGTCCCGCAACAGAACCACAAGTATAAAAGTATTTTGGTGCCACTCATCTTGTCGTGGTATGGGTAACAGGAAGCCATGTAGACAGTGGTGACTTTTTTTTTTGATACTTTCTTTTTATTGTTTTTTTTCTTGGCAATGTACATTTTATATAGGAAAAAAGGGATAAGCAAAATGAAAAACAATCAGAAAAAGAACATGCTGGATCACCATGCCTCTACGGTTTGATCTTGCTTTGTTATCACTGTGATAGTCCTTATGCTGTTGTTGATATGTGTACAGTCCATTTCTCCCACTTTCCGCGACATTGTTCCTTGAGTCCTTATCTTATGAGTCAATTGTTCCATAGTATATATTTCATTCACAATTTTCAGCCAGTCATCTACTAACAGAATTTTCAGTAAATATCCGTCCTCTTTTAACACAACATTTCCTGTCATGATGCCTAAGTACAGTAATGCACATGACTTAAGTAAACCATTGCCCAAAATTCTGACAATAACTAGGTTTAACATTTCCCCAAAATTTTACAATTTGAGGACAAATATCTCCACATCTTCTGCAACATCCTCCCCTCCCAAAAAAAAGAAAAATCAGAGAAAAAATACATACATTGCCAACAGTGAAGGTGTATAATTCAGATTTAAATGGAAGTCTATATTTTGAGTTGTTCTGTTCTATCTCTGTGTCTGAGTAACAATACTGTAACAATATTTTTTGTGTATCATAGATTTTGGGATCAATACATACTGTAACAAATTTTATCTTCATTATGTGATTTTGCTGTTAATATTGTGAAGAAAAGCTGTGTTTGTGTGATTTTGTTTGGCTCACTGGCAACAATAACACAAGTAATGTAAGATATATGTGAATAAAAGTACAAAAATGACATACAACCAATTAGAAAAAATAATAAAGAAATAAAAAAACAGCCGCGATCTGCTCAGAGCTATGCTATGGAGGCGTATATATATATATATTTTTTTAGGCCTTTAATATGGCAGTGACAGTGAGAGAGACAGGAAATGTGGGGCGTCATGTAGCAAAAGGCTGTGAGATGGATTTTAACCTGAGCTGCTGCAGTTAGGACTCAGCCCACATGGTACCTGCTGTACAGGGCGAGCCACTAGAGTGACCCAGATTTCATTTTTTGTTAAAATTGAATGTATGGCTAATCCAACACAAAAGGCTTGACAGCGTCATGGATCCTCTCTCTCTCTGCTGCTTGTGCATCCCTCACTCCACCTTTGCCAATGTCCATCATGGTGAAGACGACGGCTGAATAAACCCAAGCGTCCTCACCTCTCTGACAACATACAGTACATGGCAAATTTTGTGATGATTATGACTATTACGTTGAAAGCATAAATGAATGAATGACAGCAGACCTGACATTTGTTAGACTTACCTTTGACTTCCTGAAATGCTGATTGCACTGTCCATCAGTGTTTGCAGTACCTGTTACATAAACGATAAGTACTGTATTATATTATATGTACTGTATTCTAAATAAACACAATAACAGTAAAATATAGCAAGGGTTATCTGAATTTCAATAAAATAAAAAAGGAAATGTTCTAAAGGTTAACCGGTGATCAGCACTTATAAAATTCATGTTTCCTTACCGCTGCAACAGTTCCAAGCATTTATGGAGCAAAGGAGGAGAGGTATAACAATCAGACTTATACCCACAACAACACACAGGAGAAACACGGTGGAGTTGGTCATCTGACAGTCACACGTATAAACTGCTGTGAAAATATTGAGAAAGAGCAAATAAAGAAAATGAATAATTAGTAAAAGCGAAAGAAAGCGTAATTCCTCAATGTATTACTATTGATAGACATGAGGTATGGTTTTTGTTTTACGGATTCTCACAGATTTTCAATGGAACATGCCAAAAAGCTTATTTCTCTCAACTAAATTGAGATGATTAACACTCACCTTCTATGTCCAGTTTTGTTCCATATCCAAAAAACATCTGTCCACATGTGGCCACAGCGCAGTAATAAGTTCCAGCATCAGGGAAACTGATGCGTTTAGAGAAGTTGTAGATACAACTGTGTGACAAATGAGCTTCAGGACCCTTCCTGCATATATCTCCATTTTCTCCATGGACATAAAATACACTGGGATCAGATTTATCTGATCCGGCTCTGAACCAGTACACACTGTGATCTTCTGGACACGTCTTGTTCTCAGAGTCAAATAGGACTGAACACTGCAGAGTCGCTGGGTTTTCTGGGCGGACTGGATCAGATGTCGGTGCTGCAGTGATATCAGGTTCTGTTGCTGTATAAAGAGTTGAAAAGATTAAACATTTTAATTTTTTAATTTTAATACAAAACAAATGTTTGTATTATATTTAAGAGTAAGTTGATAGTTAGCTTGATAGTCAAATAACAGTAATGAGACAGTGCCGGAAAAAACACAAGTGACTGTTTTGTACTTACTTTTAACTCTCAGTTCGATTCCTTTTAAAAATGTCAAGTCTCGTTGATGTGTTTTTACACAGTAGTAAACTGATGTATCACTGAGCTCTGTTGTTTTAATATGCAAAATAAATTCTCCAGGCTCTTCACTCGCTGTGATTCGGGGATCAATGGCCTTTAAGCTGTGACTTCTTCCTAAGACCTGAAGAACATTTCCAGAAACAAGCCTGATCCAAAACAAGGTCCCTGAACCTTCTCGGACACATGTGAGGTTCACATTATCTCCAACATGAACAGTCTTTGGCTCACTGATCTGCTCTCCTGTGCCCCCTGAAAACACATTAAACAAAACAACGATTAACAACTCGACTCGTTTTAATATTCTCTTCTCTAAGCCTAAAACAAACCTGAAACACAACTGGACTAAATTACATCTGTATAAATATGCAGTACTTACACCCCATTCCCAGGACCAGTAGCATATAAAATATGATTGACATGTTTCTGCCATTCCACTTGAAACTGCTGTTGAATTCGTATATGAGACACTTTAATAATTACAAAAAGTGGGAGGGAACAATGTGCGAGAAATTTGATTGGCCTGTTATACTTATTCTCTGTGCAGCCACAGAAATAATATCAAACACTATAACACGTGAAACAAAACCAACAGCAAGTGTTTGTTCCCTCTTTAACTGTTGGTGTTAACTCATTTCTATTCATAACACAAATGACAAGTTCATTTACAGAACAGTTTATATTGCTCATACTAAATACGAAAATTGAAATATACAGTAGTGTACAAAGGTATTACTTTAGGTATAAATTCTTACCCATCATGCAGTTCAATCCTGGAGATGTAATATTAATCCAGATTTTGCTCTATTTCTGCACTCTTTGTGGAGTTATGGGATAAATTTAAAAAAACATCAACAGGCTAGAATTTTTTGAGAGCATCCTATCTTTTCTTTTTTTGTCTAAAACCTGTACATGATTATATCTCTTTAGTATCTGCACATGGTAACATTTGATGAGAGAAATAGTATGGTCAGGCTTTAAAGGACAATTCCAGGCGAATTCAACTCGGGGGTGTATTTTCCTATCATTTTAGGTCTAAAAGAAGGAATCTGAAGATTTTCAGTTTAATTGCTCCTGTTTTGCGGTAGTTGCGTCTGTCCCTGCATCGCCACGGCAGCAATGAATGGGAGTGGATGTAAGTTCCGCTGTTTAGGCTGTTTCCAGCCCTCAAAGCCGCATTTTTTTTCCACAGACAGCGTCAGATGGCGACTCAAACATGCACCGAGAAGTTTATTTACTTCAAGCAAGCCGACATGTTTGTAAAACTAGATCTAATTCAAAGTCTCCCGGAGTCTCGCGCGAGACCCAGTTGCCGTGCGCGGTGTGTTCAGGTGCAGTGGGAAAAGCTACCGTTTGTGTCATAAACACAGGAATATCAACTCTTTACTTGCTTCAAGTAAAAAAAACTTCTCGGTGCATGTTTGAGTAGCCACCTGACGCTGTCTGTGGAAAAAAATGTACACTTCAAGCAAGTAAAGAGTTGATATTCCTGTGTTTATGACACAAATGGGAGCTCCTACTGCGCCTGAATACACCAGCACTGCAACTTCGGGCTCGCGCGAGACTCCGGGAGACTTTGAATTAGATCGACTTTTACAAACATGTCGGCTTGCTTGAAGTAAATAAACTTCTCGGTGCATGTTTGAGTCGCCATCTGACGCTGTCTGTGGAAAAAAATTGCGGCTTTGAGGGATGTAAACAGCCTAAACAGCGGAACTTACATCCACTCCCATTCATTGCTGCCGTGGCGATGCGGGGACAGATGCAACTACTGCAAAACAGGAGCAATTAAACTGAAAATCTTCAGATTCCTTCTTTTAGACCTAAAATGATAGGAAAATACACCCCCGAGTTGAATTCGCCTGGAATTGTCCTTTAATGAAGGTGAAATTATTGGACTGTGATGGGACACAACTTTTCTTAATTTTCACCATGATGCTTCAGCACACAATTTCCTGTATTGGCACTTGACACAGGAATTGTGGAGCACTGAGGCAACCAGGCAAAGTTTAAACTCAATGGCATCATATATGACAAACACATTTCTTCAAACTAACTACACAGTCAACCATAACCACAACAAAATTCAGTGGTCACATCATTTGTGGCCTCCCACATTTAGTTTGTGTATTGAGATTTTAGGGCAGTGGATTGCAACAGCTTCTTTGTTCTTACTTCACTTCACTGCCACCTTTTGGTAGAAACCTGATGACATAAAAAACAAAACAAATAGCAAATGAAACTATAACCTATAACCTATAAACTATAAGCAAATAATGCTGTAATGTATCTGCAGTAAATATCTTACGGCAATTTAAAATTCAACCACCGTGTCAGTTCAGTTCCACTGCTAATACAGATTTTGAGGATGCAATTTTCTTTTTCTTCCTTTTTGTTGTTGTACAGATTAAACAAAGATTGACACAGTGAATTGAAGAGAAAGCCAGAGGAGCTATCGAGGACCCACCCAAGGACAAAGGACAGGAACTTCCCTTCATCAGTGGTGGCCCTGCCTACTGTGTCTGTCATTTGTTGAGAAAAAGTAGCAGCAAGAGTGAAACAGACAGTGGGCGAGGGCTGTCACACCATCCAGTATGTTGACACTTCACAGTTTAGAGTTTCAGATTCACCAGTGCAGGTCTTTAGGACAAAGGACTACGTCGTCCCATGAAGCTTTTTGTTTGCAGGGGTTGAGTTGAAAGGACCAAAATGACTCATGGTGCAATGACATGTTTGTGACATATGTGTTCCTCACCCTGCACAATTACAACAGGCAAACTAGTTTCCATCCTTATGTGAAAAATACTGCACTTGTATTCTGTCCTATGCTTTGTTGTGTATGTGTGGACACACATAGACACATTAACGGTCACCTCTGACAAACAAGCGCTGCATGGAAAGATGAGCATTGGTGTGGTTGGACCACCAAAACATGGTGTGACTTCAAAGCCACTGTTGTTTCCTGTCTTCTCACAATTTTAGTCGTATCACTATTCAACCAAGTCTACGTGACCATCATCACATTCCACCACAGACAGTTACATTTAATAATAATATAAAATTATAGAAATATACTGTTTCACTCATGGAATAGCAATGCACAATGTTACTATGCAGGTTATTCAACATTTGTACAACTCACACCAATTTAGTGACACACTACTATCTTCATGCATCGTCAGTAAGTGTTTTCAGTGCACTTCTCTAGGCTTTTCTTTCTTTGGCTCTTTCATTGTGGTTTGATAGACATGTCTGTGCAACACACGCACTTGTCCACCTGAGATCTATGTGTCAAAAGCCGCAGAATGAAGTGTGATCCTCCCCCGCCTTCTTTGACCTGCTACTTTCATCTCACAGCTTTAAGGGAAACTGCAAACTGAATGTGTCAACAAATGAAAAAAATGTGCAGAATTTCTCACAAAGTTTAAATTAACCACTGCAACATCTTTATCTTTTACTCTCTATCATTCATTCATGCCATGAAATACTTATATTTATATAATAAATATAAGTATGACGTTTAATTACTACTTAATACAGTATATTTATCCAGTGACAGTGAAACAGGCAGTTCAAAGAACATGAGGACATGTCTTTTCTTTGGTATTTGTTCCATGATGCACATGATGTGCCAGCAAGGCGGCTGGAAACAGCAAATGATGTGCGAGAAACCTGGTTGGCCCAAAAGTGTTTTTTTGTTTCCAGTGCATGGTGACTGTAATCCTATACACCAGTTCTCAAACTTTTTACACCAAGTACCACCCCAGAAAATACTTGGCTGTCCATGGCTCCTACACACGTTTGTTTTCACTCCTCACCAGTGACAGAGTCATGTTTCCATGACAACTGACCTGAAAAGACAAGCGGTACGTCATGTTTATATGACCCCCGATCGTAAAAATGAAACTTTGAGAAGTAACACTAAACTTTAACATCAGAGACACACACAGTACAAAAGTACACGGGTTATTTGTAGAGCTGCTCCTAAAAAATGTTACTTATTATTATTATTTTGTGCTTAGACTGCTTAAAAAAAAGCAAAAGTCTGTACCTGTGTGCAGTAGCATAATGAGGTTTTGTTATGTATGTGAATTTATTTTTTAGAACATTTTAGAACATTATACTCTTATATACTCGTATTTTCAGTATAGTTATTTATTTATTAATTTTTAATCTCACGTAGACCTAATGTCTATTTGCACTGTGTACATGACTAAATGTAGCTGTTTAAAATAAAGGATCGACTTGATGTAACTTGATGAAGTTGTTGGTCCCTCCACTCTGTCACAGCCCACAGGGGCATCGCCTGAAATAGCACCTCAATGTATTGCACCATCATTGTCATGGTTACACTAATAAACATCTGGTTGTGTATTAGTCACTGTTTGGTTAAAGTAGACACATAAACAACTTAGTTTGGTTTTGGGAAAGATTGTGATTTGGGCTTGTTACTAAAAAAACAGATAGAGGACTTTTGTTGTCATAGTTACTGTAATAAACACACATTCAGGGTTAAGGGGATAATAAACTGCTTGCATAGATGATAAAAACAAACAACAGGTGAATGTATAAGGAGATGAAGCATGACTGTTACTCCTGGTTTTGCACCTTCCTTTCACTCGAATGTCAGTTAAACTCAAAGAAAGTTACAGTCCAAATAGAAATGTCTGTAATCCTTCTGTGCTAGAAATGAGCATCAAATTGGTTAAAAGTAAAATTAGCTCTCTGTTGCCTCTTGTAGCACTTCCTTTCTCATACTTCTAACCTCACAGCATATCCTGTTTAAGCCCATACTGTTCTGAGTAAACAGCTTCAGTGGTTGGTCAAAGGCAGAGATATGGCCCACCGCAGCCTACGTACGTGAATGTAGCTGCTGCATGTGGTTTTGCTTCTTGTCGTCTTCATTGCAAACGGCCTTCACAATGTGTTGTGAGACAAGAGAGACAGAGGAGTTGTTCTCCAATTTCTTTTTATAGAGGACATTATCTTTTAAAACATTCCCCCCAAAAATGTAAATGCAAGATAACCAACTCTACATCTCCACCACTTCCACTAGTTGGAAATGTAAAGATGTTACAGCCCACACATTCAGAAGCAACTGCAATTCACTCCCAATCAACCACACACCACTCAGTAACACTCTGTATGTTAAAGAGCACTCGCTGTCGTATATGTAGCTACAGTGTCTTGTGCTGCCAGTTAAAACCACCATCAGCTGACTTTCCTGAAATTAGTATTAACTTTTTGGAGTTTGAAGAATAGTTGATACGCGAGAGGGAGTATGACATGTAACAAACATTGGCTAGAAAAGGGGTCATGGGAATATGTTAATATGCTAATTTAGCCACCCAACCACCAAGACTTAAAAGTGTGTCTAAGTTGCATCTACATGAGTGAGTTACATGTTGTGAAACAGTGTTCATAAAAACTGTATTACTGACGTAAACAAACAAATAGCAGAGGTGTCCATTTGATTTTGCTGACATTACAGAGATCAGTCTGTCATTTAGTTTTTCTTCGTGCATCTGAAAGCTGTGCATTAGCATCATTTAAGGAAGTAAAAAAAAAAGGCCCCAGACTTTGGTTGCTTTGTAAACTGATCACCTGAGTTGGAAGACAAGACAAAAGTAGTGCAAGGGGTGCTATACCACAATGAACGGTCGACTTGTGGCTTTGATTCTTCTTGGTACAGCATGTGAGTGCAAAGAAATATTTGTTAATGTATGTGAAGGGTGAAGAGTAAACATATTCAACATTACTCATCTCTTGTTTTAGTCAGTATGCACTAACTGTTATTTGTTTGTCTTTTCTTCAGCTCTGGTTCAAACAGAGTTTCCTCAACAGATCTCTTTGACTGTGGCTGAACCTGGTGATAATGTGACTCTGAAATGTAAAATCATTTGGAAAGACTTTGGGTTGTTTTACTGGTACAAGCTGAATTTTGGGTATATGATTGAAACAGTTGTCTCAGGAACGTACGATACAATGATACTTAAAGAACATTTTAACAGTTCAAGATTCAATATCACAAAAGTGGGCGATCTTTATTCTCTTATCATAAGAAACGTGAGCAAAGAAGATGAAGCAACGTTCTTGTGTCAATCAGGAGGAGCATACTTAATGAAATTCATTAATGGCACAATTTTGACTGTGAATGGTAAAGTATGTTCATTTTATCACAACTGTAACATCAGTGTGAATAACCAGTAGTTGATTAAGTGAATAATCCACACTTTCCATGTTCTATAAATCATTACAATTCTACTTAAATGACAGACTGAAAATTGAATTCCTTTTTGTGAGTCAAAAATATCATAAAAATCAGCTGACGGCTCACATGAAACAAAGTCCGGAGACGGCATGGGTCCAGCTGGGAGACTCAGTTATTCTGCAGTGCCCTCTTCACTCCATTAAGAATGAAACCAGAGTCCAGTGTCCAGGTGAGCAGTGTGCACTGGATCAGAGCTGGATCAGTAGAAAAAGAGGGTAACAATTACTATCTTACTCTTTCTCTGTGACAACAATCACACTAAATTAAGCTAGACAAACATTGTCAGTGTTTCCCCCAGAAAATTTGTTAGTTAAGGTGGTGTCTGACCTGTCGACGGGGGGGGGGGGGGGTCGATCGTCGGGGGGGGGGGACGACGCGCCATATTAAGTTTCGCTTTCAACACGCGCTGCTGTTATGCATGCGCGCTTCTCTGTGGTGTGTATGTGTGTGAGACAGTGTTGGGCAAGCTACTTGGAAAATGTAGTGAGCTAAGCTACAAGTTACTCTACATGAAATGAAGCTTCACTACACTGAAGCTACCCACCAGAGAAATGTAGCAAGCTACGCTACAATAAAATGACAAATGTAGCTTAGCTACATCAAAGCTATTTTTTTTAGAAGTTAAATAAAGTTTTTCATTTATATCGGCCCATTGTGAGTGCTGAAAGATCTATGCAAGTACATTCCAAAAAAACCAAGTGTCTTTTCAAACAGTGGTTCCTAACCTTTCTTGGTCATATTTTTTTTAAATTCATCAATTAGGCTACTAGACATTTCAGGCGACCTCATTTGAATCTCAGGCGACCCCACGTGGGGTCCCGACCCCAAGGTTGGGAAACACTGTTTTAAAAGACGTCGGCCACGGACGGAGTGGGCGACATGCTGGGACAAGGAGCTTCCGTTTTAACTGCTGCAGTCGTCTCTCCCTCTCGCACTCAGCTGTTCAGGGTGTTTGGTTTGATTCATTAAAAGGCGCGTTCCTACAGAACGGTCCCCTCACTCAGCCTCTCAGTGTCCGTGTCTCCGCTGCAGACAGGACGCACCGGCTCTTGGAGCGACGTGCAACGGTGCGCGCGGTCGCTGTGCAGCGATAAAGTTGTCCAGCTACAGCTCTGATTCACGGGGGGCGGCGAATATCGCTACATTTTTTCTTTTTTTAAGACGTTAGTTTAGGCGGCAGCTCTTTGTTGTTAAGGCGGCCGCCTTAACAGGAAAGCGCTGCGGGAAACCCTGATTGTGGACAAGTAAGTGGCTTTGTATTTGGTTAATACCAGCATGAACCGGATTAAAACTCAAATTCTGAATCAATCAAAAGTCTCTTGATTTATGACCAAACCAACACAGACTTTTCTTGAGGGTTATTCTGGTTTGTTTATAACAACTTTTTGAAAAATCATTTTCTCACATTGTTTAGACGTTTCTTTACGTGGCCTTGCTGTCACTGTGCTTGGGGTCCTGTTGGCTCTCTGTGTGATTGTGATTGCTGTCCTTGTTTGCTCAATTGACTGCAGGTAAGTGTGTACTGCTGTAAAAATACAGTATGAAATAGTGATGTGTCGGTCGCGAACGATCCGGCTCTAAGAGCCGGCTCTTTGAAGTGAACGACGGGAGCCGGCTCCTCATTGGGAGCCGTTTTAGTTTTTTTTTTCTCCTCTGCTTGTTGTAGTGAAAGCCACAGATCGACGGGGGAAGGGGTAAAACGAAACTAATCAACCAGCGCCTTCCAGCACGAGCCTGTGGCAGCACCTCTCTCTCATCTCTCTCCCCCTCCCTCTCTCACTCTCTAGCTGGTGCGGGCACTCACGCAGGCACATGGACAGGTAGGTAGTGACAGTAATAAACAAATGCGCTAAATCGCGCTAATGCTTCAAATTGCTATCCTCCCCCATCTGACAGTCTGACCGTCCGACGGAGGAGGGGGGCATTTGGGCATTTAAATAAGCAGTAAGCAGTTCAAAGGCAGAGTGTAGATTGTGCAAGGTGAAAATCTCATATGGAGCAGGCTCCACAAACACATGCACAGGCACATATGTATGCAGGATGTACAGCATTGACAATTTTGATTGATTATTTTGATTTTGATTTTCATCCATAAGTGCAAAAGAAAAGTTAGTCTGGAGCCCTGGATTTTGTTTTTTATAGGCCTACTTTATCATTTATTTTTGTAACACTCTATTCAAGGTTGAGTGTGTTCAGTAAATAAAGGCACAAATGAAAATATTTGATATAATGTTTGTTTTTTTACATTAGTAATTCATTTTACACATAGTTTTGAATTATTTTGGTGATAAGCAACATAAAATCTGAAGAGCCACTTGGGAGCCGAAAGAGCCGGCTCTTTTTAGTGAGCCGAGCCGAAAGAACTGGCTCTCCCAAAAGAGCCGGAATTCCCATCACTAGTATGAAACTAAACTACATATCGTCATTTTATACAATGTAATGCCACCACTGTTTGTGTATGAACAGAATTTGTCAGAAAGTGACTACATTACAGCTCTGGAAGACACATCATAACAAACTGGATCACACACTTTGCTTGTTGTGGAATGTGTGTGTATCATCAATGTATCTGGACAGGGTTCCTGCAGCTTAAGTAAAGTTAAATTTAAGACTTTTTTAATGCCACTTGAAATGAAATTTAAGACCAACTAAACAAATGCAAATGAAAAAAAAACCCCACTTTCCCACATTGTCCAAGGTAAAGTGACTGCAACATGAACGACATGAATGTTTCCGCCAACATTTTGCAAGTGTAGCCTACAATTGTGGTATTTGTACTGTAATTTGTTTGATTTTGAACGGAACGGTACCACCACATAAAATATTTAGAAAATGCTCTATTTCTTCACTCACGTTTAATTTTTATTGTAGAGTAACAGTATTACCCCACTATTTTTCTGCTCTTTTACTAAGGATGTAACAATATGAAAATCGCAATTGTGAGATTTTCATATCGTTACATCCCTAGTATTACAATACCTCAATAACAAGCCTATGATATTCACTGCAGTATTGTAAGACATATCATGATATCAAACTCTCACTGTAAGGGCCGTTGTATAGGTGAGAAAGGTGATGATAATTCTAGGGGGCCAGCGCCCATGTATAGGGCCCACAAAAAAACCCCAGTAGTCTAATCTTTATGACTGAATTTTTCTGCATAAGACCCTGACTAACACTCATAGGGTAAATAAAAAAATGATAATATGTAGTCTAAAAAAAGTGGAAAAGTCAGGGGCCCACTTTAGTATTCTTTCAGGGGGCCCAGAATTCCTAGCAACGGCCCTGCTCACTGTATGCTAATACTGTACCACAGTAGCTCTTTATTCCACTCTGCATAAGTCAACAACACACACACACACAACCCTCCCTCCCTCCCTCCCTCTCTAACTTTAAATAAATACCTGGTTCTGTATCTGCCGTCACACAACACAACAGTCGTTTTTTTTAACAGTGTGAGAAGTTTGACGATGTACGCGACATGTGCGGCGGTCGGTCACGTGCTAACGTCTGACTCGCTACGTCGTAGGTCTCGCTCTCAGTAGAAGCTACAGCGACTGTTGTTGTTGCTCCAGGTAGCGCTAAACATCAACAAGCTATAGCTATAGGCTAGCTGCTTGGGAGACAGCAGTGAAACACAATGCAGCTGACACGGTGCACACGGACGATTGTCTCTCACACTCATTTCATATCGGGCCTACGTGTCGTTACGATACCGATTTTTTTTTTTTTTTGATCCAGTGACGGGTGAGAATTTCCAAACCTGACTTGTCAATCCTCCTTACCCTCTCCCTCCTCCCTGTCTCTCGCCAGCTGTCTTTTCAAAATAAATGCATAAAAAGTCGGAGAGAAAAAAAAACACGGACTCGGGATCAAACAAATAGACGTTTTACGGGCGACCACTGTGCTTTTTCATCGGCATTAAATGCGCCATCTGGAAATTTAATACCAATAGCAAATTTACGGTAAATTTAAGACAATTTAAGACCTTAATTACCCAGATTTTAATTTAAGACTTTTTAAGACTTTTTAAGGACCCGCGGGAACCCTGCTGGAAAATTGTCACTATAAACCCACCAGTATCAAATCAAAAGTCAAAGTGCTAAGCCTGGAAGTGCCAATTTTATCTCAATGTCATAGCTTTAATTTAATGCTTTTGTTAAGAAAAAAAATCATTGTTTTAGGATGCTGGCAAGGGAGGACTGAGCTGCTGTATCGCCAGCCCTTTTCCACAAGAGAGACAAAGAAGAAGAAGAAGAAGAAGAAGAATCAACAGTAGCAGTTTGATGAAATCCACTGAATGTCAAGAAAAGAGGTTCAGCATTTTGTTTTGTGAGATGTGCATCTCAGTGTAATGCAATTAAGTTTTTCTTTTTTCAATCGACATTTAAAGGGACAATGAGGAGTTTTGGGAAGCAAGTGTTTTCACACTACATTTCCCATGAGCCTCCACGCGCACAGTGAAATTCTTGGATCGGCGCAAGGCGGACGAAAGCGAAAACATTTGCCAGAAATGTTTTCATTGATCAAAAATGAAAGTCTGGGGTTCAAAGACGATCAGATACCGTCGTAGTTCCGACCATGAACGGCGATTCGGCTGCGTTATTCCCATGACCCGACGAGCAGCGTCCGCAAAACCGAAAGTAGGAAATGCTGGGTGAGCCGACCACTAATAATAATAATAAAATAACGATAAAGACAAAACTATATATTCATCGAAAATGGACCCATTAACAAGTGTGGGTAACATAGATTCATCGACATTAATATGAGACTTTTTTATAACCAAATACAAACTCCTCGTTGTCCCTTTAAGGTCAGTGTAGAGAATCATTGGTAAGCATGCCTGACAGAGATATGTTAATGTTTGTGATCTCTACAATACTGTGTATTGCATCTGATGTAAATGGGGTGGGGGAGGGTTTGCAATAATTGTATGCAAAATATTGTACAGACATGAATGGACAATGAATGTTTCACAGAGACACACGTATCTCCCAATGACCCCTGTACTTGTTTATCTATGTATGTGAGGACTGTTCAAAGACACCAGAGTTCCAGAAAAGCATCTTCGAGCCTTAACTTGTGTTTGCTAATGTCGTTTTGTTAAAATAAAAAACGGCTGTTTGTGCTGACTAAATCTGTGATTTTTGACATATCACTACAGTGAGCCCTGTCTTTATTATTATATGTAAGCATACATTTTTATTTGATAGAGCTAGATTTTACCACAAATCAACAGCTCTCCTTTCACATTGATATCATTTTTGAGAGGGTTTTAAGTCTCATTAAAGAGCTGATTTGACATTTGGGGAAATATACAACCCAACATTTTAGAGAGTGAGAGTGTTTAAAGGGATAGTTCGCCCAAAATTGAAATTTCACTCATTATTTACTCACCCTCATGTCGACTAAGGGCTGGGAGAAGTTTCAAGTTATCCGTGGCTTCTCTGAGTTACAGGGGGTCTCGGCGTAGCGGTGCATGTCCATATAACGGTTGCAAATGGATACCAACTGTCTTTGTAACAAAAAGACACACCAAAAAACATCCAAATACCTCCATGCTGCTCGTATGTAATGTCTGTCTTGTATTGAAGCCCCGAAATGCGAAATTGTCCCAAAAAAAATTAAATAAGTCTATATTTCAAGCTTGTTTTGTAGCGGAAGCTTCTCGAAGCTCCTCTTCCCGGTTCGTCAAATTTGGACGAACTGGGAAGAGGACAGACCCTGAAATTTCAATTTTGGGTGAACTATACCTTTAAGTTAAGATTAACAAAATTTAGGAATTGGAACAGGTAACTGTTAGCCTGGCAGTCTTCAACTTTGAAATCATTGCCTCAACAGTGTACTGCTCAACCCAGCATTTTTTTACTGAATATCTGAAAGTTGTGAGATCACACAGTAATAAGAGTCCAGGAAGTCATTCTGCTCAGCTGCTGCTCAACACTAGGCTACAAAGTTACAACACCTAACTCCCCATTAAGTTTTCCTTGTGCTCAGCATTAGCTAAGCTACTTCAGTTGCCTCTGTGCTTTCAGCTACAAACATGAAGGTGGTGTTCAGTTCAGGCATGACAGCAAATAAACAAATATCCCTTTAAAATCTGTTCCAGTGTACATCTCAAAAAGCTGCATAGGTCAAGAGAAATAAAGACTCATGTTTTGCACATTGTAAGAGCAGATTCCTGTTTTCTATGATGCTGAAAATAGACTTGACTGCTTGGCTTCCACTCTTGATTGAGAAAAAGAGATGTGTGGTGAATACATAACATATTTTTGGTGTTGGAAGAGCCTATTGGTTGGAGCGTCTGCATCTTTAAGGTCTTTTATTTATCTCTAACCTCGCAACATATCTGCCCATTGTAAGGTCTCTTCTATGGAAACAGCCTTGGCGCTCAGTTTTTTGTTTTACAAAGTTACAAAGTCCACAACTGAACCCAAATCACAGGAAGCCAACTAGGGTTGTGCCGATTGGCGATCCAATCATCTATCGGCGATTGGAAGGACGATCGGCGATGTTTTGTTTTCTTGGCGATTTTACACACACACACACACACTCGCTACTTTTTTTTATTGATCCAATGCGCGATCTGTTTGTTTTGTTTTGTTTTAATGAAGCCGCTTCTCTGGCTGCTTCCAACAGATACTCTGTCAAATGACAGTGTTTCACCAATCAAATGCAGCCACTGGCGACGTCCAATCAGACGGAGCCAGGTAGTCATATGACCGCACACAAAATCTCGGTGGTAAACAGGGTGGCCACTCCGCCTCAAATTTGAGGAAACACGTTTAGCTGGTGTTGTGGCTGTGACGCTGCCAACGCCAGCCCTGTCACAGCCCGACGAGGTGTTCACTGATATGCCACAAATAAATTACGTCCGCCACGAATAGATTTTTCGGCTTTCGGCAACGCAATAGCGTTCCGTTCAGTGATCATAGTGCTCTTTCTCCGTTATTAGCCCTCACACACACACACACACACACACACACACACACACACAGAGAAGCGCGCATGCATGACAGCATGACAGCATGACAGCAGGGCACGGTAAAAGCGAAACTCATACGCCGCCGCCCCCGCCCCCCGCTCAAAAGTTGGAAAGACTCCCTGAATATGGGATTGCCTATTCTTGCAAGCACTCTTGTAAGAGGTAGGAAATCCCTTGTAGTACCTCTGTACCTTCATGGTACCCTTACAGATACAATACAAGGCCTCCAGTCTGAAGGACTTATGACAGCACCTTGCAATGTGTGTTGTTCATCGAGCTAAACCACATTACCATTAACATTACACTAAAAAGTGGAGTTCAAAGATGGCAGAAAACAAAGAGGATGCCTGAACTTTCATCAGATAAACTTGCTTTGAAAAATTCAATTCATATGAGTGACTATGGTTATGTTATTTCAAAATGAAAATGGATCACTGCTTTGCTACATTTGGGGGACAGTTCATTATCAGCCTTTAAGCCAATCAGGGCGATTTCCACTTTGTAGACTCTAAAGATCGTGTGACAAAACGTTCATTTTGCTAGGAAGACTTCAGTAGAGAAAGACACGGGTGCTTTACCACAATGATGGGATGGCTGATTGCTTTGATTGTTATCAGAACTGTGTGTACTGTAAGTGTGACTTTTAACTACTATTATACAACAGCAGATAAATAATGGCATTTTTTTTTTAGATGTTTCTTTGTTTTCATCATCACTAAGCTTTTATTGTCTCTTTCCTTCAGCACAGATTCAAACTGCAGAAGTCCCTCAGCTGATGCCCCTGACTGTGGCTGAAGTTGGTGACAATGTTACTTTGACATTTTCATTCTCAGACGCGACGAGGAGCTTCATTTACTGGTTTAAGCAGACTCCTGGATTTATGCTTCAAATTGTTGCTAGGGGAAGTTATTACAAGCCAACACTTAGTGGACAATTTATGAATTCACGTTTCAGTGTCACACAGGGCAAGTCTCAGTACTTTCTTACTATCATAAACGTAACTAAAGAGGATGAAGCAACGTACATCTGTCTAACTGGATCAACATATCAACAGAACTTTAATGGCATGTTCCTGGCTGTCAATGGTAAAATCTGCTTCTTTCCACGTCTATGTCCCTGATATTCATCACCAAGTCTGTCATTCAAATAATTTAATCATCAATTCCCTTAATGTCTTTTTTATTGATTCATGTAGATCATAAAGACCAGAAATCTGTCTATGTGAAACAAAGTCCAGAGACAGCATCAGTTCAGCCAGGAGCCCCAATTACTCTCCGGTGTTCACTTCTCAACATGAACAAAGAAACCAAAGTCCAGTGTCCAGGTGAACACAGTGTGCACTGGTTCAGAGCCGGATCAGAAGGATTTCATCCAGGATTCATTTACACTCACAGCAACAGAAGCGATGAAAAAGAAGAAGGGAGCTGTGTCTACAGTTTATCCAAAACTATACAGAACTCCTCTGACGCTGGGACTTACTACTGTGCTGTGGTCACATGTGGAGTGATCCTGTTTGGTCAAGGAACTAAAGTGGAAACAAGTATGACTTTAATTCTTCAAATCTTAAATAGCCTACACCTTAACTGTTAACACTGGCCAGATTAAATGCGATCTGGCTGTCAGATACAGTAGGTGAATGTCATGTACTGTCATTAGTCCCAGCTGCACTCATCCTCCTAAATCAAATATGCGCCATGAGAAACCACAATGGTAAATCACTTTTAGTTGAAATTTATTCCACTTTGTCGTCTTAAAGGGATAGTTCACCCTAGAATGATATTTCGCTCATTATCTACTCACCCTCATGTTGACTAAGGGCTGGAAGAAGTGTCAGAGTCCTCCGTCCCTTCTCTGAGTTACAGGGGGTCTCGGCATAGCAGTGCATGTCCATATAACGGTTGCAAAGGGACACCGGAGCTCTTCGTAAAAAAACACACACAAAAAAACATCCAAATACCTCCATGATGCTCGTATGTAATGTCCGTCTTGTGCTGAAGCCCCAAATTGCGTAATTGTCCCGAAAAAAATTAAATAAGTCTATATTTTAAGCTTGTTTGTAGCGGAAGCTTCTCGAAGCTCCTCTTCCTGGTCCGTCCAAATCTCGCGTGATTCGCAGTAACCGCACTGACGCAATGCTGAACGCCGGCGCAAATCACGCGAGATTGGACGGACCAGGAAGAGGAGCTTCGAGAAGCTTCCGCTACAAACAAGCTTAAAATATAGACTTATTTAATTTTTTTCGGGACAATTACGCAATTTGGGGCTTCAGCACAAGACGGACATTACATACGAGCAGCATGGAGGTATTTGGATGTTTTTTTGTGTGTGTTTTTTTACGAAGAGCTCCGGTGTCCCTTTGCAACCGTTATATGGACATGCACTGCTATGCCGAGACCCCCTGTAACTCAGAGAAGCCACGGAGGAATCTGAAACTTCTTCCAGCCCTTAGTCAACATGAGGGTGAGTAGATAATGAGCGAAATATCATTCTAGGGTGAACTATCCCTTTAAGTTTTATACTCTAAACTGTTAACACAAAAATGTATACTGAATACTTCAGGGGTTACTACTCTGAATATATTCCTTGAAGTCATGGAGGGCTGAGTGTTATGATATACTGTAGTAATTGCTGAAACAATGTTAATCTTTCTATTAAAATTGTATTCTTCATGGCAATCCCAGCGGCGTGTATTTATTTATTCTGGAGTTAATGCAAGCCAAAACAACACAAGTTTGGTATAATTTGTTTTTGTTCTAATTGCAGTACCCAAACTGGACCCTGTTAACATCATCCTTGGAGGACTGTTGGCCTGTTGCATGACTGTGATTGCTGTTCTTATTTTCTACTTAAATCAAAGGAGAGCTTGTGAAGGTAGGTAAATTCATCAACATAGATTATATGTTTAGGATCCAACACTAAAACATTTTAATTACTTGTCCAATTAGTTATTACTAAGTTTGAATTGAAGTATTTGTTTAACAGTAAAATGTAGCTTATGTTTCCTGTTTTGTTTATTCCCATGAACAACTAAAGGGTTAATTTGTAGATAGTAATTGATTAGTTTTGGCCATGATGAAAGAAACTTTGAATATCTGTTATAGCCATTGCAATAAACTTAATTAGAGGGTTTGCACGAGGAACAGCTACATTACGTTATGTTATGCTATTACGTTGCATGAGTGAAACTGAAGATCTAAAATTGTGTGTGCACAGTTTAAAGCTTTGCTTTCATTAAAAGGGTCAATGGGTGCTTCTCATATTCCTGGACATGACGGAGGAGTGGCTCTATCAACTCATCTGGTAAATGTAATTCAAACATATTTCATCACAAAAATGCATTACAAAAAATACAATGTATATAATGGTTGCCAAAAGTTTTAAAATCAATCTTTTATTCAACAATACTGTACGTAACTGATGTGTCAGAGGGAGTTTACTTTCTTTTAAACCTCCCACTTTTGTTAGAATGTGCTCAGATAGCAAATTGTTACCGTATTAATTCCACTCTTGATCGTGATGTAACTGGTCTGGATTTCACAGCCCTAACCTCTAAGATATGAGTTATTAATGCACAATTATCATTTGTAGGATGGTGGTGCAGATGCCACGAACTATGTAGCATTGGACTTCTCCAAAAGGAGAGAGAGAAGAGGGAAGAAGAGCAAGTCACCTGAGGAGTGTGTGTACTCTTCTGTGAAAGCAGAGAATTGCACTTGGAACTAAACCTCTTCAGAGGCAGAGGACATGATTGGAGGACCCCAAGGTCTGTTTTGTGAGGAAGGATGGACGGTCACACTGATGCTGCATTCAGGTGGAGTCAGGCAGACAACAGTTGGAAACAAACCGGATGTCATTTTAGTCGATGAGAGAAAGACGGTAAAACGTGTATCGGGTTAACAATACAATATCGCCATGACAACATATTGTCATGTGTATTGTTTTGTCTCGTGCTGACGGACTACTTGTTAACATAGACGCTTGTTTATCCCATTACGTGCAGTGGCTGTCGTCCGTCTGCCTTCTGCCTGATTCCACATGAATGCAGCATAAAGAACAGGATTGAGTTGCTTGCGAAATACAACTGCACCGCTAGATAGGAGTAATTCCTATACAATGATCCTTTAACTTGTGTTTGCTAATGTTGAAATAAAGAAACTAAATGTTTGTTGTTGACTTAATCTTGCATGAAATTTGTGTTTTATAACATATCACCACATTGACCTCTGTCCTTATTATTGTAAATATTATGCATGCATTCTGATTTGACAGATTTTCCAACATTTCAACAGCTCTCATTTCACATTGATGTCACCTTCAAAACTTTTTTTTTTTTAATTTTCATTGGTTGTCTTGTCTGCAGAAAGGTCTGTTATATCATCAAAGAACTATTTTGACATTATGGGTAATAAGTCTATGTCTATATACAACCTACAGTAATGTCTTGTGCAGAGTGAGAGTGTTGCTGGTGAGATTAATTTAATTTAGGAGTAGGAATACAGTAAATAGCAAGCTTGTCGATCTTGAACATTAAACCATATTCCCAATTAACAACAGTGTCCTTGCGCTTCAAATCTGCAAGTTGTGAGACCACATGGCAATAAGAGTCCTTGCTTTAAAAATGTTAATTTGTCTGACAGTATTCAAGTATAGGATATGTTAGGGTTTGCTACATTTAGGGGAAAGTACATATTCAGCCTTTCAGCCAATCAGGACGATTTCCACTTTGTAGACTCTGAAGATCGTGTGACAAAACCTTCATTTTGCTAGGAAGACTTCAGTAGAGAAAGACACAGGTGCTTTACCACAATGATGGGATGGCTGGTGGCTTTGATTCTTATCAGTAAAGTGTGTAAGTGTGACTTTTAATTAATTTGACCAGTAAAATACAGTAAACATATAACTGTAGATATCTCTCTAATGGCACACTGTTTATGTTTCTTTGTTTTCATCTTGTGTCATCACAAGTATTTACCATCTCTTTCCTTCAGCAAAGACTCAAACTGCAGAGGTCCCTCGACGGATCACCATGACTGTGGCTGAGGTTGGCCACAATGTTACTTTGACATGTCCATTTACATTGACAGAGAAACAATTCATTAACTGGTTTAAGCTGACTCCTGGATATATGCCTGAAACTGTTGCAACGGGAACTCATATCCAACTAACACTTGGTGGACAGTTTATGAAATCACGTTTCCATGTCACACCAGGAAAGTCTCAGTACTTTCTTACCATCAAAAATGTGACTAAAGAGGATGAAGCAACGTACATCTGTCAAAATGGATCAGCATACATACAGAGCTCTACTGCCATGTTCCTGGTTGTGAATGGTAAAATCTGCTTCCTTTAATGTCTATGTACCTGATATTTATCATTATGTTTTTCATACCAATAATTTCCTAATTAATCCTTATTGATTCATGTAGATCATAAAGACCAGAAATCTGTCTATGTGAAACAAAGTCCAGAGACAGCATCAGTTCAGCCAGGAGCCTCAATGACTCTCCAGTGTTCACTTCTCAACATGAACAAAGAAACCAGAGCCCAGTGTCCAGGTGAACACCATGTGCACTGGTTCAGAGCTGGATCAGAAGGATTTCATCCAGGATTCATTTACACTCACAGCAACGGAAGCGATGAACAAGAAGAAGGGAGCTGTGTCTACAGTTTATCTAAAACTCTACAGGACTCCTCTGATGATGGGACTTACTACTGTGCTGTGGTCACATGTGGAGTGATCATGTTTGGTCAAGGAACTAAAGTGGAAACAAGTATGACTTTAATTCTTCAAATCTTAAATACATCTTAACTGTTAACACTAGTTGGATTCAATTCAATCCCACCATCTGAAGTACATCTTATCTGGTTGCATCTTGAAGTGAGGGATAGCACAGTGTTATGATGAAGTAATTGTAAAGTGTAACAGAGCTTCTCTTTAAATTGTATTTTTCATCTCGTTAGTGTGTGTTTACTTATCTATAAGAAGTCTTTTCCTTCTAATTTCAGTACCCAAACTGGACCCTGTAAACATCATCCTTGGAGGACTGTTGGTCTGTTGCATGACTGTGATTGCTGTTCTTATTTGCTACTTAAATCAAAGGAGAGCTTGTGAAGACTGCAAAGGTAAATTAATTGAATTCACATGGATTATATGTTTAGGATTTAACTTTAAAAATGTTGATTGTAATATCAGTGATTAATAAGCTTGAATTCAGACATTATGTAGCAAATTTAGCGTACGTTTCCCGTACGGTTTTGTTTATGCCCAGTAACAA
The DNA here is from genome assembly GCF_045865225.1 of Trachurus japonicus. Lineage (NCBI taxonomy): Eukaryota > Metazoa > Chordata > Actinopteri > Carangiformes > Carangidae > Trachurus > Trachurus japonicus. The sequence continues at coordinate 11,638,671 of NC_140916.1, read as the reverse complement.
CTAAATTGTTAATTCATGGATAGTAATTGATTAGTTTTGGCCTTGGTGAAAGAAACTTTGAATATCTATTAAAGCCATTGGTATGAACTCTATTAGGGGACAAGACTGGAGAGTGTTAGCTCAAGGTACAGCTTTATCACAGGAGCGATGTGTTACTGTGAACCTGAAAATGTAATATAGTGTGCTCACAGTCTAAAGGTTTGCTTTCATTAACAGGGTCACTGGGTGCTTCTCATATTCATGGATGTGACACAGGAGTAGATCTATCAACTGATGTGGTAAATGTAATTCCAATATATCTGAATACGCATTACAGTAAAAACATCATGGTTGCCATAAGTTTTAAACACCATACCTAATTAATTTGTCAGAAGGAAATTGGCCTACATTTTAACGTACAACTTTTGTTAGAATGTGCTCAGGATAGCAAAGTGTTAAAGTAATAATTCCACTCTTGATTGTAACTGGTCTTAATTTCAAGGCCCCCATCGCGAAAATCTGACTTACTAATGCACAATTATCATTTGTAGGATGGTGGTGCAGATGCATTGAACTATGTAGCTTTGGACTTCTCCAAAAGGAGAGAGAGAAGGGGGAAGAAGAGCAAGTCACCTGAGGAGTGTGTGTACTCTTCTGTGAAAGCAGAGAATCGCACATTGAACTAAACCTCTTCAGAGGCAGAGAACATCAGAGGACCACGAGGTCGCCCCAGTAAACCTCTTTGCATTGCTGACAATACAGTTACTATCTGAGGAGTGTAGTAGCTACTTTTGTGTGTGTGTACCATACGTATGAGGAGAGTTTGAAGACACAGCATTTCCAGAAAAGCATCTTCTAGTATTAACTTGCTAATGCTGAAATAAAGAAAATGTATTTTTGTTGTTGACTTAATCTTGCTTTTTTTAAAAAACATATCACCACATTGTGCAAATTCTCATTTGTCGAGGTAAAAGGCATCTCTCTAAGCAACTGAATCAACTCGTTACCTCTAACGACCATCATCACTGGTGAGACACAGCATGAGTCTCATGGGCTAATAACAGCCAAAGTGGGTGTCCCTCTCACAGGGATTGATCCAATAACATCAAACTTGGGTGTCACTCTCACAGAGCCATTTTTTCAGACGAGCCTGTCTAGTCTACACAAACTGAAGTCACTTGAATAAGGGGCAAAACGCCTTCAAGACAAAAACTAAGTCCAGTTGACTTGATTCAATTGACCCTTCGGCAACCCTCCCACAAACGGCTATTGTCCAATCCTACGTTAGCAACCGTAACTATAGGCCTGGCAAGCTTTCGGCAGTGAGTCATTACGTTTGCTTTTGTGGACACATTTTGAGACTAGGACGAAAAACATTTGTTTGTAGAGAAGGATGTTGTTGTTGCTGCTGCTGCTACTACGGCGGCGGCAGCTGCGGCAGCAGCAATATAGAGATGTTCATATACGAGCAGACTTTTTTTTCGACTTGAGCAAGTGTAAATATGGGGATAACCATATGTTCACCTCCGAAATGACAGCTGTACCTTTATGGCTTTTACCTGGGCTTTTAGGCGAGGGATCCTCCAGGCAGGGACTGCTTTCACTGACTGATACAGTGGTGGGAGAAAAAAAACAGCAGCCAAAGCTGTATGTGGTTCACAATCGCCCCAAAACTTGCAGTTTGACAACCAGTGAGATGACCTAAGTCTTCGTGGGTTGATAGACGGTAAAATGACCAGCCCTTATTACTGCTGCTCTGTAGCTACATTGTCCAATCGTGTCGTTGAACAGATGTTTTATCCTCCTGCGCGAGTCACGTCACTGAAAACTATGAATGATCTTTGTGACTTCTTCTCTCTATTATCTCAGAACAGTTTATCCAGAAATTTGCTGATATTTCCTTTGAAATCGATTTCAAATATTGCCAGAAGCATGGCTGGGAGTGAAAGCTTGCCCGGCGTAGCAACAGTAACCAAGGGGGCGGGGCTTACGCGAAGGGTCAATTACCTAGAGATATCACCACATTAATCGCTGTCTTTAACTTTAAAAACATTCTCCCCACTTAACTACAGCGGCCTTGTGCTGCATTTCTGCAAGTTGTGAGACCACAGGGCAATAAGAGTCCAGGAAGTCTCCCACTCTCAGCTGCAGCTCACCACTAAAACAGTTACAACACCTAACTCCTTGTTCTCGGCATATAGGCTAAGCTATGCTATTTGCCTCTGTGCTTCTAACTTCATATAGCACACAGACATGAAGGTGGTGTGTACTTCTCATAGCGGTTTAGGCATGAAAGCAAATTAATTAATTAATGTCACTTTAAGATCTGTTCAAGTGTCTATCAAAAAAAGTGTAGATCCAGAACAACAAACACACATGATTCACACCTTGTAAGTGCAGATTCCTCTTTTCTATGATGCTGAAAATTGACTTGACTGCTTGGTTTGCGCATTTGAATCACACAAAGTTGTGTGGTGAATAAATAACACGTTTTTGGTGTTACTTGAGCGCATTGGTTGGAGTGTCTGTGTATTAAGAGTTCATTTATCTTTCATCTCTAACCTCACTGCATATCCTGTTGAAGCCCATTGCCAACTCTCTTCTGAGGAAACAGCCTTGTGCTCAGTTAAGGGTAGAGAAATAGTACAAGTAATAATACTCCTAGTTTCCCCATTGAACTCAACTGACATGTACAGTAGCCCAGCATTAAGTCAAACCTTCATCCATGGCTTTACAAATGCAGGGTAAAAGGGATTTTTCAGCAGAGGGGGTTGTCAAAAAGTTTAAACTATAAATTTCTCCCTGGGAAGGAGTCAGAAATTACAAAGACTCAAGTTGCCTAGTAGTAGTCCCTCTGCACCCAAGACATATCTGTACCACTGTATTTCCCCCTGAGATCCAATCCATGGACTACAGTCTGTAGGACTTATGTTGACTACGCCAACCTCACACCAACCCACATACATCTATGAGGACACAGCTTCCAATAGAACTGTCCAATATTAATTTACATTTTTGGTACACATAAAAACCGACAGACTCACAAAAAGTCTCCAGTATTGTTGCTTTATGATAGGCATATTAAACAGCTCTGCAACAAACAAAAACACTTCCTCTAAGTTTGATACTTTTCTGACAATAAGTTAAAGGAAAGAAAATAGAAAAAGTAAAAGACTATAGGTGGATTAATGTGGATGCTACTCCAAAAATTTCCCTCCTTTCTTTAGTACAAATCACTTTGTACACAGCATTTACATTAAAATCACACTAAAAAGTTAAGTTCAAAAGACAGCAAAACTCAAAGATGATCTCTGTGCTTTGATCAGAGAAACTTGCTTCAGAAATTTCAATTAGTCCAACAGTATATGAGTATTGATACGTCATTTCGAAATGGATCATAGCTTTGCTACATTTGGGGGACAGTTCATTTTCAGCCTTTCAGCCAATCAGGACGATTTCCACTTTGTAGACTCTGAAGATCGTGTGACAAAACCTTCATTTAGATAGGAAGACTTCAGTAGAGAAAGACACAGGTGCTTTACCACAATGATGGGATGGCTGGTTGCTTTGATTCTTATCAGTGCAGTGTGTAAGTGTGACTTTTAAATAATTATAGTTAAAATACAACAGTCAATATATCTCTAAAGGTAAACATTCTCTGTTTCTTTGTTGTTTTCATCTAGTGTCATCACTAAGTTTTTACCGTCTTTTTCCTTCAGCACAGACTCAAACTTCAGAGGTCCCTCAGCAGATTCCAGTGACTGTGGCTGAAGTTGGTGACAATGTTAAATTGACTTGTTCATTCTCAGAGGATGGGAGCCAATTCATTAACTGGTTTAAGCAGACTCCTGGATATATACTTCAAACTGTTGCAACAGGAACTAATATCCAACTAACACTTAGTGGACAATTTATGAATTTGCGTTTCATTATCACAACGGGCAAGTCTCAGTACCTTCTTACCATCAGAAATGTAACTAAAGAGGATGAAGCAACGTACATCTGTCAAAATGGATCAACATATCAACAGACCTCTACTAGCATGTTCCTGGCTGTCAATGGTAAAATCTGCTTCTTTCCATGTCTATGTGCCTGGTATTTATCACAAAGTTTGTCATATACAAATAATTTAATCATCAATTCCCTTGGATGTCTTTTTTTATTGATTTATGTAGATCATAAAGACCAGAAATCTGTCTATTTGAAACAAAGTCCAGAGACAGCATCAGTTCAGCCAGGAGCCTCAATGACTCTCCAGTGTTCACTTCTCAACATGAACAAAGAAACAAGAGCCCAGTGCCCAGGTGAACACCATGTGCACTGGTTCAGAGCCGGATCAGAAGGACTTCATCCAGGATTCATTTACACTCACAGCAACAGAAGCAATGGACAAGAAGAAAGGAGCTGTGTCTACAGTTTATCTAAAACTATACAGAACTCCTCTGATGATGGGACTTACTACTGTGCTGTGGTCACATGTGGAGTGATCCTGTTCGGTCAAGGAACTAAAGTGGAAACAAGTATGACTTTCATTTTTCAAATCTTACATACTCAACACTGGTCAGATTGAATTTGATCCAGCTGTCTGATACATGTCATGTACTGTCATTAGTCACAGCTGCACTCATCCTGCTACATTAAATTAAAATATCTGCTACGAAAAATCCTCAATGGTTAATCACTTTAAGTATAAAACTATTCATCCCTGTAGTTTTGAGTAGATAGATTTAGACAGATTTCTGGTCTTTATGATCTACATGGGTCAATAAAAAGATATCAAGAGGTAAGACAATCGTGGTGATAAATATCAGGTGGAATGAAGCTGATTTTACCATTAAGTAAATGAAACTAAAACAGAGTTTCTCTTTAAATTGTATTTTTCATGAAAATCTCATTAGCATGTGTGTTTACTTTCTCTATGAGGAGTCAATGCAAGTAAAGGCAACAAAGGTTAGGTGTTAAGTGTTTTCCTTCTAATTCCAGTACCCAAACTGGATCCTGTAAACATCATCCTTGGAGGACTGTTGGCCTGTTGCGTGACTGTGATAGCTGTTCTTATTTTCTACTTAAATCAAAGGAGGGCTCGTGAAGACTGCAAAGGTAAATTAATTGAATTTACATGGATTATATGTTTCGGATCTAACTCTAAAAATGTCAATTACTTGTCATACAAGTGTGAATTCAGACATTAGTAATGTAGCAAATGTAGCTTATGTTTCCCGTACTGTTTTGTTTATGCCCAGTAACAACTAGGAATTGTTAATTTGAAGATAGTAATTGTTTAGTTTTGGCCATGATGAAAGAAGCTTTGAATATCTATGAAAGCCATTGTTATTAACTTTATAAGTGGAGGACACTGGAGGATTTCACTTCAAGGTACAGCTTTATCACAGGAGCAATGTGTTACTGTGAAGCTGAAAATGCAAAAGTGTGTGCACACACTTTAAAGGTTTCCTTTCATTAACAGGGTCACTGGGTGCTTCTCATATTCATGGACGCAACACAGAAGTATCAACTGATGTGGTAAATATAATTCAAACACAACTGAATACCAGGGTACATTACAATATAAACATCATGGTTGTTATAAGTTTTAAACGCTATACCTAATTCGTCAGAAGAAAATTGGTCTTCATTTAAATCCCCAACTTTTGTTAGAATGTGCTCTGGATAGCAAAGTATTACAGTATTAATTTCATTCTTGATCGTGATGTAACTGGTTTTAATTTCAAGGCCCCAATCTCGAAAATATGAGTTACTAATGCACATTTATCATTTGTAGGATGGTGGTGCAGATGCATTGAACTATGTAGCTTTGGACTTCTCCAAAAGGAGAGAGAGAAGAGGGAAGAAGAGCAAGTCACCTGAGGAGTGTGTGTACTCTTCTGTGAAAGCAGAGAATCGCACTTTGAACTAAACCTCTTCAGAGGCAGAGAACATCAGAGGACCACGAGGTCGCCCCAGTAAACCTCTTTGAATTGCTGATAGGGCTGGGCGATAAAACGATAACGATATATATCGCGATATAACTTTACTCAATAGCAATATGAAATGTGGTCGATAGAAAGTCGATAGGTTTCATTCATTCATGTTTTGACAGAAAATACAAACAGCCAAGAGCCAGCCAGGTTAGGTTGACACAGCACAGGAAGACATTCAAGACAACACAACAACACGTGTAGTTTTTAGCAGTCCTCCAATTATTTGTCTTACTGTATACAGACCACCCCATTACTCGAGCTCTTTTATCAGTGAATTTTCAGAGCTTTTATCTATTATTCACACCTCTTTTAGCAGGATTTTAATAACTGGTGATTTTAATTTACACGTTGACGACACCTCGGATCCAATATCCAGAGAGTTTTTAAATCTTTTAAGTTGTCTTGATTTTAAGCAGCACGTCGCACAGCCGACTCACAACAGAGGACACATCCTGGACCTGGTCATAACCCATGGCCTGTCCATCGGTGTGTCCTCTGTTGTCGACCTGGCTGTGTCTGACCATTACTGTGTGTTTTTTAGCATCACCAGTTTTAACCAAGAGGAGGCCCCAGTGAGAACAGTGAGGAGGCGCTATCTTACTTCTGAAGTGGCTGCAAATTTTATGGAGATTTTACAGAGCACTCCTGCTGAAATTTTACCTGCACCTTGTGATTTTATCGTTGATAATTTTAACAGTAGACTGAAGTCAACTCTGGACTCAGTAGCTCCACTTTTAACTAAAACAGTAAAAAGAAAACCAACACCCCCGTGGAGAAAAAACAATGAAATCAATGAACTGAAAAGAAAATGCAGGAGTGCCAAGAGAAGATGGAGGAAAAGTAAACTGATAATTCATTACGAGATTTTATGTCAACAACTCAAAACTTACAATAATGCAGTCAAAAAGGCACGAATTTCCCATTTCTCACAACTCATCACCATCAATAAAAAACAACCCCCGGTTCCTCTTCTCCACTTTTAATGTTTTAACAGGTGCTAATTCTAATAACGTTTTTAAGGCACCAACAGATGATCTTTGTGAGAACTTTGCAGACCACTTCAGAACCAAAATCAAGGACATCAGATCCTGCCTTTTATCCCATCAGGTTTTATCTGTTGACACTGAACTGTTGTCCTTGCCTGAGGAAACACTGGAGAGTTTTGCCCTGGTTGATGCAAGGACGCTTGGTCGAGTTTTCTCCCAAGTAAACCCAACAACCTGCCTTTTAGATCCCATTCCCACATCACTCTTAAAATCATTTTATGGATTCTTTGAGGAACAGTTTTTAAACATCATGAATTGCTCTCTTCAGACGGGTGTCTTCCCCACCGCCTTTAAAACGGCGGTGGTGAAGCCCCTTCTGAAGAAGAGCAATTTAGATCCAAGTATTTTTAATAACTACCGACCTGTATCCAACTTACCATTTTTAAGTAAAGTTTTAGAAAAACTGGTTTTTAACCAAGTTAATGACTTTTTAAACAGAAAGAACATTTCAGAAAAGCATCAGTCTGGTTTTAGGAAATACCACAGTACCGAGACAGCACTTTTAAAGATTTTAAACTACATCAGGTGGAATTTAGATAATAAAAAGCTCACAGTGTTGGTTCTACTGGATCTAAGCGCTGCTTTTGACACAGTAGACCATCACATTTTATTAAATAGGCTTAGATACCTGGTGGGCCTCTCTGGTACTGTTTTTAACTGGTTTTGTTCTTATCTCACAGACCGATGCTTTTATGTAAGTATGGATACATGTTCCTCGGAAATCCATGAAATTGGATGTGGGGTTCCCCAAGGGTCAATTTTAGGTCCACTTCTTTTTAATCTGTACATGCTGCCCCTTGGGGATGTCATCAGGAGGCACGGCATCAGCTTCCATAGTTATGCTGACGATACGCAACTGTACATCGCCGTGTCTCCTGATGACACAGGGCCAATTGATGCCCTTTTTAACTGCATTTTAGACATCAAGTCATGGATGGCAGTGAATTTCCTACAGCTCAACCAGGACAAAACTGAGGTTTTAGTCATTGGTCCTGAAGGCCAGAGAGAGAAACTTTTACCAAAACTACAGGATCTTAAACCAACACAGTCAGTAAAAAATCTGGGCGTGATTTTTGACTCTGAGCTGAATTTTCTTCCACATATCAAAAATATGACAAAAATAGGTTTTTATCATCTTAAAAACATAGCCAGAGTCCGCCCGTTTCTCTCTCAGGCCAGTACGGAGGTGCTGATGCATGCTTTTATCACCTGTCGATTAGATTATTGCAATGCCCTGCTCTCTGGTCTTCCCAAAAAGAGTATTTTTAATCTCCAATTATTACAAAACTCAGCCGCACGAGTGCTGACGAGGACCAGAGGGCGGGAGCATATTACACCAGTTTTAGAGTCGCTCCCCGTACGCTTCAGGATCGATTTTAAGGTTCTTTTAATAGTTTTTAAATGTCTTAACGGCCTTGCGCCCTCTTATTTATCTGACCTGCTTTTACCATATCAACCCTCGCGGACCCTGAGGTCCTCCGGCACCGGCCTTTTATCCATACCAAAACCCAGAACCAAAACCCATGGTGAGGCGGCATTTAGCTACTATGGCCCCCACCTGTGGAACAGCCTGCCGGAGAGCCTCAGGGCCGCAGAGACAGTTGATATTTTTAAGGGAAGGTTAGAAACACACCTTTTTAGTCAGGCTTTTAACTCGATTTTAAATTCTTCTTATGATTCTATCTTATTTTATGTTTCTGCTTCTATCTGGCTTTTAAAGTTGTTATTAACCTTAAATAATTTTACTTCTTTTACTTCTTTTATTTATTATCTTACATATTTTTATTTATTTATTTACTTTTTATCTTTTTAAACTGTTTACCCTGTTAACTTATTTTTTCAGGGTTTTTATCCTATCTTATGTTTTTAGTTTTTAACTCCAGTGTTTCCTCAGGGGGGTCTTCCACGCTGGGAGCTGCGTCGGGGCTGCTGCTGGGGGCACTGTCCCTGGGTCCCTTCGGCTCCGCTGGCTGTGGTCTGTCGGGGTCGGGGGGCCTGGGCGCTGGTGCCCCCTGTGGCACGGCCTGCGACTCCTCCCAGTGTGGACGGCCCAAAGATAGCGCTTCCTCAATCCTCAGTGTCATGCCATGTCTCCCTAGCGTCAGTAGTGAGAGAGTGTGTGTGGGTGTGTGTGTGTGTGTGTGTGTGTGTGTGTAGTATGGAGTGTGGAAGGGAGGGGTTTTTACTTGTAATTGTTTTATTTTCTATGTGTGTAAAGCACTTTGTGTTGCATTTTCCATGTATGAAAGGTGCTCTATAAATAAAGATTGATTTGATTTGATTTAGTTGTTTGGGCTGCTGTGCTCGTCTGCAGCGGGACATCGTCGGGGAAAAAAAAGAGAGAGGATGAGTGTTGCCTCGAAATAAAAAATGAAGGAGAACTCGGACGAGTGACCGTGAAAACAGGCGTGGTACGTCATGTTTACATTAACCCCGAGATACAGTACAGTACTGTGAAGAACGCTAAACTTTAACCACGGAGACAGCAGGCAGTCGGAGCGGCTCGCCGTCACACATCAAAGGGAGTGCAGTCACAGCGTGGCCGCTTTGCTGCTGCTGCTGCTGCTGCTCACACTGGAGCGACTGCTGTGTTCACACTGACAGACGCACCGCAACTGTTCAACTGTGCCGACCTAAACACTGGCCACTGGCGAAGCAAGCGCTAACCGCGGCGATTACTTTTCTTTTTCAGCCGGGTTTAGGCTGAGAATGATCGCTAATTAGACGGACCACGTCAGGTCCGGGTTTTAATTTCCACTTCCGTTTATAACAGTAGCAGCAGCAGAGAGATGGGGCAGCTCCTGTATGGGGAGCGTGGCTCTGACTTAACTCCTGCCTGATGTGATGTTAAAGAACACCTGAACAGTGGAGTGATAATGTCTGTAAAAGTCCCAGTATTGTTATACTGTATATCAGCACTCATGGAATGTCTCCTGTCCAATCAAATTACTATTGTATAAATATAGGCTATATACCAGTTTTATTTATCTGAAACTGTTATTACTCATTGCTTTTATTATATGTCCATCATTACATCTGCATGTTCAGTTTTTGACAGAAAATAAATATTTAAATCAAAAATAACCTTCTGATATCTTCAAATCTATGTGTGTATGATGGAACATTTAGGCTTGACAAAAATAGTGACTTGAGTTATATCGTAATATATATTGATATCGACTGATATGAAAAAGATTATCGTGATAGGATTTTTTCTCATATCGCCCAGCCCTAGCTGACAATACAGTTATTATCTGAGGAGTGCAGTGATTTTGTGTGTGTGTCCCATATGTATACACTTGGGCAGTTAAGACATGATTTTTTTTTTTTTACAAAAATTGTGATTTTGCAAGAACACAAAAAAAGAATGAGTGGGGAACTAAGAAAAGAGGAATGCTGAACCTATACCAATTGCTGTTATGAAGGCCATTTTACGACTTTTCCAGATATATTTGGTATTTATGTCTGTTTTGTTATCCAACTTGGTGTTGTGTTGCCTTCTGACTCGTGATTGCGTGGCTGTGTTCAAAACCTTGCATGGCACTAACCCACAGGGCTTTGCAAACACCATGCAATGACTGTTGTGATTTGCACTTTTTTTTTTTGCCTACTGCCATCCCACAAATATCACAGGAAATTATGTGAAGTCACTCAGAATGTGTTGATGTTATATTAAGTATACTAGTATATTATATTAAAGGGGGTTAGCTACAAGTTTAATTGTCCCGGCCAGTAGCCTACATGTCGCACTCACACTTGCCCGCTCTCGCTCAACCTTCAATTGTACTGGTTGCCAGGTATGCCTATAGGGAACGGGGGAGCGTGCTTATGTTCCCACAGCCCTATGTTCCCTCAGCCCTATGTTCCCTAATAAAGCTAAGCATATTTAACAAGTGTTGGCTTTTGTGTTGACAGCGGACTGAAAACACATCTGAATCATTTCATGCTAACTCAACTGCAGACGAACCCAATAAACCCACAGCATCACGCCTGCACCGGAAACGTTACAGTAGCCTACCAGCCATTTCTCCACACAGCTATCATGATCTGGCACCCCCTGAGCTCTGCCTCACATGACGTCAACGTACTAATGCTGTTGGCGCAGAGATCATTTCAAATCGACGTTACCAATGTAACCACATGTAAATATTTGGAGCCGAAAAGTTGTAGATATAACCTCTAAGTAGCCAGTAGTTCAATGGCACAGCAGTCTGTCAACGGTGAAGAGTGAGGCTGGGTTTTATCTTTTCAGTATCTTGTAAGAGGTCATGATTTGCTCTCTGAGAATTATCATTTCCTTCCTAGGGCAGAGTAAAGGTAGAGGATATGGTAAATTATCAGAAAGTAATGCGACGGGCATACTGGATTGAGGCTAGCTGGATAGCATGCTACCTTAAGCAGAGGAAAATGTGAGACCAGACAAAACATCCACTTGGCGAGTAAAAGAATGATGTTGGATGCTGAGCCTGCAAAGTCTATTCTGGAATGGCAAGTGGAGAGCTGTTTATTTGTTGGCTATGTAAAATGGTTTCTCTATGTTGTTGTCAGGGATAGTGCCATTGTAGTATAATTCTGATCTCTACAATTTCATGTATTTGGTCTCAATGAAAAGAAAGCTGATTAGTTGATCTGATGTCAATGGGGCATAGGCTACTGTAGGCTTTGTAACATTATATTCAAATTAATATTTTATATTCAAAAAATTCAAAATATGAGGCCTATATGTACATGTACGGACAACACACACACACAAGTGTCTCCCAGTGACCCCAGTGCTTGTTTATCTATGTATGAGAGGAGTGTTTGAAGACAGCAGCATTTCCAGAAAAGCATCTTCCAGTATTTACTTGTGTTTGCTAATGCTGAAATAAAGAAAATTGATTTTTGTTGTTGACTTAATCTTGTATATTATTTTTTATTTTATTTTTTTATTTTTTTATCACCACATTGTCTGTGCAAATTCTCATTTGTCGAGGTCAAAGGCATTTCTTTGCAATTGAATCAAGTCGTTACCTATAATGACCATGTTCACCAGTGAAACACAGCATGAGTCTCATGTACCCCTTTCCCAGTGGCCAAAAAAACCCATTTAAACCCGCTTACAATCAGCAGGTCAGCCAGTCTGCCTCGGCTGACGGACCTCACACTCCGTGTCAGGCGGCTGTGGCACGACACAGTGTTTCTTGCACCGTGGATGGGTGGGGGTCAGACCCGGCTCATTTTGGTCAATGGGTAAGGAGCCAAATGCCGATTGATAGCTGGTTGACCCGCGTCGACAGCCAAAGTGGATGTCACCCTCACAGGGATTGGTCCAATAACATCAAACCTGGGTGTGCTTCAATAACTGAGTAATCCACCATTTTTTTAGACGAGCCTGTCTAGTAATTTGCACTTGTTTTTTTCAAATGTGTTTGAAGAATGTTCTTGCAAAACAAAGTTTCGATAAATAAATACAGATTTTAAAGCATACATGATCCGTGTAAATATTATCAAACTGTAGGACTTTGGTCTTGACTTGGGACTTGAGGGCAAAGACTTGAGACTTATGACTTGCAAAACAATTACTTGGTCCCACCTCTGGCATGTGCGCTTGCTCCACAACAGTAGAGGCCAAGTAAAGAAAAAAAGAAAACGGCATCAGCACCGATTCAGTGCATTTCACATGTGACCAGTGAGAGGTTGTGTTTTATTTTTTTTAAAAAGACAGAGAGAGATGAAGCCTGTGGCAAAAAAAAAGGATTTTTTTGATTTTTTTTGATTGGACCAATCCCTGTGAGGGTGACACCCACTTCGGCTGTCGACGCGGGTCAACCAGCTATCAATCGGCATTTGGCTCGTTACCCATTGACCAAAATGAGCCGGGTCTGACCCCCACCAGTCAGACAGACCTTAATCAGTTGCCCTGCTTTCATCCACGGTGCAAGAAACACTGTGTCGTGCCACAGCCGCCTGACACGGAGTGTGAGGTCCGTCAGCCGAGGCAGACTGGCTGACCTGCGGAGCACCAGGACCGCGGAGGACAGCGAGTCTGCCGCAGCTGTATATGACGGACGTCTGCGGCGGCACAACACGTCAGTTAAACAGACTGTTGCTTCTTTTTTCAGTCTTTTTTGGTCAGTGTTGTTTGATCTTTTGATCAAATCCCAGTCTCGAATGCGAGCAGAGCTTTGTTTTGGTACGTGATATGAGACGCGACTGGCTCGATGTTATGACGTGGCGTCACGTAATGCTCAACGTCATCACGTAAATTAGCGGGTTGACCCGGGTCTGGCGTTCCCACTGCAAGCCAATCAGAGCCGATTGAAGGCGATTTTAACCCGTGTAACTTGCCGAGTCGTTTGACACGGGTCGACGCGGGTCGGTGCGCCTTTCCCACTGCCACAAAAAGCCGGTTGTAAACGGGTTTAAATGGGTTTTTTTGGCCAGTGGGTAAGCGGGTTTAAATGGGGTTTTTTGGCCACTGGGAAAGGGGTACATGAGACTCATGCTGTGTTTCACTGGTGACCATGGTCATTATAGGTAACGACTAACGGCAAAAAAAAAATTGGATTTTTTTTTTTGCCGTTAAATACATACGTGCACCGCAAGCGTTGTAATCTTATCGGTTAATGGTTAATAATCAGTTAACGGGCGTTGGTTATCGATCAGAAAAAAAAAATCAAAATGTGCATCCCTAGTCAGAAGTTACAAAGGCTTGAGTAGTAGTAGTCCTTCTGCATCCAAGGCATATCTGTACCACTATGTTTCTCCTGTACTGAGATCCAATCCATGGACTCCAGTCTGTAGGACTTTTGTTGACCACGGCAACCTCACACCAACCCACATGTCGACAGCTTCCAACAGAACTGTCCAATATTCTTCAAAATTTTTGGTACATATAAACTGACTCATAAAAGTCTCCAGTAGTGTTGCTTCATATGTTGCATATTTAACAGTCTAATCTTATCTAACTTTCCTCTGAGTTTGATACTTAGCTAAAAAAGTAAAAGACAAGACTTATGAGGTGAATTAAGGTGGATGCTACTCCAAAAATATCCATCCTTTCTTTCATACAAGTTACTTTGCACACCACATTTCCATTAACACCACACTAAAAAGTGAGGTTCAAAGACAGCAAAACTCAAAGATGATCTCTATACTGTGATTAGAGAAACTTGCTTCAAAAAATTCAATTAGTCTAACAGTATATGAGTATAGATATGCTGTTTCAAAATGGATCATAGCTGTGCTACATTTGGGGGACAGTTCATTTTCAGCCTTTCAGCCAATCAGGTTGATTTCCACTTAGTCTCATAAGATGTGTGACAAAACCTTCATTTAGATAGGAAGACTTCAGTAGAGAAAGACATAGGTGCTTCACCACAATGATGGGACGGCTGGGTGCTTTGATTCTTATCAGTGCAGTGTGTAAGTGTGACTTTTAAATAATTTGACTAGTTAAATATAGTTAAAATATGACAGTCAATATATCTCTAAAGGCAAACATTTTAGAAGTTTCTTTGTTGTTTTCATCTTGTGTCATCACTAAATTTTTACCGTCTCTTTCCTTCAGTGCAGATTCAAACTGCAGTGGTCCCTCAACAGATTCCCATGACTGTGGCTGAAGTCGGTGACAATGTTAAGTTGACATGTTCGGTCTCAGAAGAAAAGAGCCAATTCATTACCTGGTTTAAGCAGACTCCTGGATATATGCTTCAAACTGTTGCAACAGGAACTTATTTCAAGCTGACACTGAGTGAACAATTTATGAATTCACGTTTCATTGTTACACCAGGCAAGTCTCAGTGTCTTCTTACCATCAGAAATGTAACTAAAGAGGATGAAGCAAGGTACATCTGTCTAACTGGATCAACATATCAACAGAACTCTACTGGCATGTTCCTGGCTGTCAATGGTAAAATCTGCTTCTTTCCATGTCTATACACCTGATATTTATCACCAAATTTGTCATTCAAATAATTTAATCATCAATTCCCGTGGATGTCTTTTTTTTATTGATTTATGTAGATCATAAAGACCAGCAATCTGTCTATGTGAAACAAAGTCCAGAGACAGCATCAGTCCAGCCGGGGAAGTCAATTACTCTCTGGTGTTCACTTCTCAACATGAACAAAGAAACCAGAGCCCAGTGTCCAGGTGAACACCATGTGCACTGGTTCAGAGCTGGATCAGAAGGATTTCATCCAGGAATCATTTACACTCACAGCAACAGAAGCAATGAACAAGAAGAAAGGAGCTGTGTCTATAGTTTATCTAAAACTATACAGAACTCCTCTGATGATGGGACTTACTACTGTGCTGTGGTCACATGTGGAGTGATCCTGTTTGGTCAAGGAACTAAAGTGGAAACAAGTATGGCTTTAATTCTTCAAATCTTAAATACATCTGAACTTTTAACACTGGTCAGATTGCATTCAATCTAGTTGTCTGATATATGAATGTCATGTACTGTCACTACTCCCAGCTGCGCTCATCCTGCGACATTAAATTAAAATATCTGCCTTGAAAAATCTTGAATGATAAATCACTTTTCTTTTCAAATCTATGTGGTTTTGAGTTTTATATTTTAAACTTGTTCTGCAAAACTTTTACTGAAAATGAACTATGCTTCATATTTTCATCAAGACTTAAAACCTTCTCAGGTTGCAGTGAAGTGAAAGAAAGTGAAACAGAGTTCATCTTTAAATTGTATTCTTCATGGCAATCATTAGCATATGTTTACTTTTTCTGAGAGGAGTCAATGCAAGTAAAGGCAACACAAATTAGTTATTAGTTATTATTCCTTCTAATTCCAGGACCCAAACTAGACCCTGTAAACATCATCCTTGGAGGACTGTTGGCCTGTTGTTTGGCTGTTCTTATTTTCTGCTTAAATCAAAGGAGAGCTTGTGAAGACTGCAAAGGTAAGTTCATTAAATCTACATGGATTTAATACGTATGTATATGTGTATATTATGTATTATGTTTAGGATCTAATTCTAAAACGGTTAATTACTTGTCATATCATTGATAAATAAATTTGACTTCAGGCATTAGTAATATAGCAAATGTAGCTTATGTTTCCCTTAGTGATTTGTTTATGCCCAGGAACACTTAAATTTGTAGATAGTAATTTGTTAGTTAATGGAACAATGTTTGAATATCTATTACAGGATATGTTCAGTAGGGCTGACCCGATTATCATATTTTGATAATTGAAGCTTTGCGGACATAAAATCGATTTTAATCGAAGCTTCGGCGGCCGGCGGGGTGCGCGATCTTAACGTCTGACCGGGCGGGGGGGGGGGGGGGGGGGGGGGGCGGCGGCGGCGACCGTGGGCGGGGGGCGCGAGCGGAAATAATGAAACAAACACTGCATATCTCCAAAATCAGGCAGTTTTCCAGGATGCCAAGTCGCCTACTCATTTTAATGTAACAATTGCCGATGAGAACCGGTGTCAAAAAGGGAAAAAGGAGGGGGGGGGGGGGGGGGAATCGATCACGGACTTTCATGATCGATTACCATGGCAACGAACGAAGCTTCGAAGCTTCGAATTTTTTGGGTCAGCCCTAATGTTCAGTATAGTATTCTGGATCCAACACAGAACATGATAATTACCTTTTTACCTCAATGAATATCAAATTTGAATTCAAGCATTAGTCTAACATCAAATGTTGCAAATGCAGCTTAGGTTTCAGTTACTGCTTTGTTTGAGTGATGTGTTACTGTGAAGGTGAAAATGTAAAATAGTGTGTGCACAGTTTAAAAGTTTGATTTCATGAACAGGGTCAAGGAGTGCTTCTCATAATCCTGGACGTGACACAGGAGTGGATCTATCAACTCATCTGGTAAATTAATTCAAACATATTTCATCACCAAAATGCATTACAGTAACAACTAAATTAATTTGTCAGAAGGAAATGGGTCTTAATTTAAACCCCTAACATTTGTTAGAATGTGCTCAGGATAGCAAAGTGTGATGGTATTAATTCCATTCTTGATTGTGATGTTACTGGTTTTGATTTCACAGCTCTAAAATATGAGTTACTAATGCACAATCATCATTCGTAGGCTGGTGGTGTGAAATCAGTTAACTATGTAGCATCGGACTTCTCCAAAGGAAGCGAGAGAAGAGGAAAGAAGAGCAAGTCTGTGTACTCTGAGTGTGTGTACTCTTCTGTAAAAGCAGACTATCGCACATTGAACTAAGCCTCTTCAGAGGCAGAGCTCATGGATCGGAGAACCCCAAGGTCTCCTCCGTAGACTTTAGTGGTGCAAAGGATCAGTGTTGATCAGCGGATCGGTTGATGAAAAAAAAAGTTGTGCGTGTAGTGTGATAATACTTAGGGGCACCGCCACAGCTGAATAACCCCCCACCCCATTTTCACTGATCCAAAAATGATCCAATCCGTGAATCTTAAACCGCGATCCAAGCCGATCCGTGACTTTATTGATCTGTTGCACCTTCTTTGCTTGGCTGACAGTACATTTATCTGAGTAATGCAGTGCTTTTTGTGTGTGTACATGTACCATTTGTAGGCTATTGCAAGCTGTTGATTCACTGGCTATGTAGAAAAAACATGTTTTTTTAGGGGATAGGGCCATTGTAATATAGCTCTTATCTGTACAATACATTGTATTGGATCTTAGTGAAAAGAAAGCTGTTTAGTTGATCTGATGCCAAATGGGCTTTATGCACAGTTCCACTACTTCCTGAAATAAGTCCTTTATTTCCTGTTATTGGACCAACTGATTAATCCAGGTGTGTCTGACCTCACAACAATGGTCAGGCACACCTGGATTAATCAATTGGTCCAATCATGTAAAACAGGAAATTAAGGAGCTGGCTTATTTCAGGAAGTAGTGGAACTGTGCATAAAGCCCATTTGGGGTGGCGGTGGGTTTGTGAGGACTCATTGTAGACACCAGTATTTTCAGAAAAGCATGTTACCAATCTTAACTTGTGTTTGCTAATGCTGTTTTGTTGAAATGAAGAAAGGGGATGTTTGTGTCGACTTAATCTTACATTAAATTGTGTTTTATAACTTATCACCATATTGACCCCTGTCTTTATGATTATAAATATGCATGCATTCTGATTTGACAGAGGTAGATTTTACAACAAATCAACAGTTCTCATTTTTCACTGACATTACCTTTTTCTAAATTTTTATTTGGTTGATTATCTGCAGAAGAGTTTGTTAGTCTCATTAGAAAAGTAGTTTGACAGTATGGGAAATACACAGCTAAATACGGCTATATACAACTCTAATGTCTTGCAGAAAGCATTGAAGGTAAAATTAACAAAATGTATTTATTTATAAAAATGATACCACTCCCCTCCCACACACACAAACACACACACATGGAGTTTTTCCTCCGTCGATGTGAGGGTCTAAGGACAGAGGATGTTGCTACGATGCCATGTAAAGCCCTTTGAGACAAACTGTTTGTAAAAACGGGCTATACAAATAAAATTGCCTTGCCTTGCCTTGCCTAGGGAGCAGACATACCCTATCTATAGTAACCAGAGACTCCAAAACCAGCATCCCTCACAGCATGGAACACACGTACAATGTATATTTTAGGACATCCTCAGGTTGAGGCTTCAGTGTCAGACCTTAGATGAAAAGGCATAAGGTCTCAGGAAAACATCTGTCAGATGTCACACTAAACAGCCTCAGAAAAAAAGTTGTAAGACACATCTTGATAAACAACACTAAATATTTTCTTGATTAACAACAGTGTACTACCACACCCAGCAATTTTGTGCTGCATTTCTGAAAGTTGTGAGACCACACAGTAATAAGAGTCTAGGAATTCACCCCTCTCATCTGCAGCTCATCACTCAAACAGTTACAACACCTTACTCTACCCCAGCCAGAAATCACAAACTCACGTGTGATTCACCTGTTCAAAAAAAATCTACAATACAGGTATACAAAGGGTGCTGCCTGTCATTTCTCCTATGCTCTCTTTCCTGCAACTTTCTGCACGCTGCCAGGACATCTTCAGATTACTGGACTGAAGATATTAATATGATAACTATGCTGAACTGATCAAAATGCTGGAGTGTTATGTTATGTTAAATGTTTAATGTAATAACATACTGTACCAGGCTGAAATCAGGACGAGCAGTGAGGCAGAAAAGGGTTTAACTTTAACCCTGACCCAAAAGAAGCTGTTAAAAGCTGCTCCACAATGCCCCCTAACTCTAGGTGGTCACACATGTTGATTAGTGTGGACGTTCTAGATGAGAAATAAATATTTTGCTCACTTACTTACATTTGCTTTGTTTGAATTCACTGAGCTGACGTGCCACTCATTAAGGAAAAACCCAATTGTTGAAGAGAAAGTACAGTTTACAAAAAAGTCTAATCATGTACAATAATGCATGCTAGGGCTGCACGATTAATTGAATTTTCATCGTCATCATGATGCCAACGTGCACGATAAACACAGTGAGTATATTTTAGGGACGCACATTTTAATTTAACCAACACTCATTAACCGATTATTAACTTTAAAATGATTAAAATGCTCTTTTAATGTCTGTGACTGGTGCCGATCTGCAACCCGATCCTCTATTGGGACTGCACTGCATTACTGGCACATAGCCTACTGTAAGCAACCTTCTTTGCTGTAAGTCCTCCCGTGTACCTTTTTGCTGCAAGTGGAAGTCTGCACGTGTCGATGATCCACTAGCATTGATCGCTCGTCATATTAAATGTTCTGGCACAACTTCTCCTGTTCAGTCAACTTATAATATTTGTCATTTGTTTACAGCAGCAGCTTTTCACTCTTCTTCTTCTCTGTTTGTGGCAGTGTAAGGGCCCATTCACATGGAGCGTCTTTTGCGCGTGCGTTTCCATTGTTTTCAATGTAACCGCGCGCCTTGCGCGCGCCAAATCCGAAGCGACGCCGACGCGCCGCGCACGCGGTGCGACGCGCCTTTTTTTCCGTGCGCGTCCGAGGCGCAATCGAGGCGCGTCCCAGGCGCACGGAGATGAAAAATTCTCAACTTTTTCGAATGCCGCCCGCGCACCGCGTGTCATCTGATCAGAATTGAGCAGATCAACTTCAACAAAAACATCCTGTCACTGCTGGAGGAGACCTTTGGAGGAAAAAGATGGATTTCCAGCACCGCAAACTGCTCTCAGCAGCTTTGCTGCTTGGTGTCTTTGTGAAGAAGAAGAGAAAAACTCGCCGTGTCTGGGTGCATCCCATCCTTCAGCGTCGGAAAACTTTGGGTGAATTTCATCATCTGATCCAGGAGCTTCGTCTGGACGACGGCAGGTTCAAGGAATATTTCAGAGTTGATAAAGATCAGTTTGAGCTGCTCCTCAGAAAAGTTGGCCCCAGTATCACAAGACAGAGCGTCTGCCGTGAAACCATCTCTCCAGCGCAACGGCTGTGCATTTGTCTGAGGTAATTATTTTTTTTATTTCAATATGTCGGGGAGACCCGAGACGGTTGTAATACTTTTTTTCTTTTTCTTTTCTTTGTCTCAGCCGCTATAGTGTTTACTGTATGTTAAGGCTCAAAATATGACCCTCATTTGTCCACTACAAATAGCAGTGCCACTGAATTAATTATCAATCATCTATCTATCATCAGTAATCTCATAATTGATGGCTCAACGATGAACAATGTCAGTTGTGTGGATTTGTTGATGTTTATTTTTAATTACGAAAATAAACACAGATATGCTTATTCTTACCCAAACTGATTATTTTTTTAAATGTCACATATATACAAATTATTTTTTAAAATGTCACATCATGTCATATATCTATCATGCCACTGCATTGCAATTATTTGGCCTGTTGGATTTTTATGTGCAACAGAGTCCTAGGTTTACTTAAAAAAAAAATGTTTTAAATTACATTAACATAATCACTGTCACAATAATTCTCAGCCTGTTTCTCACATACAATTAATATATATTCTATTTATTACAGGTATCTTGCAACTGGGGATTCCTTCAGGACCATTGCATTCAGTTACCGTGTGGGACACTCTACAGTTGCTGGCATCGTGAAACACGTTTGTGAAGCCATCTGGGACAACCTGGTAGGAGAGTTCATGCCACCCCCCAACAGAGAAAGCTGGAGAAGAATTGCGGCCGATTTCCATCAGTTGTGGAATTTCCCCAACTGTGTCGGGGCAGTGGATGGAAAGCACGTGGTGATCCAGGCCCCTGCCTCCAGCGGATCCCTGTATTATAATTATAAAGGGTCTTTCTCTATTGTGCTGCTTGCTGTTGTTGATGCCCAGTATCGCTTCAGAGTGGTAGATGTTGGAGCTTATGGTCGAAGCAGTGATGGTGGGACATTAGCTGTCTCAACATTTGGAAGAGCTCTTTGTCAGGGAACTCTTGCTCTTCCGGACGACACAACACTTCCTGGTGCTGAACATCTGGGGCCTATGCCACATGTATTTGTGGCTGATGAAGCATTTCCCCTGAGAAGATACATGATGAGGCCATACCCCGGCCAAAACATGGGAAGAGAAAAGAGAATCTTCAACTACAGACTGTCCCGGGCCAGACGCATGGTGGAGTGTACCTTCGGCATATTGGCATCACAGTGGCGGCTGTACAGAAGGGTGCTAGGAGTGACACCGGAAATGGCAGAGAAAGCCGTCAAAGCCACATGTGTCCTCCACAATCTTCTCAGGGCAGGTCTGTCGAATGATCATCCACAGACCACAACAGGATCTGAAGATAGTCCCAGGGCCATGGGGGGCCTGAGACGTTTGAGCAGCAACAACGCCTCACGGGAGGCTATCGCCATCAGAGAGAGGTTCACAGAATATTTCTCGTCTGCTGAGGGAGCAGTTACATGGCAGGAAGACATTATTTAACATTATATCATAATATCTTATCAATATCTGAATCATACAGAATCTACAAATATAAATTGTGTTCATGATAAAATAAATGGATTATATTTGTTAAAAAAAACAATGAAACTTCGACTCATTTCTAACAATCTATTTATTGATTCTCATTGAAACTCTGCTTCATATAAAATTTGCTCAATTTTCATTCTAACTTGTGATTTTTTTTGCTGCGATAGCCGTTTAAATGTTCCCACAAGACTCATGAAGTAGAGTTCGTCATGATCTTGAGGTTTGCTCAGGTTGTTCAGAATAACTTTTTGAAAGTCACTCAGATCTTCTTCAGTGTTCTTTCTTTTTTTCGTCACACGTGGTCCAGATGAGACAGGGGTAACAGGGAGGGGGGGCTGGGGTGAGAGGGACTGGCTGCTGCGTGCCTGCTGGCTGCTTCCTGCTGGCTCTGTGTCTTGTTCCACTGGAAACAGGGTCAGGGTGATGAGGTTATCACCCTGACTTTCCTATGGGGATAAGAGAAGGGTTTGTTTTAGCAAAATATCTTTAAATGTGACAAATACTTATGAATTTCTCACATATATTTTAAATAGGTATACGTTTGAATAATCCAAACTGTTTTCATCACTGTACAGCTTCTTAAAATAGACTATAGAAGTAGGCTAATATTCTAGTAGTAATGATAACAATATAACAATAACAATAATCATAATCATAATAATAACAAACAAATATACCAGAAATCTAACACTCTTGTTGAAGAGCTTACTTAGGGGTATTATTATTATTATTATTATTAATTTCGTTCTTATAATCTACCTCTGAGTCAGGCTGCTCTGGGGACCCGGGGATGTTTGAGGAAGTCGGCCTCTCCTTCACAAAACGTTCAAGGAAACTGAGGGCTCCCATGTACTTCCACCTCCTTTTGTTTCCTCCCTCTGAGCCACTTTTCTTCTCCTTCTCTGCCTTCCTCTCCTTTATATACTTGTCCCTCAAATATTTCCACTTCTTTCTCGCTTCGTCATCTGTGTAAATACGATGTTGTGACAAGACAACGGCAATTAACGTATAAATATTATAAAACAACAAACAGTAAGCAATTAACGTATAAATATTATAAAACAACAAACCGTAACGGTAATATAGGGCAACGTACATTGCAAACAATATAACTTCTTGACTGACAGGACGTTACTGTTGGATCGCTATAATGTTTGCTGACAGGCTGAACATATTTTTTTTATACTTGCTACACACTGGAAATGTTTGTCTTTGAGAGAAAAGGAAAGAAAAACATCAGAATGAACTAACGTTAGCGTACTCAGCTCAACCGTTATCCACATAAAATAATATAAATATAAATAAATAACATATATGCTCACCAGTTATCCCAAGCTCCGTGCTTATGATCCTCCAGGTGTTGTTCCTCCTGGCGGTATCAAAATAATTGCAGGAAGACAGATCATATAACTCGGGGTAACCCTGCACAAGAAGTATCAGTCGCTCCTCCATCGCTACTTTTTAATGAACGTCCTTTGAAGTTTTGGGGGAAGAAGAAGCAGGTAGTTTTGGTTGCTTAGAGACGGTAGAAGCGCGACCGCAGCGCGACCAACGGCAGCGCTTTGGAACCGCGACCGAAGCGCTTTGAAAAACGCATGCAAAAAGCTCCAGCTGGCGTTTTCCATGCGTTTTTAGGCGCTCCATGTGAATGGGCCCTTACAGCGCCACAACAAGCCTGGTGTGTGTACTAACAGCAGCAACGCTTCAGTCATCGGACGAAGAAAGTCTGATGACTGAAACGTTGCTATAATTAATTAAAACTAGGACTGACCCGATTATCATATTGTGATAATCGAAGCTTCGCGGATATAAAATCGATTTTAATCAAAGCTTCGACGGCCGGAGGGGGGCGCGATCGTAGCGGAAATAATGAAAGTAATGGCAAACAAACACTGCATATCTCCAAAATCAGGCAGGTTTCCAGGATGCCAAGTCGCCTACTCATTTTAATGTAACAATTGCCGATGAGAACCGGTGTCAAAAAGGAAAAAAGGAAGAAAAAAAAAACAATCGATCACGGACTTAAAGATCGATTTCCATGGCAACGAACGAAGCTTCGAAGCTTCGATTTTTTTGGGGTCAGCCCTAATTAAAACATACATTTGTGCAAGGTACACAGTGTGTGGGATTTTTCTCTTCATATATTAGTCGAAGAGACATCTTTTCATGGTACCACAGCAGCAAGTCGTAGAAAGAAGATTGATGAAGATTTCCTTATTTATTTCCTTATTTATTGTAAGTCATATCTTCATTGCGATATTTAACCCTCTAGGCGCCAAAGTCGCATTATTGCGACAGGCAGCATGCTTGGATAAAACAGCCCATATCTTTAAATCTACTGCCCTATATTGTTACTGCTTGGTACCACTAGATGGCGAACACGTTCAGCTTCAATCCTGACGTCATTTGTGGGTGTGTTTTTCTACAAAATATCTGAGGAAAAAAAGTTTGATTGGCGCACAGGCGCTCTGCTTTTTCTCGCGGAGCTCACGCAGCTCACGCAGCTCGGAGCGACCAGGAAGTGATCTTCAGGTCTTGAGAAACACCGTGCGCCCCCCCACACACCACACACACACACACACACACACACACACACACACACACACACACTCGTCAACCCCCCTCCGCCTCCCTCCCTCCCTCCCAGCCCCGCCGAGCCGTGTCGCGGTAGTACCGCGGACGAGTGGCGGTGCCGGCGGGGCACAAACTTTAGGTCATTATGAATATTTTTTCTCATTTACACCATAGATTTATCCCTGACCATTTAAAAGCTACAGCCTTGTGAAATCCTGAAATCCAAACTTAATATTTTCCTAAATAAACTCTGGCGCCTAGAGGGTTAACAGTGTGATGTGAATACGCACATCACACATTTTGCTGATATCGTGCAGGCCTAATGCATGCAATATCTTAATTGCTCTCAAAACAATGAAAGCTGAGCCGACTGCAGCTTGGCCTAGCAAATTCATCTGTAACTATGGTAACTAGCCATTGGCGGTCACCTGTCAGAAGCCCCAGGACTGTCCGTAATGCGCATGCAAACCTCTTAAATACTGCCTCACTCTTTGTCAACAGGACATGGTTACACTCACGAATCACGTGAACATGAAAAAGTTAAGAGTAGCATGGGCTGGTAGTCAAGCTAGCTTCCCATGACAGGAGCTCACTGTGGCCAACAGAGGGCAGAAACTTTCAAGGGGTAATATCAGATCACTTATGTGATCGTCAGCTTTTTAAATGAGATGTAAGGAAAGACTGCTTCCACTCTTCACTTTTTTATCCTTTACTTTTTTTTAAACTCAAGCCCTGCTTCCCTTGGTTGCCCTGACTGCTGCACACCACTTGTTCTCAGCATTGGCTCATTTCAGTTATTTTGTTCTGTGTGTTGTCCATGCAATTAAACCACAGTACCAATAACATTACACTAAAAAGTGAGGATCAAAAATGGCCTCTTAACTCAGAGAAACTTGTTTGAAAATTTCAATTCGTCAGACAGTATATGAGTATGGATATGTCATTTCAAAATGGATCATGGCTTTACTACATTTAGGGGAAAGTTCATTTTCAGCCTTTCAGCCAATCAGGACGATTTCCACTTTGTAGACTCTGAAGATCGTGTGACAAAACCTTCATTTAGATAGGAAGACTTCAGTAGAGAAAGACACAGGTGCTTTACCACAATGATGGGATGGCTGGGTGCTTTGATTCTTATCAGCGCAGTGTGTAAGTGTGACTTTTAAATAATTTTACTAGTTAAATATAGTTAAAATACATAAGTCAATATATCTCTAAAGGCAAACATTCTAGATGTTTCTTTGTTGTTATCTTGTGTCATCACTAAATTTTTACCGTCTCTTTCCTTCAGTGCAGATTCAAACTGCAGTGGTCCCTCAACAGATCCCCATGACTGTGGCTGAAGTTGGTGACAATGTTAATTTGACATGTTCGGTCTCAGAAGAAAAGAGCCAATTCATTACCTGGTTTAAGCAGACTCCTGGATATATGCTGTTGCAACAGGAACTTATTTCAAGCTGACACTGAGTGAACAATTCATGAATTTGCGTTTCATAGTCACACCAGGGAAGTCTCAGTGCTTTCTTACCATCAGAAACGTAACTAAAGAGGATGAAGCAACGTACATCTGTCTAACTGGATCAACATATCAACAGAACTCTACTGGCATGTTCCTGGCTGTCAATGGTAAAATCTGCTTCTTGCCATGTCTATGTACCTGATATTCATCACCAAGTTTGTCATACAGTACAAATAATTTAACCATCAATTCCCTTGGATGTCTTTTTTATTGATTCATGTAGATCATAAAGACCAGAAATCTGTCTATGTGAAACAAAGTCCAGAGACAGCATCAGTTCAGCCAGGAGCCTCAATGACTCTCCAGTGTTCACTTCTCAACATGAACAAAGAAACCAGAGTCCAGTGTCCAGGTGAACACCATGTGCACTGGTTCAGAGCCGGATCAGAAGGATTTAATCCAGGAATCATTTACACTCACAGCAACAGAAGCGATGAACAAGAAGAAAGGAGCTGTGTCTACAGTTTGTCCAAAACTATACAGAACTCCTCTGACGCTGGGACTTACTACTGTGCTGTGGTCACATGTGGAGTGATCCTGTTTGGTCAAGGAACTAAAGTGGAAACAAGTATGGTTTTAATTCTTCAAATCTTAAATACATCTGAACTTTTAACACATTCAATCTAGTTGTCTGATATATGAATGTCATGTACTGTATAAACTCAACTATTCATCTCTGTACTTTTAAGTTTTAAAATTCAAACTTGTTGCGCAAAACTGTATCCTGAAAATTAATAGCTCAAGGGTTACTACTCTGCATATTTACCCTAACACTCAGAGTGGTATGATAAAGTGAATGAAACTGAAGTCCGTAACGTCTGACCTGGGGGGTGGTCGTAGCGGAAATAACTAAAGTAATGGCAAAAAACACTGCATACTGTATCTCCAAAATCAGGCAGGTGCCAAGTAGCCTACTCATTTTAATGTAACAATTGACGATGAGAACCGGTGTGAAAAAGGAAGGAAAAAAAAATACAATCGATCACGGACTTCATGATAGATTACCATAGCAACGAACGAAGCTTTGAAGCTTCGATTTTTTTGGGTCAGCCCTAAAACAGAGTTTCTCTTTAAATTGTATTTTTCATTGAAATCTCATTAGCATGTGTGTTTACTTATTCTATGAGGAGCCAATGCAAGTAAAGGCAACAAAGGTTAGGTATTAAAGGGATAGTTCAAGTTCAGTTGTATAAGCTACAACTGCCCTATATGCAGTAGAAAGGTGTCTGCTCTCCCCCACTGAGAAAGCCTGCCTGTGTGAGGAGTACCAAGGAGTACTGAGTGAGTTGGTTAGTTCCAGATAAAAGCTTTTTTCCGACCAGCTGAATTGTACATTTTTACTTTAGATTGTTCTCTTGAACTGGTGTATTATTTTGAGACGGGACTTCTTGTAGGCTGTGAAGATATGCTGATTAATTGTCCCTCAGTGTATTGCCTGTGTCTCGATGCAGACCAGTGCATCGGTGTTTCTCAGTGGGGGAGAGCAGAGACCTTTCTCATACAACCCCACTTCAAAAAAGCTGAAATATCCCTTTAAGTGTTTTCCTTCTAATTCCAGTACCCAAACTGGACCCTGTTAACATCATCCTTGGAGGACTGTTGGTCTGTTGCGTGACTGTGATTGCTGTTCTTATTTTCTACTTAAATCAAAGGAGAGCTTGTGAAGACTGCAAAGGTAAGTTCATTAAATTTACATGGAATATATGTTTAGGATCTAAATCTAGAAATGGCAATTACTTGTCATATAAGTTTGAATTCAGGCATAGTAATGTAGCAAATGTAGCTTATGTTTCCCGTACTGTTTTGTTTATGCGCCGGGAACAAATAAATCATTAATTTGTAGATAGTAATTGTTTAGTTTTGGCCATGATGAAAGAATCTTTGAATATCTATGAAAGCCATTGAAATGAACTTTATTAGTGGAGGACACTGGAGAGTTTTAGTTCAAGGAACTGCTTTATCACAGGAGTGATGTGTTACTGTGAAGCTGAAAATGCAAAACAGAGTGCACACACTTAAAAGGTTTCCTTTCATTAACAGGGTCACTGGGTGCTTCTCATATTCATGGACGTGACACAGGAGTAGATCTATCAACTGATGTGGTAAATATAATTCCAACATATCTGAATATCAAAGTACATTACAATATAAACATCATGGTTGTTATACGTTTTAAATGCTATACAATTAATTTGTCAGAAGGAAATCGGTCTTCATTTAAATCCCCAACTTTTGTTAGAATGTGCTCAGGATAGCAAAGTACCTATTCATTTCACTCTTGATCGTGATGTAACTGGTCTTAATTTCAAGGCCCCAATCTTGAAAATATGAGTTACTAATGCACAATTATCATTTGTAGGATGGTGGTGCAGATGCATTGAACTATGTAGCATTGGACTTCTCCAAAAGGAGAGAGAGAAGAGGAAAGAAGAGCAAGTCACCCGAGGAGTGTGTGTACTCTTCTGTGAAAGCAGAGAATCGCACATTGAACTAAACCTCTTCAGAGGCAGAGTACATCAGAGGACCACAAGGTCGCCCCAGTAAACCTCTTTGCATTGCTGACAACAATACAGTTATCCGAGTAGTGTAGTACTTTTTGTGTGTATATGTACCATATGTACGTATGCACACACATTTAAAGATATAGTTTACAACAGCAGTGATTTAGTCAAATGATTCCATTTTTTTCTTTTCTTTTTTTAGGTATTGAAATGAACAAATTTTGGTTTTACATGAGCATTTTCTTTAGGCAGAGTTCACCCAGCAAAAATTGTAATTTTGCATAAACACAGAAGAATGAGTGGGGAACTAAGAAAAGAGGAATGCTGTACCTATACCAATTGCTGCTATTAAGGCCATTTTATGACTTTTCCAGATATATTTGGTATCTATGTGTATTTTGTTATCCAACTTGGTGTTGTGTAGTAGTAGTGTGTTGTGCTCGGGCTGTGTTCAAAACCTTGCATGGCACTAACCAACAGGGCTTTGCAAACACCATGCAATGATTTGTGGTATGCTGGCTGCCTCTGTGAGGCCCCGCTACAGCGGTCGCTGCTCCACAGGTGGAGCTTCACTGCTCTGAGAACGTTGTCGCATAATGGTCATCTAAATGGTTACTTACTCGCATGAAAAAATATTAAAACCTAATAAAGTGAAGAATAACAGCGCTACAGCCGGTACATTGCTTTGCCTGGTTTGCCTGCACACGTCACCAAAAGTTATGGGTCGGCCCCCACCAGAAGTAAACAAAAACGGCGTTAATTGCATTAATTTTTCTTAACACGTTAAATGTTTAAAATTCATCGCCAAAATTAACGCGTTAACACTGACAGCACAACCTAATGTCTTGCAGAGAGTGAGAGTGCTGAATGTAAGGCTCATTTTACTTAGGAGTATGAATACAGTTAATAGCTAGCATGGCAGTCTTGACCTTTAAAAACATTTTCCAAAATTAACTACAGTGGCCTTGTGCTGCATTTCTGCAGGTTGTGAGACCACACGGTAATAAGAGTCCAGGAAGTCTCCCCTCTCAGCTGCAGCTCACCACTAAAACAGTTACAACTCTCTATGACGTTTCCTTATTCTCGGCATTGGCTCAGCTACGCTATTTGCCTCTGTGCTTTTAACATCATACAGTATATAGCACACAGACATGAAGGTGGTGTGTTTACTTCTCATAGCACTTTAGGCATGACAGCAAATCAATTAATGTCACTTTAAGATCTGTTCAAGTGTCTATCACAAAAAGCTGTGTAGATCCAGAACAACAAACACATGATTCACACCTTGTAAGTGCAGATTCCTGTTTTCTATGATGCTGAAAATTGACTTGACTGCTTGGCTTGCACACTTGAATGTAAAAGAAAGTTGTGTTGTGAATAAATAACACATTTTTGGTGTTAGTTGAGCCCATTGGTTGGAGCGTCTGCGTATTATCTTACATGTCAAACCCCACTGCATATCCTGTTGAAGCCAATTGTCAAGTCTCTTCTGAGGAAACAGCCTTGGTGTTCAGTTAAGGGTAGAGAAATGTCCCCCCACCACCACCACCCACACACACACCACATCTATCAATTCAGTGCATAGTCCTTTGGTTTTATGCCTTTACAAAGTTCTTTGAAAGTAGAGAGACACTAACATACCCTGGTCTGTGTCCTATGAAAGTGTTTTTTTTTCAAGCCTTCCTGAAATAACGATAAAGAAACATAAAAAGTTTTGCTCTTCCTAGTTTCCCCACAGTTCCCTTCCCACAATTGAACTCAACTGACATGTAGCTCATCCATAGCCTTAAAAATGGGGTTTAAAAGGGATTTTTCAGCAGAGGGGATTGTCAAGAAGAACCTTTCTCCTTGGGAAGGGGTCAGAAGTTACATTACCAAGACTTTAGTAGAAGTAGTCCCTCTGCACCCAAGGCACAGCTGTACCACTGTGAGGGATCCAATCCATGGCCTCCAGTCTGTAAGACTGCTGTTGACCACATCAACCTCACTTCAAACCAACACAGATACATCTATGAGCATCTACAGAACTTTACAATATTCATTTAAATGTTTGGTTCACAAAAACAGACAGATTCACAAGTGTTGCTTTATGATAGCATATTAAACAGCTTGATAAAAGACAAAAAACATCCCTCTGAGTTTGATACTTTGCTAAAAAACAAAACAACAACAAACAACAACAAACATTTCCATTAACATTACACTAAAAAGTGAGGTTCAAAGACAGCAAAACTCAAAGATGATCTCTGTACTTGATCAGAGAAACTTGCTTTAAAATGGCAATTTGTCCGACAGTATATGAGGATATTATTTCTAAATGGATCATGGCTTTGCTACTTTGCTACTGGAGGACAGTTCATTTTCAGCCTTTCAGCCAATCAGGACAATTTCCACTTTGTAGACTCTGAAGATCGCTTGACAAAACCTTCATTTAGATAGGAAGACTTCAGTAGAGAAAGACACAGGTGCTTTACCACAATGATGGGATGGCTGGTTGCTTTGATTCTTCTCAGCGCAGTGTGTAAGTGTGACTTTTAAATAATTTGACTATAGTTATAACAGTCAATATATATCTATTTTAGAAGTTTCTTTGTTGTTTCCATCTTGTGTCATCACTAAGTTTTTACCGTCTGTTTCCTTCAGTGCAGATTCAAACTTCAGAGGTCCCTCAGCAGATTCCAGTGACTGTGGCTGAAATTGGTCACAATGTTAATTTGACATGTTCATTCTCAGAAAGGAGCCAATTCATTACCTGGTTTAAGCAGACTCCTGGATATATGCTTCAAACTGTTGCTATGGGAAGTTATTTCAAGCTGACACTGAGTAGACAATTTATGAATTTGCGTTTCATTCTCACACCGGGCAAGTCTCAATACTTTCTTACCATCAGAAATGTAACTAAAGAGGATGAAGCAACGTACATCTGTCTAACTGGATCAACATATCAACAGAACTCTACTGGCATATTCCTGGCTGTCAATGGTAAAATCTGCTTCTTTCCATGTCTATGTACCTGATATTCATCACCAAGTCTATCATTCAAATAATTTAATCACCAATTCCCTTGGATGCCTTTTTTATTGATTCATGTAGATCATAAAGACCAGCAATCTGTCTATGTGAAACAAAGTCCAGAGACAGCATCAGTTCAGCCGGGAGCCCCCACGACTCTCCGGTGTTCACTTCTCAACAAGAACAAAGAAACAAGAGTCCAGTGTCCAGGTGAACACCATGTGCACTGGTTCAGAGCCGGATCAGAAGGATTTCATCCAGGATTCATTTACACTCACAGCAACAGAAGCGATGAACAAGAAGAAGGGAGCTGTGTCTACAGTTTGTCCAAAACTATACAGAACTCCTCTGATGATGGGACTTACTACTGTGCTGTGGTCACATGTGGAGTGATCCTGTTTGGTCAAGGAACTAAAGTGGAAACAAGTATGGTTTTAATTCTTCAAATCTTAAATACATATTAAAAGTTAACACTGGTCTGATTGCATTCAATCTAGTTATCTGATATATGAATGTCATAACTGTCACTAGTCCCAGCTGCCCTAATCCTGCTACATCAAATTAAAATGTTTGCCATGGAAAATCCTGAATCCTTTTGTTTTAAAACTATAAATCTATCTAAGTTTTATATTTTAAACTTGTCCGGCAGAACTTTATTCTGAAAATGAACTACTCTGCATATTTTCATTAAGATTTAAAACCTTCTCAGGTTGCATCTTGAACTCAGGGATAGCAGAGTATGATGATAAAGTGAATGAAAGTGAAACAGAGTTTATCTGTAAAATGGATTCTTCATGGCAATCATTAGCATGTGTTTTTCTTTTTCTGAGAGGAGTCAATGCAAGTAAAGGCAACACAAATTAGTTGTAAAGTGTTTTCCTTCTAATTCCAGGACCCAAACTAGACCCTGTAAACATCATCCTTGGAGGACTGTTGGCCTGTTGTTTGGCTGTCCTTATTTTCTGCTTAAATCAAAGGAGTGGTTGTGAAGACTGCAAAGGTAAGTTCATTAAATCTACATGGATTTAAAGCAGATATCAGTGGAATGTTTTTGTTAATATAAGTCCTAAATAGTCCTATTTTCCGTCAGCAATCACTTACATGAAGTATTTCAGCCTAAACACGAGTCTCTCCGTCACTCTGCTCTGCTGTAACCCGAGGAGAAAATTTTCCTTGTGGGATACAAGTGTTATCCAATGAGGGGAGAGAACGGCATGAAGGGCTGTGTGTGCAGCCAAGGGATGCGCGTGAATGTGGTGACGTAGCACGAAGACCAATTGATGCCTGACAAGGGCGGGGGCTGCTAACTCATGATGCGTTCAAGGAAACTCGTACTTTGTGTTTTTCCTTCCTGTGAAGTCATACCAGTTCGATCTGGTACGAGTTCACGGGTCGGAAGTTACGAGTGGCCGTTATAGGGAACTTTCACAGACAACAGGACGGTAAAAACACGAGCTACGGGTTACCTGGAACGCTACCAAGTCGTAGTTGTGACTTGAAGCTGTAACTTACGGTTTCAAAAGCCTGCCTTGAACACAGCATTAGCCGAAACGGCCGTGCCGATGATATCTGCTTTAATATGTGTACGTATATGTATATGTATATGTATATGTGTATATTAATATGTATATGTTTAGGATCTAACTCTAAAACGGTTAATTACTTGTCACATCAGAATTCAAATAAGTGTGAATTAAGGCAGTAATGTAGCAAATGTAGCTTATGTTTCCCGTAGTGATTTGTTCATGCCCAGGAACAATTACATTTGTAGATAGTAATTCATTAGATCTGGCCATTATGAAATAATCTTTAAATATCTATTACAGGATATGTTCAGTATATACAGTATTCTCGATCCAACACAGAAAATGTTAATTACTTTTTACCTCAATGAATAACAAGTTTGAATTCAAGCATCAAATGTCACAAATGCAGCTAATGTTTCAGTTACTGTTTTGTTTGAGTGATGTGTTACTGGGAAAGTGAAAACGTAAAATAGTGTGCACACAGTTTAAAAGTTTGATTTCATGAACAGGGTCAAGGAGTGCTTCTCATAATCCTGGACGTGATACAGGAGTGGATCTATCAACTCATCTGGTAAATTAATTCAAACATATTTCATCACCAAAATGCATTACAGTAACAACTAAATTAATTTGTCAGAATGATACGGGTCTTAATTTAAACCCCTAACATTTGTTAGCATACATGTGCTCAGGATAGCAAAGTGTTACGGTATTAATTCTTGATTGTGATGTTACTGGTCTTGATTTCACAGCTCTAAATATGAGTTACTAATGCACAATCATCATTCGTAGGCTGGTGGTGTAAAATCAGTTAACTATGTGGCATCTGACTTCTCCAAGGGAAGAGAGAGAAGAGGAAAGAAGAGCAAGTCTGTGTACTCTGAGTGTGTGTACCATAGACTGTAAAAAAAGGTGTGTACTACTTATCGCACATTGAACTAAGCCTCTTCAGAGACAGAGCACATGGATCGGAGAACCCCAAGGTCTCCTCCGTAGACTTTAGTGGTGCAAAGGATCAATGTTGATCCACGGATCAGTTGATGAAAAAAAAAAGTTGTGCATGTAGTGTGATTTAGGGGCACCCCATTTTCACTGATCCAAAAATGATCCAATGCCTGACTCTTAAACCGTGATCCGAATCGATCAGTGACTTTATTGATCCGTTGCACCCCTCATAGACAATGACAATACATTTATCTGAGTAGTGCAGTGCTTTGTATGTAATGTACCATTTGTAGGCTATTGTAAGCTGTTGATTCACTGGCTATGTAGAAAAAACATGTTTTTGTAGGGGATGGGGCCATTGTAATATAGCCTATAATCTGTACAATACATTGTATTGGATCTTAGTGAAAAGAAAGCTGTTTAGTTGATCTGATGCCAATGGGGTGGCGGTGGGTTTGTGAGGACTCACTGTAGACACCAGAATTTTCAGAAAAGCATGTTACCAGTCTTAACCTGTGTTTGCTAATGCTGTTTTGTTGAAATAAAGAAAGGGGATGTTTATGTTGACTTAATCTTACATTAAAATTGTGTTTTATAACATATCACCATATTGACCCCTGTCTTTATGATTATAAATACTGTATACATGCATTCTTATTTGACAGAGCTAGATTTTACAACAAATCAACAGTTCTCACTTTTGACTGATATTGTAGAAGAAAAATAACATAAACGTATATCGTCCTATTTGGGCCTTTACTTTTCCATCTCCATTTAAGTAAAATAAACTCAAAAACTTAAAACATGACGCTGGAAAAGATGGATCTTCAAGTAGAGTTGTCTTTAATTCACTCCTGTAATCCAGAGTCCCCCATATGGGGGACTTGAAGACATGCATAACAATAACAAAGCCCCCACTGCACTGATTATGAAAGAATATGGTCATATTATACGTCAAATTAAACAGCAGAAGCTGGGCTACAACGTGTAAAACCATGTTTATATGACCCAAACACAGCCCAAACACTACTCAAACAAACAACTAGACATCAAACTTCATAAAGCACCTCTGTGTGGACCCAGTCGCCACATTTCTGGCTCGTATACTACTGTACATAAAGCAAAACACATCAGCGACCGCTCATCTGAACGTGAACATCGGGGCGTCCCCCAGCAACAGCAGCTAGCAGCAGCAGCTAGCAGCAGCACGGCAGAGGGAGAAGACAACAACCAGCAAAGTCGAGCAAAAACAGACACTGCGTGGCCAAAACATGGTCGTACATTTGCTCTTACCTTTGCTGTTTTGCCGTGAAAAGGTTGTGTTATGGGTAAATCCACAATATTTCCAGTTGAACTCTGCCTAGTGTGTACATCTGAACTAGCCGGGCCGAAACCCGACGGCGCTAGGACCCTACCATGGATGTAGGACCCTACACGGAAGCCTGGTGCGCGCGCATACAACCCCACGTTGGCCTGCACGTGGATCTGCTGATCTGACTGGTTCATGGCTGGCACATGGCTGCCAGTGCGGCCAATCACATCGACCTGGGTCTAGCGTCATTCCTCTCTCTCTATTGGTTAAAATGAGCCGCCCCCCACTCGAATCGACCACTGCGCTGCAGAGATAGAGGCTGAAAGCCAAACCCACCCAGAAGCTGCTCTGAGAGTGCAGCAGTGCGCAGAGAGACTGAATACAGCATGTTAGTTATTTCCAATCGGTTCCAGTAGATTTATTTTCAGTTAGTTTATCCAAATTGTGTGAAAATAAAGATTAAACAATAGTTTATAGTAGCAGGTGGTTCCAAGCTGTGCCAAAAATGGACATTTTGGAAAGTTCGCCTGGATATTTTGTAGTAAAATCTCAATCATTTTGTCCTGCTTCAATTAATCAGAATCAACCACTGCAGAGACAATGTTCACATGTTGTACAATGATTTTATAGAGAGTTTGAGGTTCATCAGCATTATTCTAAAGGGCACTCATCAAAAATATGATTTTTTTTTTAGGCGAATATTAATTTTATTAATTTTTTTCTGTGTGTCATCTTCATTTACTCTTCACCAGTAACAGATATACTGAAATTTACACATTTCAGCAATTCCTCATTTTTTTCCCTTTACTATGACACCAAAAGTATTCAAATAGACCTTGTGGTTGCAGAGATATACTCATTTTATTATGGATATGCAATTTTCGAGAAAAGGCCTAAAAAATAGGCTGGATTTTAAAAGCAGAAGTAAGTGATATATTTGTGTTAATATAAGTCTTAAATAGTTATATCTTCCGACAGCAATCACTTACATAGAGTGTTTGGACCGAAACACGGGTCTCTCAGTCCCTCTGCTCTGCTCTGAGTCGAGGAGAAAACATTTATCGTATCCTACAGTTTTTATCCAATGAGGAGAGAGAACGGCATGCAGGGCTGTGTGTGCAGCCAAGGGACGCCGTGAATGTGGTGACGTAGGGACGAGGACTGTTATGGTGCGTTCAAGGAAACTCGTATTTTTCCGACCGTGAAGTCGTACCAGTTCGATCTGGTATGAGTTCACCGGTCGGAAGTTACGAGTAGGGCTGCCACGATTAGTCGACTAGTCACGACTACGTCGACTATTAAAATCGTCGACAACTAATTTAATAGTCGATGCGTCGTTTCTTTTCTTTTTTTTTAAACTTTGTTTTTCTCTCAAAACTGCTGGGGCACCTTCCACACACGCACCCGCCACAGCAGCCGCCCACCACACACACACACGTGCACTCACTCACTCAAGGTGAGTTTACAGGTGGTCTCTCTCTTTTCTCTCTCTACCTGTCTTGTCCCTCATCAAGCGGCACCGGTGTAATCCCCCGCCCGCCCCCGCCGCCGCCGCCGCCGCCGCTCCTCTCCCTCCCTCTCTCTCTCTCGTCATTTTAAATGAGAAGCGCTACTAGGAGCGGTACCGCCGCTCCATCGTTTTAAATCACGGACTGAAAAACAGCCGTTCGTCATTTAAAAATAAAACCGCGGACTTTGAGACTCTGTGTTGGAGAACTAGAACGTTACCGCGTCTGGTCACAGCGCCCTGGTCACGTAATGAGCGCTCATCTTAACGAGGAAGTCTTCTCTCCCGGCGTAAAACTACGTCAATATTTTCCGGTAGCTTCTCATCACAGTCCACACCTTGCAGAGTTTGAGCTGCACCTCAGTTTCACTTGTTTTCATTTGACAGTTTCACACAGAACTTTCTGGTGGAGTCTTTCTATGTTTCTCCTTCTGTGACAGTAGGGAACATTTAATTTTTTTCAGACAAGACGATTGTCTTATAAACTATTTGATTTTTTTTTAACAGAACGACTCCTATTATTTACACTGAGCACAAGTTATATTTGATTGATAGGCCTACCAAAACTTTATTATTGTGAACAATTCCTTAGTTTCAGGTGTCCACCTCATTTTATTTAAATGTAGCTATGTTTAATGCCAGAGACAAATGAAGGAAAGACAAAAAACCTTTAAGTATTTATTTTGGTGTTGTTTAGGCCAGTGCCTTATCCTTATTTTACTCAGCTGTTTGCACTTTATGCTACAGTTAAAGCTGCATATTTCATTAAAAGTTTAATGAACTATCATCTTAATTGTCTTTATTTTTAGTTAGCATATACCTTAAACACTTTAAGCTGAAAGCTAATGATGGTATGTAAGGGCAGCTGCATGCTGGTGCGATAATCTGTATGTTTTACATTCAATTTACGTATGATCCGATTAGTCGACTAATCGAAAAAAATAATCGGTGACTAGTCGACTATCAAAATAATCGTTTGTGGCAGCCCTAGTTACGAGTGGCCGTTATAGTGACTTTCACCGGTAAAACAGGTCGGAAAAACACGAGTGGGTTGCCTGGAACGCTACAAAGTCGTAAGTTGCGACTTGAAGCTGTAATTTACGATTTCAAAAGCCTGCCTGGAACGCAGCATTAGCGAAAACGACCGGACCACTTACTTCTGCTTTAACACAAATATATCACTTACTTCTGCTTTAAGAACAAAGCAAAAGAAAAACAACCCGAGTCGCATACATAGGCAAAAGATAAGAAAAATAAAGTTCAGAACTTCATACACGGAGGTGCACTGCAAAGAGAGCGACAGAGCGACTAATTTCATATCATCGATGTGTGGCTTAAATACTGTTGGGCATGTGTTGATCTCGGTACTTTCCCATCCCACCTGTTTGAAGCCTTATCTCTGCTGAGTGTGCATTTTATTCTGTGACCTTGGTTTCACCCTCATCTTCTCCGGAAGTGTACCACCTTCCTAACCATAGGAGATGTTGCCATCCTCAATCCTTGCCTGGTGGCCATTCTATGTTACTGCACCGGAAGCCAAAACTCCTGGCTCAGCAGAAAGTGTTATAAGGGGTCATATATAGTTCACATCCATCCACATTCACCACTAACGTCTTGCACTCGTTCAGATCCTGTGTAAGTGCCCACTCTCATCCATTAAGTGGTGCTAGAGAGCATGCTGTAATTTTGGAGATTAAGATGGCTGCCAGTAGTGATGATGCAATGGTGAAATGAAACAACATAAGAACACAAAATAACTATACTTTAACTAGTCAAACCAACATAAAATAACATAAAAATGTAATGTAATCATTATTGAAATAATAACACAGTTCATACTTGATCTTTAAAGCTCCAGTTGGTAAGTTGACGAAAGTGAAAGTAAACTCCGCGACTTGGTCGGAAATTTCAAGACAATACTCCGTCAGGTCCCTTTATGAACCTCTGCCAAGCGCCCCACACACACACAGACACACACAAAGTAGCCATAAACGCACCCACGCACGACGTGTAGGAGCGGCGATTGGCTGCTCCTCCTGCTCCCTCTACCTGACTGGTGGAGAATCGTCGGTCGCGGTGGATTTTGGCAAATACGATTACAGGCTGTAGGTGGAGCCAGAGGAGTTGGATTTTGTCCTAAATTACTCATTTAATGTCTGACCATCAGAATATAGTGACAGTTCCAGCAAATATGACTGAATAATTGTTACCAACTGAAGCTTTAAAGGGGGCATAACATTCTGTTCACTGGTCTTGTTGTTTTCAACCTTTTATGTCATTTTTCTTAAAAAATACCACAACAATATCACCTTCAAACGTTTTTCTATTTGCTTGATTATCTGCAGGAGGGTTTGTTCGTCTCATTAGAAAACTAGTTTGACAGTATGGGAGATACACAGCTATAGACAACCCTAATGTCTTGCAGAAAGTGTGGAAGGTAAGATTAATTAAAATTAGGAGTAGAATGACAGTTAAAGCTACAGTTCGTAAGTCTACGGAATTCTGGGGCTTAGTCGGAAATTCCAAAATGATAATACCCCCGCCCCCCGACACACACACACACACACACATACACACACACACGAGGTAGCCAGAGCACACACACGCAACATAGGAAGAAGACATACTCTATCTATAGCAACCAGAGACTCCAAAACCATCTAGCATCTCTCTAAGCGTGGAGCACACGGACCAAGTTAGCTAATTGTAACAACACTCTTCTACTACTACTACTACTACTACTCTTCTTCTTACTCGTTTTCGCTGTGTAGGCAGTTGTTGTCAACGGTGGCACCTGCAGTTTTATATCTTTTAGCTGCTCCACCATTGCGTTTTACAAGCTGATAGTGATGCTCTTCAGCAGCAGTGGGGGGTACCTGCCTGTAGCGTGTGTACAAGCTGTGATTGGTCATTGACAGGCAGCTCCTCCTGCCCCCTCTACCTAACTGGTGGAACAGCTCTGGGGACATTTACAGGCTGTAGGTGGAGCCAGAGGAGTTACATTTTTTTCCTAAATTACCCATTTAATGTACTACTATCAGAATATAGTGACAATTCCAGCAAATATCACTGAATAACTGTTGCAAACTGTAGGCTTTAATACTTAAACTGGCGGCCTTCAACTGTAAAAACATTTTGTCAATGAACAACAGTGTACTGCCAGCAATTTTGTGCTGCAGTTGTGAGACCACACAGTAAGAAGAGTCTAGGAATTCACCCCTCTCATCTGCAGCTCATCACTTAAACAGTTACAACACCTTACTCTTATACTCTCATGACACTTCTTGTTCTCAGCAGTGGCGTGCAGTAACTTTCACAGATAAGCAAGCAGGGCAGAGGACTACCCCAGCCAGAAATCACAAACTCACTGTGTGGTTCACCTGTTTAAGAAATCTACAATACAGTAGGGATGGTTTATGAAAACCATCTGAACCGAACGGTTTGACTGTCTCGGTCCGGTTTGTGTGTGTCCCGTTCAGTTCAAGGCACGCGGTGCTCCTATTTCTCATTTACTAACGAGGTGAAGCAAGTACACTCCAGAGTAGAAGGTGGCGGTACTGCACCAAAATCCTTGACTGAGCCTAAAGCTGGATGGCACCACCAGTAAACAAGAAGAAGAAGCAGAGCATGTATCAGCTGGTCAGTTGTGGAAACATTTGTGAGAATAGCGAGTGAAAGAGTCGGTGCTAGAAGCTGCGCCAGCAGTGCTGTATAGTTCTGCTGTATAGACCAGAGCGGCATCTTTATGCAAATGAGAATGACTGAGGCATCCTGGGTAATTTAGGCATTTTTAAATTGCCTCAGGTCTGCACTCAGTGGCTTTTTTGTGTTTTGATAGAGCGAAGACTAACTAACTAACTAACAATCATGTCATAAGCCCTGACTGCTGCATGCTACTATACACACACACACACAATTTACTTTTTTAACCCAAGCCCTGCTTCCCTTGGTTGCCCTCGCATGCACGCGCACGCACACGCACAGTTATTTTGTTCTGTGTGTTTTCCATGCAATTAAAAAACAGTACCAATAACATCACACTAAAATGTGAGGATCAAAAATGGCCTCTTAACTTTGATCAGTGAAACTTGCTTTAAAAGTTTCTATTCGTCTGGCAGTATATGAGTATGGATATGTTATTTCAAAATGGATCATGGCTTTGTTACATTTGGGGGACAGTTCATTTTCAGCCTTTCAGCCAATCAGGACAATTTCCACTTTGTAGACTCTGAAGATCGCTTGACAAAACCTTCATTTAGATAGGAAGACTTCAGTAGAGAAAGACACAGGTGCTTTACCACAATGATGGGACGGCTGGTTGCTTTGATTCTTATCAGCGCAGTGTGTAAGTGTGACTTTTAAATAATTTGACTAGTTAAATATAGTTAAAATATAACAGTCAATATATCTCTGAAGGCAAACATTTTAGAAGTTTCTTTGTTGTTTCCATCTTGTGTCATCACTAAGTTTTTACCGTCTCTTTCCTTCAGTGCAGATTCAAACTGACGAGGTCCCTCAACAGATCCCAGTGACTGTGGCTGAAATTGGTCACAATGTTAATTTGACATGTTCATTCTCAGAAAGGAGCCAATTCATTACCTGGTTTAAGCAGACTCCTGGATATATGCTTCAAACTGTTGCTATGGGAAGTTATTTCAAGCTGACACTGAGTGGACAATTTAATAATTCGCGTTTCATTCTCACACCGGGCAAGTCTCAATACTTTCTTACCATCAGAAATGTAACTAAAGAGGATGAAGCAACGTACATCTGTCTAACTGGATCAACATATCAACAGAACTCTACTGGCATGTTCCTGGCTGTCAATGGTAAAATCTGCTTCTTTCCATGTCTATGTACCTGATATTCATCACCAAGTCTATCATTCAAATAATTTAATCACCAATTCCCTTGGATGCCTTTTTTATTGATTCATGTAGATCATAAAGACCAGAAATCTGTCTATGTGAAACAAAGTCCAGAGACAGCATCAGTTCAGCCAGGAGCCTCAATGACTCTCCAGTGCTCACTTCTCAACAAGAACAAAGAAACCAGAGTCCAGTGCCCAGGTGAACACCATGTGCACTGGTTCAGAGCCGGATCAGAAGGACTTAATCCAGGAATCATTTACACTCACAGCAACAGGAGTGATAGACAAGAAGAAGGGAGCTGTGTCTACAGTTTGTCCAAAACTATACAGAACTCCTCTGATGATGGGACTTACTACTGTGCTGTGGTCACATGTGGAGTGATCCTGTTTGGTCAAGGAACTAAAGTGGAAACAAGTATGACTTTAATTCTTCAAATCTTTAATACTTAACACTGGTCAGATTGAATTTGATCTAGCTGTCTGATCTATTAATGTCATGTACTGTCATTAGTCCCAGCTGCATTAATCCTCCTAAATCAAATAAAAATATGTGCCATTACAAAGAGTAATCATAAATCACTTTTAGTATAAAACTATTCATCGATGTGGTTTTAGGTCTTACATTTTAAAATTGTAACACAAATTGAAAATTAATAGTTCAAGGGTTACTACTCTGCATATTTCATATTATATATATTTCAATCAAAAAATCGTGAAGTCGGGGATGGCGGAGTGTTATGATATGCTTAATGTTTAAACTAATTAATCTTTCTATTTAAATTGTATTCTTCATGGCAATCTCATCAACATGTGTTTATTTATTCTGAGAAAAGTAAAAGTAAGTAAAGACAACACAAAATACGGGGCGTCGCGTAGCGTAGTGGTTAGAGCGGGCGCCCCATGTATAGAGGCACAGTCCTCGCTGCGGTCGGCCCCGGTTCAAGTCCCGCGTCGGGCGCCATTTGCTGCATGTCATCCCCCCTCTCTCTGCCTCCCTGTTTCCTGTCTGTCTCAACTGTACTATCCATAAAGGCATAAATGCCCAAAAAATATACTTAAAAAAAAAAAAAAAAAAGACAACACAAAATATGTGTTAAGTGTTTTCCTTCTAATTCCAGTACCCAAACTAGACCCTGTAAACATCATCGTTGGAGGACTGTTGGTCTGTTGTGTGACTGTGATAGCTGTTCTTATTTTCTGCTTAAATCGAAGGAGAGCTTGTGAACATTGCAAAGGTAAGTTATTTGATTTTACATAGATTATATATTAAGGATCCAACTCTAAAAACGTGAATTACTTGTCATATCAGTTAATAAGTTAGAATTAAGGCATTAGTTTAACATCAATGTAGCGCATTTTTACCTTACTGTTGTGTTTATGCCCGTGAACAACTAAATTGTTCATT
Organism: Trachurus japonicus; assembly: GCF_045865225.1. Taxonomy (NCBI): domain Eukaryota; kingdom Metazoa; phylum Chordata; class Actinopteri; order Carangiformes; family Carangidae; genus Trachurus; species Trachurus japonicus. The sequence continues at coordinate 11,595,601 of NC_140916.1, read as the reverse complement.
TGTAGATAGTAACTGATTATTTTTGGCCATGATGAAGGAACTTTGAATATCTGTTATAGCCATTGGTATGAATCTATTAGTGGAGGACACTGTTTTGCATGAGGTACAGCTATATTACTACAGGAATGATGCGTAACTGTGAAGCTGAAAATGTAATAGTGTGCTCACAGTTTAAAGGTTTGATTTCATTAACAGGGTCAATGGGTGCTTCTCATATTCCTGGACGTGAAACAGGAGTGGATCTATCAACTGATCTGGTAAATGTAATTCAAAAATATTTGAATACCAACATTTTTATTTTAACTTGAAATACTTACTTTACAGTAAAACATAATTGTTGTCAAGAGTTTTATTATCAATTTTTGATTCAACAATACCTAACTAATGTGTCAAAAAATAGGTTTTCTTTTAAACCCCCAACTTCTGTTAGGATGTGCTCAGGATAGCAAAAGTGTTACGGTGTCAATGCCACCAACAATAGTGAGGTAACTGGTTATCGCCTAAGCTTGGAGACATGAGGAATTAATGCACAATTATCATTTGTAGGATGGTGGTGCTGATGCAATTAACTATGTAGCATTGGACTTCTCCAAAAGGAGAGAAAGAAGAGGAAAGAAGAACAAGTCACCAGAGGAGTGCGTGTACTCTTCAGTGAAAGCAGAGAATCGCACATTGAATTAGACCTCAGAGCACATGGAAGACCCAAAAGTGTCCTCGGTAGACTTGTTTGCATGGCTGATAATACAGTACTGCAGTGCTTTTTTTGTGTATTTACGTTCTACATATATTTTACAACTGCTGTGATTTAGGTTCACATTTTTATTTTAGATTTATAAATGAATGAGATTGAGAATGATTTATTCTCTGTAAACAGTACATGATTTTACCTGTGTCGTTGTCTTTGGGCTAAAAATTCTGTTTCCACATATCTGTGATTGCTGTGGAAGAGCTGTTTGTATAAAACCCACATGAAAAATGTTAATTGTGTGTAAGAACAGATACATGGTGCAATTAAGAAAAATAAAATTAAGAAATACATTAGGTGTTTGCCTCTTGTGGATAGATAAAATCAGAAATAAAAATCCCCTTAGTCATTTATTTGCCATGCCATCATTGACATCACACAGTCCCTTTAGTGCCCACTACAGGCTATGCTGTTCCTTACACCTATAACATGAGGAATGTCAGTGTTTCTATGATTGTCATGTACCAGTTTGAACAGTTGTAAAATACAGTAAATGAGCAATTATGTTCTGTTGCATGCAATCTTTTATTTATTTATTGAAAGTCTAACTTAAGATCAGAAAGAAGAGTTGGTGTGGTAAAAGGTGATATGAATCAACACCAGTGGTATACCTACATTTACACTAAATATAGGGGCTTCCTGCCTTGTGGTCTCTAAACAAAGACAGATGTGTGAATGCAAGAGGCATATATACACGTTTTTTTTTTCATTCTTTCATTTTGAGTGCAGTTCTGTTTCCTGTCATCTTTTCCATCACCAATACCATAACTTTATCTGTTACTGTTAAAAATGAAAACAAGAGCATTCCAGCTTGAGCTTAAATCACATGGCAACTTTACAGATAATTGTTCACCCCATCACATTTACAATAACACACCACTTTTAATATAACAACATGTTACAGTGGACACAATGAAAGCTGGAGCAAAAATCTAAATTGAAATGCCAAGATGTTATTTTGGATGTTGAAATTGTTAATGAACAAAGCATTTGTAATTCCACACAGAAATAGACAACCAAGCATTAATGTGACAGTAGCATTGGGGGGGACTCCCATTCCGAAGGACCGCCATTCCGACGGTCTGCCAGTCCGAAAATTCCTTCTAAGGGGCCGCTGTTCCGAATGTGTTTTATTTTGAAAATTGACCGGATTCTCTCGTGGTTTGACTTCCTGCCCGGCTTGACACAATCGCGCCGCGGGGACAGCTCCCCCCCTCCCCCTCCAAAGTTTCACCCAGGTGCGAGTCTGATGCAGCCACGGCGCTCTTGCTGAAAAATAAATGTCCTTGCTCTGTGCTTGGTTGGGTTTAGGCAATGTAGAAAGGAGTTGGTTAAGTTTAGTAAAAAGATCAGGTAGAGGCCAAGAAAGTCTCTTCTAATATGCAGCTCCTCCGGGAGTCAAACCCTGTTCTCCTGCGCCGGAGGCGGACGCTCTAACCACTGTGCTAGGAAAGCATTCGCTGCGATGTATGTACGCAATGCCTTAAACCTTTTAATGGCGGACTTTTTTCAGGTTCGGAAAGGCACCCCTTTTCCATAAATAATTAAGGGCCGGCATTCTGACACATTAAAGTAAACGTTCGGAATGGCAGCCCTTCGGAATGGCACCCTGGAACCAGCATAGGGTAGAGCTTCACTCAGATACGCTTAGCTGTTTCACAAAATTGTAAATAATTGTTGTACTGAACTGAATTATGTTGATACAATAGTAGGTGTTTTTCCACCCCCTCACATGAGTAAGGATAGTCTGAACAATAGAGTGTACTCCGTATAAATACATCACAGCCACATATATCAGCAACCTTTAACAGAATAACATCAACTATGACATATGATACAAAATATTTTTAACAGTTGAACATTTAACTCACTATTCCAACCCAAAAGCCTTGATAGCAGCGTACATCCTCTCTTTGCCCTCTGTTGCATCTCTTTCTCCATCACTCCCATGTTTCATTGTGGTAAAGACGACAGCTGAGTAAATCCAATTGTTCTTATCTCCCTGGAAATGGATTACAAATGACATGACATGGCAATACTAAACTCTAGAATGAATTTGTTTGGGCTATGTTGTTACCTTAAAATTTCTTTTTGCAGTATTTTCTTTAAGACAAACGGCAGCTGCAATAGAAAAAAAACAATATTTAGTTGAAGAAAAAAAAATCAGCTTCAACGCCACAATTATGTTGCAACTTCAATTAAATTAGCTTATTAATGTGTAAGGTAGGAAATCAAGTTCTTTTACCACTGCAATAATCACACTTGCTATTGCTGATGGCGCAAATGAGGAAGGCTACAACAATCAGAGTTACTGCCAGGACAGCACACAGCAGAAGCAGATTTGCGTTCTGTAAAACACTGAAGGACTCCCAGTTGGTACCTGAAACAAGGTTTAAACCAGTTAAGTCAAGGTTTTATTATCATTCGTGAAAGCAAATGTTAATGTTATTTCCAAGAGGGGAGTTTTACTTTACTTAAAAATTACTTGAGAAATGATGTCTATGGGTTTATTTAAACATGCAAATTTCCCGATTATGTACTTAGATGCAAAAAATTGCAAATTAGTCAGTTTCAGAAAATGGTGAACAAAATCTATGGATGGAATGAATAAAATACGTATGAAATACGAAAAAAAATATAAATATTTTTGCAACCTCAAGGCTACATAATGGGGCATACATTTGGTTAACTATTTGAACAGAATACTGATACATTTACCTTGGATCTCCACTCTTGTTCCATTTCCAAATAAAATCTCTCCACATGAGGCCACAGCACAGTAGTAAGTTCCAGCATCAGAGGAGCTGACATTCTTAGAGAAGCGATACACACAGCTCTTTGACGAAGAATGTGCATCAAGTTTCTTGTCACATTCATCAGGTCCGTTTCCGCCACCATAAATAACATTTGGAAAAGATTTATCTGAACCAACTCCAAACCAGTGCACACTGTGATCACCTGGACAGGAGTTCTTCTCTAAATGAGACACGACTGAACAGTTAAGATTTATTTTGTCTCCTGGATGAACTGACACTCTTGGCCACTGAACAACTGATATCCTTTTTGTGTGTTCTGTAAAATACAAGAGTGTGGAAACAGTTACAAATTGTCTGTAGCATGTCATTTATTGAGCAGATTAGGAAATTAGGAGGGTGTACATGTCAAAAGTTCAGAATGGATGTTGAAATTGTACAGTAAGACTGATAAATTTGATATTTGCAATTCTTCTCAGAAAAATTACCTTTTACAGACAAGTAAATGCCATTCCACAGATCCTTATTCCAGGTAGTGACTGCACAGTGATACAGTGCCTCATCTTCTTGGACTGTGCTCAGAATGGTCAGATTACTTGAGGTGGTGGTATGGTTAACATGAAATCGTGAGGGAGGATACCCTTCTTCAAATGTAGGGTATGAGGTACCTTTCATTAATGAAGTCATTAATGAAAGGGTATCCCCCACACTCTGTTTGTACCACTTGACTCGTATATTGCTATCTTCTAATTCAGGGAAAACACAGGTAAAGGTTACAGATTCACCGAGCCGGACCGGTGTCACCAAGATCAATGCATCTGAATTATAAAACAGAGGAAAATATAAATTTGGTATTACATAAGAATGAGAAAACAAAGAATTTACTCTTATAAATGAGAATATCACATACTAACAGGTAATGCAAAGATGACTATATTACCTTACTACACATAACAAATTAGTCCAAATCCAAACCACTGTAAAACATTCATAGAATAAATGGATTGGTCATAAACACTTACATCCTTGATGGAGAAGAAGCAGAGTAAACCATAGAAGATTCATGTTGACTGATTTTGTAAGGATGTCTCAAAGTGTGAAGAATGGTAACAGTCTGATGCGTCCACTTGGTTCAGCAGAGTTAGGTTTCAAAAACACATTTCCTGCCACACTTCTTATGCAAGATGATGACTTTTTAGGTTATGTGGTTTTGTTCGAATAGGGGAGGGCCATTGCAAATGATTGTACAGATACCTTAATGTCCTTATTGTCCATTAGCTTATGATTATGATCAACCTTTTGGTAAGTTTCACATCTGTCATTCAGCTTCCTTTCCTTTTTAAATAACTGTTTAAGTTGAGTTTCACAACCACACAGTCTACAGCCCTGCTAGTGACCGTTTTCAGTCCTTGAACAAAATGGGAAGAAAAAAAAAATCTGCGTCTAATCCATCAAATAGTTGTTGAGAGACTCAAAAGGAATGGACTGACTGGTTCACTGATAAACAGAATGTCTTTTATTACTTTTTACTTAACAATAAATACGGAAATGGTTGCATGTTTAAAGTAGGACATGAACCCTTTAGAGTGACTTTCATTTTCTGAGAACTAAGGAAAGTACCAACCATAACTCTAATATAGTTTCACATTAGGCTTGTTTAGTTAATGATCTGGTATATGTTAGTTATGCAGGGTTGTCCCTGCCTGTTTAACACCAAGGCAGGCCGCCTTGATTAAAAAGCGTGTGTGCAGGCGGGCCATTCAGATGTAGCGTCTTTTGCGCGCATTACCTTCAATGTAGACGCACGTCATGTGCGCTCACAGCCCAAAGCGGCGCGCATTCGGTGCGACGTGCTTGTTTTTTCGTGCACATCCGACCTGCTTCTCCCTCCGGTGTCCCGTCTTGGGTTGTGTCTCTTCAGTTTCACACGGAACTGACCCGTGTCTAAACACGCGACCAAGCTTTGATAAATACAGTGCCGTGTCCTCCCGTGTTTCAGCCGGGTCGATACCGCGGAGCTATTTATAAAAAAAAAAAAAAGGAAATGGTCGTGGCAATGGATCTGAGAACAGCAGAGTTTTACTGTCCTAAAGCTGACATGTGGTCGGGTCACAGTCTCACAGTGCACCCTTAATTAATATAAACTTCAACCTTAAAGCTCTCTGTCTGTCCACTGACTGTCCTGACCTGTCCCTGAACATCACACAGGGACAACATAGAGCTGCTTGTGTGACTGTGGTCTGGATGAGTTCAACAAATCAGTATACTACTGTGATTTAAGTAGTAAAATAATAAGATATAGTTCATATCAGAGTTAAAGTGAAATTCCGGCGTAAGTGTAAACCATGGTCAAACACACCGTAACACCGAGTTAGACCCCCCCTCGAGAGATCAATTTGCCCGACCGCTACATTCACGAGATCCACCAACTTCAGCAAATACCGCAATATCGCCACACACGGCGCTCTCCGGATCCACTGTCTGACCGCAACCAAAACGCCACCATTTGCCCAAAATAATGCTCAGAACTGCACCAAATGTCATCAATAGTACACACAGGGTCCCAGCACGTAGTACGAGTTGTCAAACATCTGCTAGCTTTGCCTGTTTTCTTTAGCAAGGAGATGCAACTCAACTCACCTACTTCTCCTCCGGGAGCCGCTCGTTGGTGAGGAAGCCCTGACGAGTCGATCACCGAGTGCACCGGAGTTCCGCAGCTCTTAAAAATGCTCATTTGCGCCTATATCGTGGCCAGCACTCGATAATAATAGTTATAAAGTGATATGCAAGATAAAAAAACAAAAAACTCTGATTGTATTTCCATGAGGTAATTGTTGATTGAGCTGCGGAACTCCGGTGCACTCGGTGATCGACTCGTCAGGGCTTCCTCACCAACAAGCGGCTCCCGGAGGAGAAGTAGGTGAGTTGAGTTGCATCTCCTTGCTAAAGAAAACAGGCAAAGCTAGCAGATGTTTGACAACTCGTACTACGTGCTGGGACCCTGTGTGTACTATTGATGACATTTGGTGCAGTTCTGAGCATTATTTTGGGCAAATGGTGGCGTTTTGGTTGCGGTCAGACAGTGGATCCGGAGAGCGCCGTGTGTGGCGATATTGCGGTATTTGCTGAAGTTGGTGGATCTCGTGAATGTAGCGGTCGGGCAAATTGATCTCTCGAGGGGGGGTCTAACTCGGTGTTACGGTGTGTTTGACCATGGTTTACACTTACGCCGGAATTTCACTTTAATATCATAATAATAGTGTAGTGGCAGGAAAGACCAATTCACCAAATATTGTGTTGGTCATAATATACCTAGAACAAGTTACTGCTTGTGTCTGTTGATTAAAAAAAAAAGTTGAAATATTTCCATGTATGACCCATTCTGGGTCACAACAGAAGCCAACTTAAAGTCGAAGGGAAAATGTCGGTGATTTTACTGTTCTCCAATGTACAAATGGGTCACATTGGACCTTCAGCATTATTTCAGGGTTAAATAATGTGCTACTTAAACATTTTTCATTGTGCTCCTAAAGTAAACCAACAAATGTTGGTGTAGAGCCCTGTATAAGCAATGTTCAGCTTGTTAAAATGATGGAAATTTAGGTTCTCAGGAAAATTGCTGCTCATCAATTGCCCCCCTCCCAGGCCTTTGCCACCTTGGTCTCAAAAAAACCCAGGGAAAACCCTGTTATGTTCAACAAACTAATCACATCATCAATTAACTTACAGTCTTCTGGGCCACTGTCCTCTCCAAACTGTGCAAGAATGGCTGTTTTCTCTCTACCAGCATTGGAAGGACAGTGTTATTTAGCAGGCGAGATTAACCAGATAAATGCTGTGCTGTCTCTTTTGGATTTTTGACTGTTGGCTCCACAAAACTACCCATTGTTTTTGTTTAAAGGATAATGTAGTATTCACTCAGTTTTCCACACACACATGTTATTGTGTGTGTGTGTGTGTGTGTGTGTCTCGTGTGCAGACGCAACTGACAGATATTTAGGCTATAAACGGACAAGCAACAACTTAATTAATCATCATTTTATTGATTTTATTTTGAAAATTGACCGGATTCTCTCGCCTTTTCTGTGCCCGACTTCCTGTCTGGTACAATCTGGTCTACAATCCGCTCCAGGGCGCTGCGCTTCGGTTCCGCGTCCAGTGCGACCAAGCTGTTAGGAGCCACTTACACTTTTGATTATTGATTATCCAGAACAGGATATGACAAGACAATGACGTTATTATCCATTTAAATATACACAGAAATAAAATAGTCTGTACATCTGACAGACTATTTTATTTCTGTGTATATTTAAATGGATAATAACTTCATTGTCTTGTCATATCCTGTTCTGGTTGTATGCCAAGAGAAGCTCAAGTAAAAAGCTATAAAAACGTCTCTGCAATAATTAGTTGATTGATTTGTAGATTAGTGTACAGATCAACAGATGATGAAAATAGCCAGTAGCAGCCCCACCAGAATCCACAGAGGCAGATGATTGAAATTAAGTTTTAAATGGTGGTTAAGTGTTTGTGATATTCAAATGGGATATTCAAATATTTTCTCAAAATTGTTGTACCAATTGTCAGTAAACTTGATCAAAATGTTTTAATTCTGATTCTTTCTTCAATAAGAAAAATAGAGACAACCAACAACACTTGAGACTGTTAGTTTACATGACTTGATTATTTAATCTCATTTGTCTGGTATTTGTACAAGAATGTTTCCTTCCCTTGTGTGACGTTGAATGCTTGAATCTAAACTGTTTGTGTAAGACATAGACAAAATATAGCACAGACGAAAGAAACTGTTACAAATTGATTTAGATTGCAAAAGAAAAAAAAACTATTTCTATCTAGATAGTTTATGTCAGTGGTTCCCAAAGTGGAGTACGCGTACCTCTAGGGGTATGTGAAGACACATTTGACCACAACAAACACCACAACAGCCAGAAACAACTAAAATGCAGGAGAATATGTGTAAAATGTCTTTGTACAAATTGAAGAGAGAAAATGAAATGATTTTCGTTTCTTAATCAGTTGTGTTAAGTTACAACCACTTTTGGAGAATAATCAACACGTGTGAGGGAGGGGGTACTTGTGGTATGGCAAAACGGCTCAGGGGGTACGCAAGACAAAAAAGTTTGGGAACCACTGGTCTATGTGTACATTGACTTGAACTGTTCAAAATTTACAGAAATGAAATGATAAAAACATCCAATCTGACTCTGTGAGTCATTCAAGGAAAACACAACATAACATAAAGCTTCCAATCTCGCTAAATGGCATGTCATACAAGCATCAAATTAACATCAATTTAAATCTCCAGTGTGTATGGTACTATTTCTACCCTAAAACTCTGACATCAGAGTAAATGCTTTCTTCCTCAACTTTTTTTGCACCACTCCTCAAATTCCGGACGTCTTTCCTTGTAAAATTTGGCACAGAATAAATCAATGAATCACCATCAGTCTGTAAAAATATGTGGAAAAATATTAGATAGCACATAAATATGCCACAAACTAAAAAAAACTGCAATGACTGCAATTACTTACCTTGTGACCTTGTTGATCAGCCATGGTTCTTACAGCATTTGTATGCATGTCAGCTGAAGATTCTGAATGACGACATAAAAAAATCATGGACAACAAAACCAATGTAAGGATTACAGAGAACAGAGAATCTGATGCTATACTGAAAATCAAATACAAATTGATTAAAGGTAGGTTATCTTACCAGTGAAAAAACTGTACTTGTTTTTCTTGATTATGTAAATCAATATGGTTATGACAATAAAACTTAGAGCCAAAGCAGCAGAAAACAGGAGGAAAACTGTATTTGCACTCGGGGAATTACCACATGACCATGTGTTTTCTGTAGAAAGATTAAAAGAGGAACAAACACCAAGACTTAATGAACAATAAAGGAATACCATGATATATAATACATATTAATAATATTATAAAATTATAATAAATCTTATACCAAACTTAACCCCTAAGATGATGGAATATGTATAACCCTAACCCTAACCCCACACTACAATTAAGCAGTTACTTTCAAAATATAAACATAAATCTGTGCGAAATTAGGATTTTTGCAACCTTAAAGCTGCATAAGGGGACATAGCTCTGGATAACTACACGAAGAGAATACTGATACATTTACCTTCAATCTCCACTTTTGTTCCATCTCCGAACAATATCTCCCCACATGTGGCCACAGCACAGTAATAAGTCCCTACATCAGAGGAGCTGATGTTCTTGGAGAGCTTATAGACACATTTCTGTGGAGAGTAAGCCTCAGGACTCTTCTCACATTCATCACCACTGTTTACATGAGTGTAGATGACACTGGGGTGAGAGTCATCTGATCCAGCTCTGAACCAGTACACACTGTGATCTCCTAGACATGTTTTTTTGTGATGGTCAGAGAGGACTGAACACTGCAGAATTATAGAGTCGCTTGGATGAACTGGATCAGACAGAGGAACTTGAATAACAGTTGTGATATCTTGTTCTTGTCCTTGGAAATGAGGAGAAAAACAAATTTTCACAAAATGTTTCATAAAATCTTAAATGCATTCCAAGAAAATTGTGGAACAAGTACATAACTTCATATTCATTAATATAAATCAAATATGATGCTGCTAATTTGCACAAGAAAAATTTCTGGTAATTGAACATTGTGTATAAAAAAGTGAATAATACTGCCCCATTTACCTTGTACTCTCAGAAAAGTAACATTCAGAAATGTTGTGTGAAGCTCAACATGTTTTTCACAGTAGTAAAATGCAGTATCACTCAGCTCTGTTTTGGTAATACAAAGAACAAATGTTCCAGGCTCTTGTTTTGTTGTTATTCGAGGAGTCTTATTAACATAGGAACCATCAAAAGTGTAAGTGGCTCCTAAGACCTCAGGCAGGTTTCCAGCGATAACTCTGATCCAATATAAGGTTCCTGAGTCTTTCTGATTACGGCTACATGTTAGAGTCACACCTTCTCCAACATTAACAGTTTTTGTTGAGATGTTCTGGTCATCTCTGCATCCTGGAAAAAAAAATAAAATGCAGAACAGTTCTTAAAAAATATATTTACCACAAAAAAGGTGATTATAATGATGATTATAATAATATAAATGATAAGGTATAAATTTCATACTTACGTCCAACTGTGAACAGAAATGCCACGCAAAGAATGACCAGCATTTTGTGTTGATCCAGCAGTTGACAGCAGTTAACTTAGATTGTGCCCCAAGATGATTAATCATAATGTAAATATATCAAATGGGAGGGACAATGAAAAGGGAGGGAACAATGTCTGAACAATGTGACTGGTCTCTCGTCATACTGACTGTTAAGTGCACCCCCAATGTGAAAATGATTTTAACCTGGTCTTTCCACTCAGCATGAGCATTTTGGTTTTGCCATCGTAAAGAAAATGTGATTAAAAGAAATGAACTACGGAGACTTCCTCTCAGAATGTCCCCTGTAAAGAAATGACCAATAATAAATGACGGTGCAGACGATCAGCTCCTCAGGTCTACCTGAAAATGTGTAGGCGAGATCTGACTGGCATCACAACAAGTAGTGCTTTGGCATTTATGTGCAGAATGCAGATGCTATCGTCTTCATAAAGATGCTAATTGTCAAAGGCCAAGAGCAAAGAGAATCATATTTTTTAATGAATAATAAAAAGACAAAATTATTCACATAAGATGGGTTCAATGTCAAACAAACAATATGAGTCTTGTAGAATTTAATTCCCAAAGAGCTACCGGTGACAAAATACATACCTATATGTGCTTATGTTGAATGAATATCAATTTGAGACAGTTTTTTTGTTTTTTTTTGGAGATGTACGTAGGCCTGTGTTTGTATATGTACTTTATTGTATCGCTTGTATGGACACAAATTGTCTGTACTCTGCTGCCATCATCTGGCAGATGGTTCGTTGTTTCAGTGAGAATGAGAGGGGCAGGTTCACTCAAACTAAACAGTTTCAAACAGTCAAGAAAGTCAAAGTCGTATTTACTTTGCTGTTTGCAGGAATGATTAAATATGTTTGATAAAATGCTGCTAGTTTTACAAATAAGAAAGAGCAGCAGGTACATACGAATTGATCCAAATCCTGTTTATCATAGGGGAATGTTTACAGTCCATGGAGATCAAGGCTTTACCAAAAACTGAAACTGAACTAATTGCGAAATCACCGCACAACAAAATGAGGGGGATTGCGCAACAATTTGAGGTAAAAAAAAAGTTTAAAAAATAAAGGCAAAAATAAAGTTTAAAGCTTGTATATACTGCAAAACAGGGTGATTTGTTACAAGTTAAGAAGTACAGAGGCAGGGAGACTGGCCACAGACTAGCAGCAAATAACGTAGGTGATATGGATCATGTAAGGGTTCACAAAAGAAACACGGTACAGCTTTAAAATATGCGATAGCAAGATTGTAACATTAACCACCAAATTACTCTTGGTATATACAACGATCAAACAACATTATCCACTGACAAGTCAAGTAAATAACACTGAATAACACTTCATGGCACCTGTTAGTAGGTGGGATATATTAGTCAAACATTAGTGAACATTTTCTCCTCAAAGTTGATGTGTTAGAAACAGGAACACCCAATGCAAGATTTGAACCCATGCTGACTGCAACAAGGACAATAACCACTGCATATGGGGCATCTGCTCAACCTAATGCACTACACGGCGCCCAGAATAGATGTACGTTTAATGTGAAAACATAAATTGGAGTAACTTTAACACTCAATTAGAAGAAAAGTTATTATTTATAAGTATATTATTAGGTTATGCTATTTCTGATGTTCACTCCTACACGGTCACACCTGCATACCTGTATTAAAAAAAAGACAACTCTGAGATATGACAGGAGCTTTATTTGACTTGACAATGAAGTACACAGCTCCTGATTAATCAGTTCTCAAAGTGCACAATGTCTCTGTCAAAGTGCACAGGAAGGCCTTGTTGACATGCGATTGCAATTCTTCTGGTGCGAGCTTGACCACGGTACTGACAGCGAGGTTGCCTGGCCTGCTGGTTTCTCAGTGTACAGACAACAATGTCAAATGGTTGGAGGCTTCTAGTCAACTGACCATATGGCTCTCCTCCACGCTCACAGATGGATTTCACTGTGTTGGCGTTAGCTCTTATGAAGGTATTGGCCTCCTTACACTCATTGCTGTCAGTTTTGGAGATGCGTCGACTCCGTATCTCCTCATCACACCTGTTTGCACTCATCTGCCCAGCGATGTGTTGCTCTCTAAACTTTCTGTAACGTTCAGCAACATTCTGAGACAAAACAGTGGAGGAAAGTAGCAGCAAACACACAAATGTGATCCTCATGGTTCCCTGGTGAAGACAATGTGGGGAAAATTCTTCTGTCATAGAAAAAATGGCAACAGTGAACTTAAGTCTATACTTTTTTATCATTTTCAGTATACAATACAATGCACCTGAATATTGTTCATATTGTGATCCATCTGTCATCAGTATTTGTTAATAATTCAATTATAAATTGAATTCTGAATAGAAATGTTGAATCTTAATTGAACATAACATTGATATCATGCCATTTTCAAAAACAAGTAAATTCTACAGTCATCCCAAAAACTTATTTCTTCTCTTTCTTTTAAATCTCAGTATCTGTAGGATAATAAAAGATATAAATACTGTAAATACAAATATTCTCTCCAGAATTTTAAGAGCCATGTACAAATTCCGAGGTATTCAAAAACACTGATACTGTATGCTAAGAATGATGTATTGTGAACTTAGTTTTCATTAAATTATTTAAAAAAAATAACTAGATTTTGCATGGTGACCAAATTTACCTTACACATAGACATCTTGCTATGTAATAACCATATTTACCTGTATCACGAACAGTGGCAATGTCCATTGGCAAGTTTCTGTAATCTGCAGAAACATTTATAGAATCCAGACTGAACTTTGACTTTTTGGCCCAACAACACAGCACATTGTGAAACAGTTAAGTTGGGCAAAGTGTCACACAGCAGTAGGACTGGTTTTATTGTCATATACTTTTAGGGTTTTATTGTTGCATGTTTTTATCCATGGTTAATCTTATTGTTCATTTTATTCACCGAATGTGTTTTTAGTTGTTTTTAGAAATATCCTACTGCCCGTGAATGCACCACCTGGGAGGTTCTGCCCTTGTCCCAACAGAAGCAATGGGACCAATCAACGGTGGAGGAAGAGGGTCTCAGCCAGAAAAGTAAACCAGATAAATGTGTGGAGGAAGAGTGAAACAGGGAGAAACAGCAGCTAGAGGAGACTGGAAACTCAGGCAGAGAGAGGAAGATGAAGGGTGAAGGACGCCGAGTACGAGACGGAGACGGAGAATCCAGAGCGTTACGACGCATCACACTCGCAATGGCAGGGCCTAAAAGCTCTGCCTGGTGTTTCAGTATCCCTTTAGGCTTTTAGTAACGCTCTGGTGTGCACGTCCCTATGCTAGGGTATTGCGGTTGGTTGGACTCCATACTGGCAGTTTGTTTGTGTCTTCTAGGTGGGCTCCGGGATGCTGAATTAGAATTAGAAATACTTTATTTAATCCCCGAGGGGAAATTCAAAATGTCACAGAGCAGCAGCAAGACAACACAGACAACAACACAGATCACAAACACTGAGTAAAAATACATGAAGACATAAAAACACATAGTGTACTAAAACCCAGAATAAAAAAGAAATAAATATATGAATACGAGATGCGTGTAGGAGCAGCTAAGGGCACCTGAAGCTGCAGTAGTCGTCCTCTCTCCTGAACCCCATGCGCCGCTATTGGCCCGGTCTGGCAGTCTCTCACTAAGACTTTTCTTTTAGAAATATAGAGACTTTTTAAAGGACGTTGATCCAGCTGGCTTTATTTTTACACCGGTTGAACCATTTTAGAGGGTTTTATTTGTGTAGATTTTACTCCTATTTGAAAGAAAACAGACTGTGTAATAAATCATTGTTTGTGTACACCGGCACATGTGCTCAGGGGCGCCGCCAGGAATTTTGGGCCCCATGGCAAAAAAATCTAATTGGGCCCCATCTGCACAGCTGTCGATTTAAAAAAGAAAAGTGAACAAACTTAAAGATAATATTATATTTTCAATCAAAATAAATTAACATCATCCTCCATCAACTGGACGGACCAGGGAGAGGACGAGGAGCTTCCTCTACAAACAAGCTTGAAATATAGACTCATTAAATTTTTTTCGTAACAATTTCGCATTTCGGGGGACATTACATACGAGCAGCATGGAGGTATTTGGATGTTTTTTGGTGTGTCTTTTTGTTACGAAGAAAAGTGGTATCCATTTGCAACCGTTATATGGACATGCACTGCTACGCTGAGACCCCCCGTAACTCAGAGAAGCCACGGAGGACTCTGAAACTTCTCCCAGCCCTTAGTCGACATGAGGGTGAGTAGATAATGAGTGCAATTTGAATTTTGAGTAAACTATTCCTTTAAGTCCTACAGAGCTGGTGGACAGAATTTACTTAGCATACTGCAATCGGCAACAAAAAAAAAAAACTTTAGGCATACATAATTTCTGAACATGGAAACACCTTACTGATGAGTTCAGATAATAGTCAGGCTGGTTGAAGCTGACACCAAAGCTACGGTAACGTATAACCACTGTTTACAACTGTGTGTGCGAACGCTTAAGCGGACAGCCTACCACAGCAGAAGACCACATCAGAGGACACAAGCTTATTATACCTGGACAGCTGAAGGCTAAAAACCAACCAACCTGCTAAAAGAGTCCACCATCAGTGGTGATGGTGTAGTGGTGAGGGTAATGTTGTCCTCTTGACACTCATTGCTAAATGCCACAACATATTAGTATCACTGAGAACAATGATTAACCATTTATGGCCACAATTTATCCTGTACAAGCTACCTCTAGTATTTGATGCAACCTTTCTTGAGGATACAGCCACCAGATGGTGCCGTAGTACTCAACAATGATTCTACCGTACAAACCATAAACTAAGCACGCATGCACACACACACACACACACACACACACTTGAGAATACCTCCCAGATCTATGACATAGAAGCCTTAGCGCTAACTTGTGGCCCACCCACAGCCTTCATCTGTCAACATAGCTGCTGTTGCATGTGGGTTTGCTGGTTGTTTGCAAGGATGTGAATGAATGCAAGTCACCTTTAGAGAGACACTTAATTTGCTTCCATTTGCCATGTTTCCATAAACAAACAAATAATAATTCCAATAGATCAAGTAGCCTCATGTGAATGTTCTAATATTCAAATAGAACAAAAGAAATAAAAGATCTGACAGCTGTGGTGGACAAGCAGCAGGTCAAGTGTCACATTTCTCCGCAGTGAATTACCATAGTATTCCAAGATGATTTGTTTGATGTGTTCCTAAGACTCATACAGTGTTTATTTTGTGTGCAAGGCAGCTTCATGCATCACCTTTGTAACCATAAGGTACTTTTTTTTTTAACATCTAACCTCCAACGTCCTGTGGAATATACTGGTCACAGGAGGTGAGAAATGGCCACGACCTTTGTTTCAGGGTAGCTGCTGCATGTAGTTGTGCACATGGGCGCCGATTCCGTGGGCACTCGGTGCACGAGCACCCACTGACCAGGTTGAGCACCCACTGGGGGTCACTACAATATTTTCAGTTGTGCAGTAGGCTTTTATGAGCGATGAGTCCCATTGCTACGTGGCATGATATGCACACCAATGTTTGTTTGTTTTTTTTAACATCTAACCTCCAACGTGTTTCTTGGACTCTTGTAATACACAAAACGTTCACAATACCCTACCTGCCCGTACCATACACATTCACATTCAAACAAATCCTTCAAACAAACAAATTCTCCTGGAATTCTACAGTACATGTTGCCAATGCTTTACCATCAGCATCATCAGTAAATTCTGACCTTTTTTTCCCCCAAACCAGCATCTGAAACTCTCAGCATCAGGATGAGTCTTTTGGATGCCCCTCTTCTCCTACTTCACTGGGGAGAAATGTGACACCAGGCCTGCCGCTTGTACAGCTGTCAGATCTTATTTTGTACATGAGAACACTGTTAATATAGTATTTATTTGCCATTTTTAAAACATTTTGAAAATGTAAAATCACTTTGTCATTTATTTCTTCTGTTTATCTGTGAATGTTTTGTGTATTACAAGAGTCCAAGAAACATGCACAACTACATGCAGCAGCTACCCTGAAACAAAGGTTGTGGCCATTTCTCACCGCCTATGACCAGTATATTCCACAGGACGTTGGAGGTTAGATGTTAAAAAAAAAATGATGCATTTCTAAGACACTATACAGTATTTACTTTGTGTGCAAGGCAGCTCCGTGCATCACCTTTGTAACCATAAGGTACTGTACATCTAACCTCCAAAGTCCTGTGGAATATACTGGTCATAGGAGGTGAGAAATGGCCACAACCTTTGTTTCAGGGTAGCTGCTGCATGTAGTTGTGCATGTTTCTTCAACTCTTGTAATACACAAAATGTTCACAGATAAACGGAATAAATAAATGACAAAGTGATTTTACATTTTGAAAATGTTTTTAAAATAAATAAATACTATATTAACAGTGTTCTCATGTACAAAATAAGATCTAACAGCTGTACAAGCGGCAGGTCAGGTGTCACATTTCTGCAGTGAAGTTGGAGAAGAGGGGCATCCAAAAGACTCATCCTGGTGCTGAGAGTTTCAGATGCTGGTTTGGGGGAAAAAGGCCAGAATTTACTGCTGATAGTAAAGCAACATGTACTGTAGTATTCCAGGAGGATTTGTTTGATGTGTTTCTAAGACTCTATACAGTGTTTACGTTGGGAAACTGCAAGGTAGCTACATGCATCACTATCTGTAACAAGGTTTTTTTTTAAACCTTTAACCTCAACATCCTGTGGAATATAGGCTACTTGTTTGATCAGGAAGTGAGAAATGGCCAGCCACAACCTTTGTTTCGGGGTAGCTGCTACATGTGGTTGTGCATGTTTCTTGAACTCTTCAAAGTGAATTTACATTTTGAAAATGTTTTAAAAATAACAAATAAATACTATATTAACAGTGTTCGCATGTATAAAATGAAGGCAAGCGCAATTTTTATATTCATGTCTGACTTGAGTTTACACAATCTGGTTTTGTATCGAAAGTATTATTCTGTCAACTGCCACCTTATTAAACATTTGACTATTTCTCAGTTCCCTCTAACAGGGCTTGATGGGTTGTAGAAATATTGTAAAAATTAATGACTGCACAAGACACAAGTGTAAATTGTCAACAACAGTTTATTCAACAGGCAACTTGAGTATACATCAGCTGTTTAATCATCAGTTGTCACAATGCTCAATGTCTCCACCATAGTGCACAGGAAAGCCTTTTTCACATTTGATTTTGATTAACTTTTTGAGTTTTTTATGGCCCCTGTAGTGACATTTGTGAGGCTTGGTACTTTGCTTCTCAAGCTCGCAAACAACAAGGTCAAAACGTTTGTGGCTTTTGGTTAGGTGACCAAATGGCTTTCCTTTACCATTACAGATGGATTTGACTGTGCTTCTATTGGCTCGAACAAAAGTATTTATTTTCTTGCACATGTTTTTGGGTCCGTAGATGTTTCTGTCTTGCATCACATCATCACACTCTTTGACAGACATACTCTTACAGATATGCTGTCTCACGAACTTCTCATATCGAGACTCGATATTTGCATTCTGCAGTTGCACACTGGCAGAAAGCAGCACCAGCAGCAAAACGACAAACTGGAATCTCATGATTTCCTGGTGAAGGAAAGGAAAGAAACAGAACATTTAAGGCCATTAAAAGTGCTAATAACTCATTGATGGCAGTGATGTTCATACTGTATTCTGCTTACTGATTCACACATTTGGGAAAACAAAGCTGGCTGGTAAAAATACCTTTTATAATGTTGAATGCTACTATGGCACTATCAACCAGTGGTACCAAACACCACTGTGACCAGTTTTGAGCAAGAATAAATTAAATGACAGTTAAAAGACAGCCAGTTGCTGTCACAACCACAAAATAAAAGCTCAGAGTAGCTGTTTCAAAGTAATTTGAAAACATAAAGAAATAGATGCAAACCTGCTGGATGTAGAAACCTGAAAGCTTCTTTTTTGATTCTTTACTTATAGGTTCTTTCTGCAAAAAAAATAAAAATTATAGCTGCTGCGCAGCGATGGGTCGGGTCCGGGCTACTTTTGGGCAAATTTAGGCAATTCTGAGCAACAAACAGGAGAATAGGAAGACAAGACAGTTGTCCTTATAATGTTCAATTTGCATTAGTTGAGGATTGAACCCACAACCTCGGGAACCAAAGACTGTTGTCTATCGCACTGAGCTACTTGACAAGTGGCATACAACAGTGGCTTCACAAATTGAGTAAGCCATCCACTGTCGTGTAGGCAGATTTGAAACCACAGTAAAAAGAAAAATCAGTTTTTGAGGTAAAATAATGATATGTATTTGTCAAACATCTACTATGAGCCTAAGATGTTAAGAGCTTTCGCACATGCTCCAGTCCCAGCTATTTGGATCATCATCGTCGTCATCTCCCTTGCTGGGTCTCGAACTCACAACCTCTGACACCAAGAACCAGCTCTTAACTCGCTGAGCTAATTGGCTGGTAGTGAGACCTGCTGTGTAGCTTCATTTATCCACTCAGGTGAGCCAGTGCCCGGGCAGCTGTTGTCAAGGCAGATTTCAAAAAGTATCTAAACAAAAATCTGTTAATACATAAATTGCATTTAGACAGCAAAACAGCTTGAGGACATGTGACATCTTGATCTGTCATCATCACCCTTGCTGGGTCTCGAACTCACAATCTCTGACACCAAGAACCAGCTCTTAACCCACTGAGCTAATTGGCTGGTAGTGAGACCTGCTGTGTAGCTTCATTTATCCACTCAGGTGAGCCAGTGCCCGGGCAGCTGTTGTGATGAAATGGTCAAAATGTCAATAATTCAGTCATCTAAACAAAAATCTGATAATACATAAATTGCATCTTGACAGCATGGAAATGTTGGTGATTTGTTTTTAATGATAAGTGTTTTGCTTCATAAGAGAAAATATGATGTTTATAAATTCCACACTCACATTGATTGCAGTTGTTCCCATGAGAGCAGAATTCAAAATATTCTAGAAAATTCAGTTTTTGAATTAAAATTCTGATATTTGCTAAACTTCATCAACCATGACTCCAGAATATTGTCATTTTTTTTCAGGAAGATTGAAAATGTATTTATCAAGAATTTGATGGTATATGTTTACAGTACTGTTTACAGTCAAACGTTTTCATGCATTGTAGGCTCAATTTTTGATTAATCAAAAATCCGAGAAACAAGTTTTGTGGAGGACGGTCTGGAGATGCTCTGTAGCAAGTTTGGTGTCAATTGAGCAAAAATTGTGGGAGGAGATACATTTTAAAAGTTTTACAGTTATTGAAAAAAACAGAGTGATGGACTTCATAATTTGTAATAAGTTTAAGTGGACAAAAGTTTCAGCAGTATTGAGGCGACATTGTGGTGAAGTTTCAACACTGTAGCATCTACCGTTGGTTTGGTATGAATTTTTAAAGTTTTTAAATTTAAACGCTTATTGTGCCCCCCCTAGGAGGGGGGGGCACATGTCCTTGGAGTTGAGTGAATCTGGCATGGGACTGAACCTTTGTGCAAAGTTTGGTGAGTTTTCGCCCATGGGAAGTATGACTTCCTTGGAAGAAGAAAGAAAGAAAGAAAGAAGAAGAATTCCTAGGAATACAATAGTGTCCCGGCAGCTTAGCTGCCCGGACCCTAAATACACACACACGGCATGTACTGTATTTGTTATTTGGCCATTCACAATTCATCCAACCCATAAGACAGGTCATAAAGGTATACTTACCAATATTGCAGGGTCTCCTTACGGCAGTGAATCGTCTGTAAATTGCTTGGTCTTTTATAGCATGCTCACCACCACGACCACACCACAACACCCACACTGATGACAACCGGTGACCCACAGCTTAACATTATAGACTCCTCATGGACTCATTTTGTCCCCATATATTAATGCTGCCTTTCAGCCAGTTTAATTCCCAAGGTACTTTGTCTATCGTGTATCTACCATTCAAATTAAATAATTTCAATGATTTGTTCAAGGCATAGTTAATCAAATATTATGTAAGTTATGTGCTGCCAGGTGTTGAGATTCTTTTTTACTTAATTTTTAGACTAATAGTTTAAAGCAGAAGTAAGCGATCCGGTCGTTTTCGCTAATGCTGCGTTCCAGGCCGGCTTTTGAAATCGTAAATTACAGCTTCAAGTCACAACTTACGACTTTGTAGCGTTTCAGGCAACCCACTCGTGTTTTTCCGACCTGTTTTACCGGTGAAAGTCACTATAACGACCACTCGTAACTTCCGACCCGTGAACTCGCACCAGATCAAACTGATACAACTTCACAGGTCGGAAAAACAGGAGTTACGAGTTTCCTTGAACGCACCATCACAGTCCTCGTCCCTACGTCGCCACATTCACGGCGTCCCTTGGCTGCACACACAGCCCTGCATGCCGTTCTCTCTCCGCATTGGATAAAAACTGTAGGATACGATAAATGTTTTCTCCTCGGCTCAGAGCAGAGCAGAGTGACTGACAGACCCGTGTTTCAGTCCAAACACTCTATGTAAGTGATTGCTGTCGGAAGATATAACTATTTAAGACTTATATTAACACAAATATATCACTTACTTCTGCTTTAATGTACAGTGCCATTTATCCCAAGATACAGTATAACAAATGTTGTAGTTGATTAAAACACCAAATTACTTGTGCCACATTTTGCATGCATAAGATACATGATGTTTATGATTTTATACTCGGTAAGGTGACCTTGGGTGTCAAGAAAGGCGCCTCTAAATTAAATGTATTATTATTATTACATTATATCTTTATCTTTCCTGACACATGCAGGTAATTCAGTAAAAGTTCAACCAATACCTCCATATCTTATTTGACAGGACAGTGTAGAGAGACAGGAAATGCAGGGACAAAGAGAAGGGCAATGCAGCAAAGAGTGTAGACTGCAGTGCAGAGTGTTGAACTCAGGACTTGCTGCTCAGATCATTCTCTGAAGCAGTCCTGCCTGTATGGTATCCACCTTAACCACTCGGCTATCGGGTCCCCTTGATAAACCAGTGGTTAAACCACAGTTAGACTGCTGAGATCTCCTGCAGCTCTTTGCTTTTTGTACCTCTGACATATTAGATTGAGGTCAAGTCACGTACACTCTCACACTGGCTTAGATGGTAACCAGCAGTACATCGAGTAGCTGGAAATGTCTTTGCTTGTGGTTTCAAGCAGTTTGTGCAAATAGCGTTTAAGCAGCCCCACTCAAGTAAAAAAAAAAACATGCACAAATTTTGTGAAGTGAAAAACTCTGAAACAATATGCTCCTGCAAAACAGGCCCTTTCATTGGCTTTTTTTTATTCTAGAGATGAATGACACTGAAAATTCAGTGTTCAGTGTTCTGTTAAAATGAGCAGTTCCACTTTATATTTTGGAACACATAATGATCCCTGAATTGATCTCTGTCGAAATGAAATAATATGCAAAAATGTTGAGACATTGTTTTGCAACAAGCTTTGCTGTTGTCGAGGAGTGGAAAGAATGAATTAGAGTACTCCCACTGTGTTCACTTCACTACCTATGTACCAATTTAACACCTGGTCTCCTGATTCAATTTCAGTTGATAAAGTCCAGGATTCTTTTGGATCAATTTATATCAAATAATCATGTTGCATGAAGTGGTTCTCAAAATTCATATTAATTCAAATTAAAGTTCGGTAGATTCAGCAATTGAACAAGATTGTTACTATGAATTAAAAAAAAAGATAAAAGAGCACAAAAAGTGAATAATATAGCTGGAATTAAATGGTCAGCAAGTGAAAGCATGCATCAAATCAAATCTGTTTGCAACAGTCCTCCTTGTTTGTACACCGCTGCCATCTTCTGGTTAGAAGCAGACATTCATGATTTCAGCTTAATAAAAATCAACAACAGTACTGATAAGGGAGGTTTTGTAAATGTTGTAATCTACGGAAGCCCCAAAGGGTCATACATACATTTTATTTCCTCCGTTTTCCCGTGATAACGTGCTAATTCCCCCGTTTTCTCATGATAATTAATTTAAGAGATAATGAATAAAATGTGATAGGCCTGAGATTTCCATCACATGTGACATGTCATGCTGACTGACATCTCCTTGAACATCAATGTAGGTAACGTTAAGCCTAGTTCTCCGTTTGTGTTTAGTTTTGTGTTTTGTGCAAAGAATGAATTAATGTTACAACAGCTGTTTGTCAGCTCACTTGATGGCTTGTTAGTGAGAGAACTAGGCTTAACGTTACCTACATTGGTGAGTAGACGTCAGTCAGCATGACATGTCACATGTGATGGAAATCTCAGGCCTATCACATTTAATTCATTATCTCTCAAATTAATTATCTCGGGTAAACGGAGGAAAAATATCTCGTTATCATGAGAAAACGGAGGAATTATCTTGTTATCACGGGAAAACAGAGGCAATAAAATGTATGTATGTAACCTTTTAGTAATCATATTACTATAAGTAAATCAGGATCAACATAAATTTATAAAACTGTAAAGATTTCTCACACATCAAATCTCTATCATGTTTCTCTGTATCACGTTTGCACCTGGAATCATCCACAGTGGATGATTCCAGGTGCAAAGGGTTGTGTTTTTGTGATAAATCATTGGAGTCTCTGGAGGCAAGTATGATCTCAGTTATTTTTTTCAATACATTTTTCCTATATGCAGTCAATTTTAAATTTGATTTTGAAAGTTTGCTCAACTGTTACCTTCACAGCGTCCACTTTATATTATCAGGTTTTCGACAGAATGAGTTTACCTGTTAGGACGGGATTTGATTGAACCAACACTGTGCCCTGCTTGAGTCCTACCAAGCTGGTGTACAGTCTACTCAGCAGCATACTGCAATAGGCAACAACAAAAAAAAAACTTCAGGCATGCATAATTTCTGAGCATGGAAACACCTTATTGGTGGGAGATTTCAGAGAATAGTCAGGCTGGTTGGAGCTGACACAAAGGCTACAGTAACTTATACTGTTTATAACTGAGGAGAGCTGAAAATCATAATGTGCAACACTTGAACGTTCATGTGGACAGCCTACCACAGCAGAAGACCACATCAGAGGACACAAGATTATCAAATCTGGACAGCTAAAGTCTAAAAAGCAACCAAACAACCTACAAAAAAAGTCAACTTCAGTGGTGGTGTGGTGAGGGTAATGTTGTCCTGACACTTATTGCTAAAATGCCACAACATATCCAAGCATTACTGAGAACCAGTTTGTCCTGTACAAGCTACCTCCAGTATTTGAATGCAACCTTTCTTGAGGATACGATCACCAGATGGCACCTTTGTACTCAACAATGATTCTACCATACAAACCATAAACCACACCCCGGCCTCCCCTACACACACACACACACATACAGTAACTACTGTAGTGGGCCACAGCCTTCATCTGTCAACATAGCTGCTGCTGCTGCTGCTGCATGTGGGTTAGCTAGTTATTTGCAAGCATGTGAATGAGTGCAAATCACCTAAGGATTCAACAGCTGTGGTGGACAAGCAGCAGGTCAGGTGTCTCATTTCTCCCCAGTGAAGTAGGAGAAGAGGGGCATCCAAAAGATTCATCCTGGTGCTATAACAGTTTCAGATGATGGCAGGTTTTGGGGGAAAAAATGTCAGAATTTATTGCTGATGCTAAATCATGTAGAATTTTAGACTTCTTTTTTGTATGTGTTCCTAAGACTGTAAGTGTTTCTTTTGGGCAACTGCAGGGTAGCTTCATGCATCACCATTTGCAACCACAAGGTACTTTTTTCTTAACCTCTAACCTCCAACATCCTGTGGAATGTACTGTTTGGTCAGGGTGTCAGACATTGCCAGCCACAACCTTTGTTTCAGGGTAGCTGCTGCATGTAGCTGTGCATGTTTCTTGGGCTCTTGTGTTACACAAAACTTTCACAGATTTGCAACACTGACAAAATGAATGACAAAGTGCATTACATTTTAAAAATAGCAAATGGATACTATATTAACAGTGTTCTCGTGTATAAAATGAAGGCAAGTGTAATGTTTCTATTCATGTCTGACCTGAGTTCACACGGAAACCGGTTTTGTATCAAAAGTATTATTCCATCAACTACCACCTAGGATATATTAAATATTTGACTATTTCTCAATTCCCTCTAACAGGACTGGATGGGTTGTAGAAATGTTGTAATAAATGAATGACTGCACGAGACAAATGAAAATTGTCAAACACACACATTTAACAGACAACTTGAGTATACATCAGCTGTTTAATTATCAGTTGTCACAATGCTCAATGTCTCCACCATAGTGCACAGGGAAGCCTAGTTCACATTTGATTATAATTATTATTTTGAGTTTACTATTACAGATGGATTTGACTGTGCTGATGTTCAAACAAAGGTGTATCTTCTTGCATGTGTTGTTTGAGTCTGGAGATGTCTCTGGCTTGCATCACATCATCACACGCATTGACAGACATATCTTATACATCCTATCGATAGGCTGTTTCACAAACTTCTTATATCGAGGCTTGATATTTGCATTCTGCAGTTGCACACTGGCAGAAAGCAGCACCAGCGAAAAACAGGTGAACAGGATTTTCATGATTTCCTGGTGAAGAAAAGGCAGAAACAGAAACTTTAAGGCCATTAAAAGTGCTAATAACTGACTGATGGCAGTGATGTTCATACTGTATTTAGCATACTGATTCACACATTTGGGAAAGCAAAGCTGGCTGGTAAAAATTCCTTTCATAATGTTGAATGTTACTACGGCACTGATCAATCAGCCAGTGGTGCACACCATTGTGATCAGATTTGACCAAGAATAAATGATATGAGTTAACAGACACAGCCAATTGCTGGTGTGCACATCTGCACCCAGCAATGAACACCGCAAAGACAAAAAGCAAAAAAACACAACCACAAAATAAAAGCTCTGAGTAGTTTTTTCACATTCATATTAAAACTTATAGAAATAGATGCAAACCTGCTGGATGTAGAAACTTGTAAGCTTTTTTTTTTATTATTATTATTCTTTTGTGAAAGTTCTTTCTGCAAAGAAAATGACACACAAATGATATGCATTTGTTATTTTGCCATTTACTGTAACAGTGAATTCATCTAAGCCATAAGACCGGTCATAAAAGTATACTTACCAATATTGCAGGCTCTCCTTAGCGGCAAGGCAGCATCTGTCAATTGCTGGCTCTTTTATAGCATGTGACCTTCCCCACTTAAACTGACTCCCCACCTCCACCACCCTCATACAGGACCACAACCTGTGACCCACAGCTTAACTTTAGACTCATTTGTCTCCATACATTAATGCTTCTACACCACTTCTGCTCTCTCAGTCAGTTTAATTCCCAAGGAATTTATTCTATCGTGTATCTACCATTCAAATTAAATGATTTCAATGCTTTGTTCAAGGCATAGTTAATCAAATATTGTGTAATTTATGTGCTGCCAGGTGTTGAGATTCTTTTCACATTAATTTTAGACTAATAGTTTAATGTAGAGTGTTCAACTTAATCCATAGATGCCATCTATCCCAAGATACAGTATAAGAATTGTTGAAGTTGATTAAAACATCAAATTACTTGTGCCATACTCTGCATGCATAAGATACAGTACATGCATGCATCAGATCATTCTCTGAGGCAGTCCTGCCCATATGGTATCCACCTTAACCACTCGGCTATCAGGTTGATAAACCAGTGGTTAAACCACAGTTTGACTGCTAAGATATCCTGCAGCTCTTTGCTTTTAGTAACCTCTGATATGTTAGATTGAGGTCACATACACTCTCACACTGGGTTAGATGGTAACCACCTACAGTACATCTTAGCAGCTGCAGGTGGCTTTGCTTGTGGTTTCAAGCACCTTGTGTAAATAGCCTTTACACAGTTCTGTTACACGTAAAAACATGCATAACTTTTTATGAAGTGAAAATTGTAACATTTATCAAACAAGTCAGAACAGGCCCTTTCATTGCCTTTTTTCATTCTAGAGATGAATGACACTGAAAGTGCAATGTTAAAGATGTTCAGGAATGGCTTTTTGTCCTGTTTGTCCCGCCTCCTTTCTGCAAAAGCTTACACGTTATCGAGCAGGCGGGATATTCAGTGTTTGGGGCGGGACACAGTGTCCCTCACTCACTCTCTTGCAACTGCACACTAGATAATAACTCTCTCAAAACGCATGAAACTGCTCACTACAACTCGAAACCACTTACTCCTGCAAAAACTGCTGTCAAAGCTTCACGTTTTTTCTCAGACATTTGACTGATGGATGACGGATCCTGATATCGTTGGCTGATGAATTGTGAGCAAGGTGACGCATAATTCACACTTTCACCCCGGATTTACTTGAAAATAGAATAAAATAAAGACACTTTGACTTTGAATTACAGTTAAACCATCTCCCACTGTGTTCACACCTATGTACCAATATCACTTATTCTCCTGATTCAATTTCAATTCATAAAGTTCAGGATTCTTTAGGAAAAATGCACAAAAACTGAAACCTTGAATAATAATAAACAGCTGGAATTAAATGATCAGCAAGTGAAATATCAAATCATAGCTGTCCTCCTTATTTGTACACTGCTGCCATCTTGTGATTAAAGTAAAAAACCCCTTGGTGTATGTTTGAATAGCCATCTGACTGTCTGTGGAAAACAAAAAGCGGTTTTGAGGGATGTAAACAGCCTCAACAGCGGAAATGCTGTCCGCTCCATTCATTGCTACAAAACAGGAGCAATTAAAAAGAAAATCTTCAGAATCCTTAATTTAGACCTAAAATATTAGTAAACTAGAGCCCTATGTTGAATTTGCCCTGAATTGTCCTTTAATGTCAAGATGTTTTCACTTTTCCAATATGCTCATCAGTGGCTCTACAGTATACTACTCAGACAGAGTTCATGCTTCAAGCTTAATGCATAACAATCAACAACAGTACTGATATAAGGGAGGTTTAGTAAATGTAATCATATTGGTATTTAAATCAGGATTCAACATTTAAATTGTAAAACTGAAAAGACGAGTCTGTTAAAGTTTAAACTTTTGTGCTCTAGTCTCACATAGGTTTTCAATAATCCACAACCACAGTGAATGATTCCAAGTGCAAATTTTCTGCTTCAAACTATTTCTTGAGAAGACAGAAAGACAGAACGAGGAGGTTTGTTCCACATAACCAAGAAAAGAATAAAGTGGACATAGATACTCTACACAACACAACCATTAATGTGTAGGCTATTTACCACAGCAGCACAACACTGGACAGCAGTAGCCTACAGTAGCCTAATAATGACCAACAGCAACATAAGGCAGTCAGTGACTGCAGACATCTCTGTGCACAGCCTTATTAACAAATCACACACGGTCTACAAGACAGTAAACAACCACACAGCGACCGAGAACACAACAGCTTAAACACAGAGCCTAAGCAGCAGATGCAGTGCTGTAGTTGCAACACACAGCAGCTCACAAGCACAACAAATATCAGTAAACAGCCATGCTAATAAGAGACAGAAAGTGTATGGACTCACGTTGACATGGAAACTCTTGCTCCTCCTGATGTTGAGGCCAACTGTTGCTGCGATATTGTCATAATCTTGTCTGATTGTTGCAGCAACCCTATGTAGCTAAATGCAAAAGAAAAAGAAAAAAAAAACACTTTAGTAAGCCTGTAGAAACACTTGAGACTAAGCTAGCTCTCAGTCTCTTAATGTCAAATGAGGTTAACTGTATCCAATGATTGGCTTCACTTTTTACCGCATTGTTTCTTACCTTTACAGTAAAATAATTCATAATTTTATAGATTGACGACCGCGTCTTCTTGTCGGCTGGAAACATCCCCGGAACATCCACGAGCGCTACATTATTAATTGCGTTACAACCAGAGGATTTCAACTGACAAAGCAGCCTGTTCTTTGCCGTTGCGCTTTTTAAAATGTTTTGGCGCGAACTTTTTGGTGCAGACCTTTTGACAAACCTTTGCTGTTTCAGAAGAGAATCCGTTTTGGTCCGTAATCACTCGCTTCTCTACAGTATTTTATGGAGTTCACCGTGCTGTCCAATTGAGAATATTCTAAATGGTGGAGTGGACTATTTACATTGCATCCAACAAAGCATCATGAAAATGTAGCCCCAGTAATAGCTACCTGTCGCTGCGCTGTATGAATGAATGAATGAATGAATGAAGCACTGTGGCCCATCCCATATGATTACAAGACACATTTAATGACAAAACAATACAAAAAACCTGTTCTGGAAGTCCGAGACACGTCAGAGGGCCAAACGCTGACCATTTGACGTTGGAGCCATAGACTGTAAAAAAAAAAAAAAAAAAGGTTGGAGCCGAAGTTCTACAGACAGTCACCATTTTTTTCATTTGATTAAAACATTTAAATTTTGATAAAAAGAAAAAATCTCCCTCTTCTCCAAATATGGCACTTCCGGTTTCAGTAAACAGGTGATGATCAAATCATAAACTCCCTCAAAACTTTAGGAAAGCCTGTTCATTAAATTAAATGAGATGAAGATCTGGCCGTAAGTGAAGACAAATAGGCTATAACTTCTCATAATATAATGATCTTAACTACCCAAATGCCAATATCAAACTCCCATAAGTATTGAAATCATGTATGCATGGTACCAATGA
Source organism: Trachurus japonicus (assembly GCF_045865225.1). Classification (NCBI taxonomy): domain Eukaryota; kingdom Metazoa; phylum Chordata; class Actinopteri; order Carangiformes; family Carangidae; genus Trachurus; species Trachurus japonicus. The sequence continues at coordinate 11,566,252 of NC_140916.1, read as the reverse complement.
TTTTGATAATGAAGCAAGTTCTCCATAGTAATCTCCAGTGTACTTGGTTTGTGAGGATGGGACAATTACATCTATGGTGGCTTCATAATTTTCATGTCAAAATTAAATAGTATGAGTTGTAAGGTTATACAATCCAGTATTTCAAGCACTGAGACATATTTCTCATGTTAAATAGTGGTGAGTAACCCCCTCCTTAAAAAAACAAACAAACTCAAAGCCAAACTCCTTCTTTTTCATTTTAATACATTATTTCTGATGAGAGGCTTTCTCATCACAAACCTAACTGATGTGGCAGAGGCAAACACAGACAGGCTTCAAGAACATAGGAGCAATGATAAAAATGCTGACTCGAGATGAAAGGTTTAAAAAAGACAATCTGAGTTTCAGCAGTTATTAAAGAAGAAACATGTCATCAACTCTCTAATTTCACTTCTACCTTATTCTTCTTTTTGTTAAATCTTTAACAATGTAGAGAGAGTATCAAACAGATTATGATTATTGAAATAAAAGCTGAGAGAAAACCAATGAAGAAACATGACATTGAAAGAAATGAAAGACAAGGATTGCCAGTGTTGAACAATCCATCCATGGACTTCAAGGTTCACTAGCTCATCTTCTGTTGGTCTGACAGAGCCTCACGATTAACACTGTTAACATTCATTAATCCCACTTGCCATGGCTGTTAATGACTCTGACAATTGCAGTTATAGTAAATGTCTTTCATTTTGCTGTGGCAAAGCTCTGAGTTTCACATGATGTCACCCACAACAGCTGGACTTTAAATACACATAATAACATGAAGCCAAATGTTGATGTTTCTAACAGAGATGATGATTAAAGCAACACTCTTAACATTTTCAGGCCAATGATGATTTGCTGCTCATATCTGATACAACACAGCAGTGATTCAACATTGTGGTAGATAGAAAAGTGCCACATTTTCTGTGCAGTGAGCCAATCAATTGATAGTTCAGATAACAGAAAATTAGCTGGTAACCACTTTTATCTTAAAAAAAAACAATTTACATGTGTCACCCCAATGATTTAACCAAGAACCTAATGAGAAACCAAGCTGTTTAACATTATTAATTCACATAAAAGCAGAGATAGTTAGCATATCTGTGCAGACAAATAGAGCGCCACCCACTGTAAAAAAACAAAAACACAAACAAAACAATTCAAGGAGGCAGACGTCATCGTAGTGACTGGTGAGCTTTGATGCTCGATACTTATCTTGCACATCTGAATCAAGATAAAAACATTATGATCACTGAGCTCTCAGTACTTTTGCTTAATGACAAAATACCTCTTCTGCACTCCTCATGAATTTCCACTGTACATGTTATGTAGAGCATGTTGTGCACAATTTCAATTAACTCTGAATTATTTTAAAATGCTAATTCTTAAAAATTAGCAACACTGTTTTTCTCTAAATGTCACTCTAAGCGAGACAGTTTATTTTGTATTTTAGCAGAGTAGGACGCAACATCAGCCACAGATCATCATCACTGTGAAATATATTAGATTCTTTTTGTTCTGTTGTGTTTAGTTTAGTGCCTGGATTTACTTTTCCTCCTCAAAGTAAATAATCAGATAAACAACCCTGGAAGACGACAAATGAAAGTCTCAATTACCATTTGCGGACATAGTTCACCATTTTGTGACATCACACCTGAGGCTGAGTAAAAGCTGATGCATGACCAGGTGAGAGCACAACGTTAAAGAATCTGAAAAACTTAAGAGTGCAAAAAGTTTGTGACAGTAAACTTATTATAACCCTGCAACGAATCAACACAAAGACACGGACAACCAACAAAGAAAACAAACAAAAAAATAAAACAGCATTTATCAGGTTCACTCATGATGGTCGCCACTAGTTCTGCACCGTCTTACCAACATCACAAGTTAACCAAAAATTCACCCCCCCCAAAGCAGTGCTTCAAAGATATAAACATTTGTACAATCTTTAGAAAAAAACTTCACATTGAATGTGCTCAATCTGTCATTTTGAAAACAGTTCATCCCACGACAGAAACACCTCTCTCGTACGAGGCGTCTTCCTCTCTCTCTCTGCCTCCTCAGTAAAACCTCTTGTTCCTCTCTTGTCTCTTCTGGAAAACGACGGCCCCCACCACGGCGCACACGACGATGCCCAGCAGAGCGCACAGCAGAAGCAGGAAGACCTTCCAGCCCGTGAGCGGCGTCCCGCGGAAATTTCCGGTCGGATCATCGATGTTGTCTGTGGTAGGGAGAAGAAAGTCGAGAGTTGTCGTGTGGGTGATTGTTCAAAATGATTTGTCTCCTGTTTTTATCTCTCGGTGAAACTGACACACAACATCAATAAAAACTTGACAATAATGGAATTACAGAATTGATTTGATGTGTTTTGATTGATTTTGGTCTTTATCCAACACAGCTCAACATTTGGACAATAGAAATGATAATTCAACATAAATACAGCAGGTAGATACAGTTTAAGAAAAGACAACAAAACAAAATTTACAAAAAGTAAATAAGTTCTAGGTTAATTTTTGATGCATAGTCAATTATTTTTTTGGCATTCAAGACTGAAAGTGTGTCTGTTGAAGCACTGTTCATTACGCCTACAAAACAGGTTCATTTACACACATACACTTTTTATATATTACCACCAAGAAACAAGCAAACAAAGTCAAAAAGCTTCAGGATAAAAGGAAAACTATTCATAATTCTGATTTGTATGAACTGATTATCCTGCTTTTAAGTTGTTGTTTTTTTTAAATTGATTTAATGTACTACATGTTTTCAAATTATTTTCAAGATAAATCCTTAGATTGATTGAGATATGTTGCGTGTACTCCTTTACAGAAACATGAATAAGTAGCTTAATAAACATTTTATATTTTCATATTATCTTTATTTCCTGGTTCAGTTCAGAGTTTTAAGCTCGTTTAGCTCCAGATCCACAGTCTAATTAATGTTGTCAGGAGGTGAATGGTTGGACAGAGTAAGATTATTAATAGTAAGATTAATATGAACTAAGAAACCTCCATAATTCAGGACAGAGGCAACAACACAAAAATATCTGTTCCATACAAATGTGCGTGTTGGAGTCAATGCACTGCACACGCAACTTTAACAGTTTGATGCATCATTAACTCTCCCTCCGCCTGCTGCACCAGCTCATGATTCAGGGCCTGTTTCATCATTTTTAGAGTTGCTGAGTGGCTCTGTTGATATTCAGGCTGTTGATCATCTGTCAGTCTTCAGCACAAACAAACTCCTATTTTAATTTGTCCTGGGTTGAACTTTGTGAAGCTACTTTCTGGTTGTTGGAGACTAGTTTGTCCTCGACTAATTTATGGTTAATGGTTGTGATATTCCTCTGTTAACTTTACAGTGTGCAGCATGGTTGTGTTACCAACCTACAACCTGAGGGTTTTGTTATTTTGAGGACATCGTTGTTTTTATTTGCATCAAATTGAAATGCCCACACTGTCCTGAAACCTGGACTGAAAATTTGTTTGTTTTTTTTGTTGTAATTCGATGTGTTTTGGAAGAAACATTGTTTATACATAGATTTATCAGAAACCTGATTCTAACTCAGGTTTACTGTGACTCAGCTCTTTTACCTTTGGGGGACTTGAGGAGGCTGACACTGGGCTCGATCTTGGTCCAGTCCAGGTTCTCCTCCTCGGGGGTGTGTTCCACCATCAGCTGGTAGAGCTTCATGGAGATGATGTCATGGTTATCTAGAAAACAATATACAAGTTTAAATTGTCATCAAATCTGTGATATAATATTAACTTTTAAAAGTCATCATTAAATACTGACTTTTGGTTTTCATGCCGACCTACCAGACAGATCTCCTGTAGCTGCTGAAGCTCCAAAGAAATATCCAGTGGGAAGACGGACACCTCCGATGTCGATGCACTCTTTCCACTCGTTCTTGTCGTCAACGTCAACCATCACCTGCAGGATATAGAGGGTTTGTTGTATTATCCTGTAATAAATCATGTCTGGATTTACAGAAGCAGTGAAGCATCCCTGAGAAAAGCTGATGGAGGCTCTGTACGCACAGTGAGTCGTCCTTTCGAGTAGCGGATGGCGAGGTAGGTGTCGTGCTCTCTGTTCCTGATCTCAGCCGAGCACCCGCCCAGCTCCGACGACCGCCCGTCTTTGCCGTGGTCGTAGCTCACCGAGCCGTTGTTCACCATGGCCGAAATGTAGGGGAAGGAACGCTGGAGACGGACGGGACAGAACTCAGTGATGACTCTCAAAAAACGCATCATAGATCAAACATCCAGTACATTCTTGGATAGAGATTATGGATAAATGATGACAGTAAATAAAACAATAAAATATAAGAAGCCCACAGTGTGTTTCCAGTCATGTCCAGCTACCTTCATACTGCAGCCACACACATTAAGATCAGCTCTAAACTGGTGTTCATGGCTGATATCTTGGAGCATCAATACAATATAATTATCAATCTTCTTTCCCCACAAAACAGACAAACAAAACTAATATCTGAGATCACTGATGACGGTTTTCAGCTGAAACGTGTTTGTTCGTTCTCAGTTGTTTAACCATGAGCGCAGGTTTTCAAAGTACACTGAGGAAGACTATTGCCGAAACGTTTGTACCTCACCATCTGATTCATTAAAACACCAGAAGGACATTTTGAGAGTGCTGGCCTTATGCTTTTTCAAGCCGTGCACCCATCGACTGCTGTGTGCTTGCTGATCCCTTTTCACTGTTTATATAGCAACCCTATGTGTACATGAGGATGCTGTGACTGTCTATTAAAGTTTCTTACATGCTTCAGCTGCAATGTGAAAGTAGCTTCTCTCACAAGTTCATTTAAAATAAACAAAAATTTACATTACGACATGAAGCGCGGTGCCTGCCAGAGGAGCGTCATGCTCAGTGGGTTGTGTGATTACATCTTTTTTTTTTTTTTTTGCTGCACAACAAGGTTACAAAAATCATGGCAAAATAAACACTGAGGTGAACATGCTCCAACATCTGACAACATGCCGATTTTTTTTTTTAAAAGGTGAAGGAATCGAGATGACGACATGCTGCTGACGGGGAAAACCTGAGCCTCCACTCACGTCCGTGGTGTCATCGTTAGAGTAAGTATCTATAAAAACGGCCAGCCCGTGGAAGAGAGCATTGTTGGAAAACACAGGCCCTGCGAAGAAAACAAGCCGGTCAATCACCTCGTGCGACACACGCGCACACACACACTTCACACTTACATCCATCCCATGGAGGTCATTGCGGAAGGTATCCAAAAAAAGAACCAGGCCCACAAAGTGATCTTGGTTTCCAAACACAGGGCCTAGGATGGAGGCAGAGATGAGGTGAGACATGAGCAGACAACCTGAGACACTTCTCTGTGGTCGGTGGCGAAGAGAAGACAAGAGGACGAGGTGACGGACACAAACAGGTGTGGACGTGATGAGAGTGTCCAGGTTTCCAAGCTTCACAGTACGACTGGGACAAAAGCACATTTCACATTGCTACAGTCTGACAGACATGTTGTTATGTTATACACTAATACATCCCTTCTTTTCCACCTTATTTTGTACATGATTGTTTCTATGTTTATTCCTCTCTCACCCCCAGAAATCCTGTTTAGCTGTCTATGGCTCTAACTTATGAAATAGTAATCTCTTACTGTACATGCTTAGAAATTATAACTAATTTATCAACATGCGGTACAATACTGGAAACACTCATCAACTCAAAGTCTTTAATCAGTCATCATGACTGTCTTTAAAAAAAAAAAAAAAAAACTTTTAGTTTTATGATTGCTGTTATTAATGTACCCTGAACTGTGTATTTTAACCTGCTGCACTTATAGTCTATTTTATGATGTCTGTCTCTTATGTCATGGACTACAGCTTTCTCGCTACATTTGGTGCAGCCGTCTTTTTATTTCTTTGAATAATTAATGTCACTGCATGCTGTCCTGCTATAAACTAAATGATAGGCACCTTGGTCTGAAAAAGTCAAATAGAGCTGATGTTTTTTTTGTAGCTGATAAATAATTTTCCAGGACAACTCAAGCTTTTTGGTCAACTACTTTCCAGGTTTTCCAGGACGCGTGGGAAGCCTGATTCCTGCATGTCTGCTGTACTTCATTTATTATTTAACCTTTACAAGCTGCTCGTAACAGATACGCAGCCTTTCTGTGTGACCCTGATGTGACTGAAAATATTCGACATCTCTTTCTCAGCACTTAACATCGGAGCAAATAAGAGGAAATGTGTTACTTCCAAACTCATAAACAAGGAAAATCTGAAAACTGCATTAGTTTATATTGTGAATTAATAACAACAAAAACAACAAGTAGCAAAATTAAAGCTGTGATAGCAGAGACAAATTTCAGTCTCACAATAATTGGCATTTAGTACTTAAGCAGTAACTCTCAGTAAATATGTAATGCATGGTCTGGACTGATCTGGACTTTGTTCCATGCGTTCTGAGATGCTTTGCTGCTGCGAATGATGCACATGATCTGACCCAGTGCAGCACAAGGAGGCTTTTCTTGTGATGCAGTTGCAGGAAGTGAAAAATAAAACAAGTGTGGTGGAGAGAGTGGAAACAAAGGACCCAGATACGATGAGGGGAGATCGTGCTGCAGTGAGAGTTTCTTCCATAAAAGCCGCGGGGCCGACGGAGCCAGACCATCGTTACCGTACCTGGGTGCAGTCTGTCCTTCGTGTACCAGAGAGCGATGCCATCGCCGTGGAGATTCTTTTTTCCCGACCCGTGAACTTTAAACTGCACGTGCATCTCCCAGTCCTTCAGGTAACAAGGCTGTGGAGCAGAAACAGGAGGACTGTTTACTTCCTATGGCAGCGTCTGTGTGCTGATTTTTAATTTGTACTATATGTATGTATATGATCTGCTCATTTATTTTTATCAACTTACGTATATTCAATGTCCTATAATGTGCAGGAATTATCCCCATCTAGCGGTGCGGTTGCATATCAGAACGTATTCTTGATGTTGCATTCACGTGAAATCGGGCAGACGTCAGACAGACAACAGACGCTGCATGTAACAGGATAAACAAGCGTCTATGTAAACAAGTGGTCCGCCAGCACGAGGCAAAACAATTTCTTTCTCTCATCGAGTAAAATGACATCCGGTTGGTTTGCCGACGGCCGTCTGCCTGACTGCACCTGAATGCAACATCAGTGCCTCCGTCCTTCCTCGAAAACTTTCTCCCCGAGTCGACAGCTCCACTGAATGTAAAAAATGGCGATGCAACATGGCGGTTCGGTGTGTCGCTCACTTATGTATTTGTAACGACTTGCAACAACTCATCCTAAGGTATGAGAAAGCTTTCATTTGTATGCGGGTGTGATTCGACTTCAATGAAATACGTATTTATGAAAGCAATATTTGATTTTTGCTAATAAAAAGCCAAATAAGTTACATACTGGGGCTTTAATGAGCATTTATATAGTATTGTACAGGTGATATTCTCACCTATACAGACAAAGACAAACATCAAAAGCTAAGACTGTGTGTCTTGCATGGCTTTATATTTATGAACCTGATGGAGAACATGAGCTTGAGACACGGAGCTGAAATATGTCAGGCCTGTGGTGACGAGTCTGAGTCAGGTTGTGTGTGTAATCTATCCTCACCACAGTGTTCCAGATGGATCCCTGCTTGCTCCTTTCGTCCGGAGTGAGTCGGACATACGAGCCGGTCACCAACGTGCTCCCCCAGAAGTCCCACTGGCTGCTCGAGCTGCTGCCAACACCTGCAACACAAACACCACCACACCAACAGAGAATAAGACGGAGAGAAGAGAAATCAGACTTTTCATTGACCTTGTTTTTTTTTGTTTTTTTGCTGTTGACCAGATCTGAGCCAGACGGTCCACTTTCAGTTTTCCACACAGTCTCTCCTTGTGTAAACATTTGGTCACTTCACTTTATATTTCTTGTGGCTGTATATGAACAAATATGAAGCTTGTAAAACATGTCAAACAAGACAACTGCTCAACATTTCCTGAGGCTCCTCAGCAAACATCAGGTTGATCTTATAGAAAATGTTCAACAGGGATATTCATTCATCTACATGTGAATATTGCAAATACTTTTGCCATGTAAAAATATCCAAAATGCACTGATTTAAAATCATTTTCTTTCCGTTTTGTGGGATTATCACAGTCCCAAGTTATGTTAAAGAAAAGACTTTCAATTTTAACTTCACTCTTCAGGCTCTGTTGTTGTGGACGGAGGATTTTCAGTTGTTTCCTTTAAGTTTACTGTGTAAACTTTAAAGTGGGCCATTTGTATTCACTGTATTTGTGTTCTACTTAGGACAGTCTTTACTGTATATTGTTCTTATACACCGTCTATACTGAGCTTATGAGAACTATGTGGTGTTTATTGCTTGTTTTTTAAACAGATGTGTCACATCTGGGTCTAGTTGACTGATGTAAATCTTTCTGTAGATCTATGATCTATGACGATCTCTACAAAATGATTGATGGCTTTCAGTGACAAAGCTGATTTGCATACCTCTGTGGCTAATGTTGACATTGACATACAAATCATTTAGTCACACTGTGTTTGTGATTCCCATATGAAGGCGAGGCTGAACACAGGGAACAATCTGGTGTTTTTCTTCCATCTGCATTTTTTTGAACAGGCTCAAACAAACACTTCAGGTCCTGAGGGCGGGTTGAAGGCAAATAACACATTTCCTTAATACATGACTCATATGCTAATGAGGTTCCTGCTGTGAGCGGTGCACTCCTCCTTAACCTACTTTACTATAACAGCTCCAGGCACCTGTGTTCAACACGCTGTTCAACTTCCTCCACAACTTTTAGGAGGAACATCAGCTTCATGTAGAGAGGGTTTTTGTTCAGAGCTTCTTTCACCAAACATTTAGCACAATTGGTGACAAACATCCAGTGTTTTCTGATCACTTTGGTCAATTAAAATCTATTAGCAGACTCTTAAGGCTTCTTTTAATTGTGTTATATTGTCGTAATATGTAGTCTACATTGACATAAACCAAAACCTGCTAAATATCCCATGTGATCCAAAATAACAATACTAATAAAACATTTGTCTGCAGAATGTATGATTAAAAGTTGCCCCCAATTACTGTTATTTATGGTGCTTCCTCCAAAAAATGACACACATTGGTGAATAAACACATTTTCAAATGCCTGGTTTTCTCCAACCAACAACCCAAATGTAAAATAATGTTCAATTAAATATGTTATTTCACAAATAAAGCAATCAAAACCACCTCTCTTCTGTCAGAGATTCTAACATTTCTGCTCAATAAATAACAAGAACAGCACATAAACAGAGCAATTATTTAATGTTGGAGAACAGGCTCTGTGACTCAGTCCATCCTGTTGGTGGCAGCTGTTTGCTGTTTGCCGTCTTCCCACATGATTCACTTCAGTCTGTAATAGTGCCACTCTGTTTGTTCACACTGTGAATACACTAAATTATTCTATTTTGTTCCAAAGTGTGAGATCTACTTCATGGTGGAGAAATACCTACATTGTTTCAATCTTTTGTTTGCTCTCTTGGGACAGAGGATGTGGTTTCATCAAACAGATTGTTAAGTCCCTTAAGGTGAATTTGTGAACACTGGGACACATTAATTAAATCTGACTACATGTGTTACTTATTAGAGTAGTTGTACATTTATTTTAGCGCATATGTGTTGTTGTTATTATTATTATTAAGGATTGGGATTAGGGTCAATTGATCGTGCAGCTACAATGTGTGCAATATATTAGCCGACAAGTTTCCTGGGTGGGTCATAAAACTGACATCTAGAAAATGTTTTGAAACACCTGCGTTTTCATTAAATGTCCGAGTTCCCAACTTTTTTTGATCAAATCCCTGAGCGATTACATTACATTTTAACACGCGTGTGGTCGACTGTTACCACGCTGGTTCTTATAGGTGACTGACGAATAACGCAACAGTCAATTAGATTAGTAATCTGGGATATTAAAAAATGTTGCTGACTGTTTCCCTGAAGGCAGCGACAGGTGGGAGAGTGCACAGACAGCAGAGCCCAGGTTAGCTAACGTGCTAGCTGCAGTTCCTCACCTTGGTACGGTTTCATCAGCGAGTGCTCCCTCTTCAGATGCTCCGCGTTTCCGTCCGTTATGTCACAACTCACCGGGCAGAGCTGGAGCAGCAGGAAGGCGACTGTCGAGCTCAGAAATGTCACGAAGCTCCTCATTTTGGGGTCCAAACTGCTTCGGAGAGAAACTCTCACAACAAATTTCCTCTTCGAAACTCCATAAATCGAGCCCTGTCCCTCCTCTATTGTCTTCCGGGTGGAAACCATAACACGTCGAGGTTCATCGCCACATTTTCTAAACTAGGGGGACGTATTTCTCTCCAGCGCGTTTCGCAAAATAATACGCGTATAAATATAATAATTTACGCCGTAAAATGTTGTAAACTTGAAGCGATTTTACTTATTTTTATAATGAGGAAAGGTTGAGTTGTCAACGTTTCCACACGGGAGATTTTTCTGGAAGGCGGAATTTCAACGGGCCAATCAGAGACGAGCACATCGCAAATTGAGCCAATCAGGAGGGACCTGCTTTTGGGCGCTTTTTCCACAGGATGGCGACAGAAGGTAGAAAATGAAAACAGGACTGAGCGCCATACGAGACACACCTCCTCAAATGAATGAAGACAATTTAAAATAGCCTTATAAACAATAACAATATACCACAGTGAAAAAGTATTGTTTCATAGCATAAGAAATATTGTTTTATAGACAAAATAGATACTATAAAGACCCAGGAAATCTCAGGTAAAAAATAAAAAACTGATGTGTGAATATGAATGCTGAATGCCAACAACACCCTAAACAAGTTGCCTGTGCTGCATTCACAGGCAACATTCAGGGGTCTAATCATGCACAAATGGTCAAGAATTTAGAAAAACTAAAGTGTCATCTGAGGTAGGCTACTGAGAGTTTGTGTCGATCTTTAATGCAGGTGTAGAACTGTCTGAAGCTCTCACAAAATGTCTCAAATTACAAAGCTGCTTTAGAAAACCAGTCGTTCCCTCCCTTTTATCGGCAACAGGAACATTTGCTGCATGTGGGAATCTCAACATCAGGGCCAGCAGGTTCCAGATGTGCTCTGCTGTGTCTCAGCAGCTGGATATGGTTGGTTAGCCTATTATCTGACCAGTGTTTCTTCTACTCCTTTGTCCTCTCAGCATTTTTTTTTTTTTTTTTTGGAATAATGGATTTTTTTTTAACACTGTATTTAGGCCTATGTGATTATGTGCATGATGTAGCCCTGACTAGAGTTGCCACCCATCCTGTTTTTCCCAGAATTGTTGGCTTCCTGAGGAAAAAAATCTCCCAAGACACAATTTGTCCAGATTTTTGAGAAAACGTCATTTGGTTTCCTTTGTACTGTAGTCCAGAAATGATCCCATGCTTCTGCTATTTAAAAAATGTCTCTGTTTTCTTCCCGTTGATATAGCCTACATCACACATCCAGTCATCATGATGTGAGTTGACCACAGACGTAGGCTACGTGGACTACATCCAAGCCAGAATGTATGACTAGCAGTCAGCATCAGGTAGCCTATGTGTGTAAAGCGCCCATGTGCTTAAACTCCCATTTACCTCATCCCAGGAGTTTATGAGTTCAAAGTAATTCAGGAAGAACAAAACACAAATGTTGGCTGAAAGACAAAGTGTTCAACTGAGTTAGCCTAATACAACAAATTGGAAAAAATGTGAATGGAAAATATTGTAGGCTACATGTAAAAAACACACAGACACACCCCTGTCATTAAGTCTCATTGCTAAACTTTAGTAGGCTTTGGAACCAGAAATGCAGTCATTGTTATTCTCTTTGTGCGTGTCCCCCCCCTACAAATCGGAGTTCTCATAATGTTTATCCTACAAAAAGGCATTGTTGGCTTAGTTATGTTATTTTCTAAACCTGTGTATGTTGTTGACATTTAGCAGTATATCTACAAAATGCTTTATTAACCCAATGTTAATGAAATGTGGCAGAGGACAAGAAACCAGCAGTCTCACATCTTCGCTGTTTATTTCTGACCTGTAACAGTCACATGATTGATGGAAACATGATGCATGTGCTTTATATTAGATGGTTTGGAGCTACTTGTACTCTTAATCAATGGAGTAGTCCTTTGACAATGAAGACAGAAAACCTTTTATTCAGATCTGAATCAGCCAGTCTTGTTTTCAGAGATGCCAACAAGTCGTCTCAAAGGTTGTGTAACTGTCACACACTGCCGGCGTCCCCTTCCCTTCCCTTCCCTTCCCTCCTCTCATGGATGACAACACAACCTACTGACTGATGTGTGTTAAGTGAATCAGGCAGCTGAATTACTCTGATTTACTCGACACACATGACATGTTCCTGCAGCGCCAGCAAACTGACAGTCATGTGCACGCAGCAAGATGCCTGTACACACACAAGTAAACAAGGCAGGAGGAGCACACACACACAGCACATTCACACCAGCAAAGCTGTACAGGCATCCAGAATAAATACATATGCACAAAACACACACATGTGCAGGTCCAAGGACAAACAGGAACTGAAACAAATCCTTCTACATCTGCATCATCCCCGTCTCCACATAGGAGACTCAATTCAATTAAGTGAGAAGTCCAACTTTAGATTTTTCTGTCTGGCTCTCTCCACCTGATTCACGACATAAATGTCATTGCTGCTCCTCTGCCAGCACCATGACTCACCAGTCTGCAGGAAAAAAACAAAGAAACACAACAATAAACCAGGCATTTAACAGTGAACTCTGCTGATTTTATTGGGCTGGAACAGATGTGGAGGACAGATCTGCTACATGAGAGAGACGTGGGAGTTCAGTGACACGTTATGCATTAGAGCACCACAGCTTCACTGTGAGCTACAAAACATCATTTTCCATCAATATTTCATTGTTATGCAACAGCAGCACACATCAGACAAATGACTGGTGTTGTACACATAACATGTACAGGCGATACACCATGTGCTCATGTAAGTGGGCAGCGTTTTGGTGTCTGGTGCTGAGTGCACAGCGCAAACACTTTGCTGTTATTTCTGCAACATAGTGTTGTGGACTGCATTATCAAGGTCTTGGTCTCAGTCTCGAAGCTGGACTCCAGATTTTTTCTCAAGACCAGTCAAGACCACAGCTGCAGTGACATCTTTTTTTTTGTACAAAGTTTGGTGCTGCACTGAGCATTATGTGGCTATGAGTGGCTCTTTCGATCACGGTTGGCTGGTGGAGAAATAGACCAGCAGTGTTTTTCTATCTGGCTGTCTGTGCTGAAATTGCTACAATTAAAGAAGTTTGCAGTCGGCAAACTTTGATCTCTCCAAGGGGGGCTCTCCTCGGTCTCATGGTGCGTTAGACCATGGGGTTAAACTTGCACCAGAATATCCCTTTAAGAGTCATGATCCAAATATCATACTCTGGATCCTATTAAATGGCAGTGTATCTTGTCCGGTTTTTGTGGTAAGCAGCACTAAATGAGCAGGGCCGTTGCTATGAATTCTGGGCCCCCTTAAAGAATACTAAAGTGGGCCCCTCCCCCTAACTTTTCCTTTTTTTTTCTTAGGCCCCGTCCAGACGAATACACGGCTTCACCGAATCCGATCTTTTTCTTAATCGTTTTGAAAAAAATCTCCGTAAACACGGCATCGTTTTCAGAAATACCTGCGTCCACATGGATCCAGTGAAAACGACCCAAAACGCTGTAGTACATGCTCCAGGCGTGTGTGGAGCGGGTGGAGTGTGTATGTCGCTGTAGCGCTGCCACACATAAACACTTAAGACAGAGAAGAAGACGGCAAGTCCCCGCTGTAATTCAATAAAAGAAGAAGTCCCCCGCTGTATTCAAACTCAAACATGGGATTAAATGTTGACAGGGAGTCGTGTCAGAGTAAATATGACGATCAGTGATGATTAAACAGGCGCGATTCAGCCGCAGCAGCAACCCGACGGCAGTCGGCTGTTGTTGTTGTTACGTTACGTCCATAGACTGTCAGTGTGCAGCAGCTGCTGCAGCGGTGTGTGTGTGTGTCTCAGGTTACAGGTAGAGCGGCAGGGGGCATGATGACATAATCGTTTCTGAAAAAATCCGTATTGGCCGTCCAGACGAAAACGCTGGGGCAGCGTTTTCAAATTTTCCCACTCTGGGACCCGTTTTCAAAAAATACCGTTTTCACCCCCCGAAAACGCCGGATCCGTGTGGACGCGAGGCCAATCCGATAAAGTATTTATCCGGATTCGAAAAAAACGGATTCGTCTGGACGGGGCCTTAGACTACATATGTATTATCGTTTTTTATTTAGCCTTCTTTGTTTTGATGCTAATGCAGCATTACACTGCAAAAACTCAAGTATCTTAGCAAGAATATTTATCTTATTTCTAGTCAAAATGTCATTTCTAGTCAAAACAAATCTCATTATACTTAAAATAAGACACATCATATTAAAAGTAGCTTGTTTTTAGATACTTTTTACTTCTTTCAAGCAGATTTTCACTTGGAATAAGTAGAAAAAATCTGATAGTGGAGCAAGTTTTTCTTATTACAAGCACAAACTTAAAGTTAATTTTTAGGTGATGAGTCTTATTTTAAGTGGAAAAGAGATTAGTTTTGACTAGAAATGAGACATTTGGACAAGAAATAAGACAAATATTCTTGGAAAGATGTTGAGTTTTTACAGTGTAGCTATATGAGTATTAGTCAGGGTCTTACGCAGAATAAATCAGTCATACAAAGATTAGACTACTGGGGTTTTTTATGGGCCGCACTGGGCGCTGGGCCCCTAGAATTATCATCACCTTTCTCCCCTATACAACGGCCCTGTAAATGAGTCACGTTACCTAAAGACAAAATACGTTGTGTCTTAAACAACACTGTCAGTCAAATTCACTTCAAAAAGGTTGAGTGTTTTGTCTGCTTTATTTTGAAAATCCCTTGTGTCTCCTTCCTGCCCTCTTGTGTTTCCCACCCGCTATCAGCAACACCTGCCCCGCCCTAATGTGTTGCACCGGTGTCTCACTGTCTCCCCAGTGTCAATGTACATATATACACCCCTCCTGTCTGTCTCATCCACCTCGTCTTGCTCGTCTTCCTCCCTGTGCTGTTCCCCTCCTTTCCTGTTTATTGTGAGTTCTTGGTTTTGTCCTCTTCTTTTTTTTCTCTGATTCACGTGTGATAGTTTGTTGTTTCACTCTTGAAATCCCCCCCCCCGTATTTCTACAGAAAACGTTGTGGGAAAATTGGTTATATGAAATACACGCTAACTGTTTAGTGTTTAGTGTTATCTGGCCCCATCTGATCCACATGTTTGATGTCATCTACACAGATGTAAAACTGTTACAAAACCTCAACAACATATTAGGGTCATTTATCAACAGCTGGGTCCCCCACCCTCACCCCCCTGGGACAAGTTCACTGGGAAAAATGAAAAAATGTGGATGCCACGAAATACCACATGTGGGAAGAAGACACGCTGTCACCCACCCCCTGAGAAACCAGTGGTAATAGTTCCCCTGAGTGAAAGGTTTAAAGAGAAGACCAATGGATGGCGATGACTACTGCAGGCTGTCCCCTGTTCCCTGTTAAATCCTGGAAATGTAGGAGTCATATTATTCGAGAGAAAATGGCTGGAGCGAGTGACGTTATCATATACCCAACAGTCGTAACATTTTGCAGAAATTTGTGACTCATCTTTCTTAGGAATATTGTTCTTTTTATTTGTATTTATTTTATTTAACAGTTGTCTGCTGCAGCACTGTAAATTTCCTCCATTGTTGGATGAACATAGACTTATCTTATCTTTCATTAAAGCAGTACTAAAGAACTTTCATTTTTGGTTGAGTTTGGCGGTGCCAGTGGCCCAAAGTGGTAGTGTTTTGCCTGAAGGGAGACTCCATTTCCCATGAGCACCAGCACGTAGCGCCGTAAACATCCTGATCTCCCGGTGCATGGAAATTAACAGAAGACGTCCAAACTAAGTTTCTGTTTCCAGCGGATCATTTCACAGTAAACACATATACGCAATCCGACGGAAAGGTGCCGCATTGCCTGCTCCCTCCTCGACGTGACACGTGAAAGTGAAACTTAAGTGAGAGCCGGGTTCCTACCATGCTCCTCAAAGCTGCTTAGTGCCAGAGAAAGCGATACAGACCCCCTCAGGCCATGACAGAGGTGTCATTCAACCTGTTGTGAGTCAATGTATCATCAGAAAAGTTATGAAAATATTATATGAAGGTTGAAAAGTTACTTAGTGTTGGTTTAATACTGTTATGTTGATGCTGTCATCTCATTCCTAGAAGGAAACACTGTTGTATTTTTATTTAGGCGTGCAAATCAATGAACTGATCGAAAAGCACTAACAATGTTGTGATGTTTCCAGGTGCAGAGGGAGCGACCGGCCAAAAGAGCTTCGATGAACATTTGCACAGAAAAACGTCAGAAAACGTAAAGAGCAGGAAAAGCTGGAGTGGATCACAAAGCAGAGATGAAACAGCAGCAGAGATCAAAGACAGCGCTGTTAGTATAAGAGCACAAAGGAAAGTAAGAATGAAATGGAGCAAAGTGAAAAGTAACATGACAAATGCTAATAAATAAATAAATAAATACAGAAAAAAAGGAGCAAAGACTCAAAAAGTGAAGTTAAAAGGGGTTGTGGTATTTTCGGCAGCACCCTGGAGCATTTCCAGGTCATTGCATCTGACTGAGGTGATGAGAGGATGATGACAGATGAAGGTGAGGCAATAAAGCAGCCTCCCTCCCTCCTGCTGCCGGCGTCCCTCATGTCTGGAGCCAGGTGACGTTCATACTACACTGTCCTCCCCACACACCTGGTGAGGGTTCAAGTGGCAGGTTTGTGTTCAGACAAAAGAGACACGTCCCTTTAGAAGAGGACAGAGTTGTCTCTCCTGATACTCCAATGAACATATTCTCATTATGTTTGGAGTGAAGTCTCATTATTGTTTATTTATGAGTTTATTTATCAGGGACAATACAATGTCGGCACCGTCACGTCTAATTATAGAGTTTAACTGATGCAGTGTATACAGCTCCACAGACAGGGGGCTAATTAGCAGAGCTTGTCCCTGTTTGGGATTTTTTAGGAAAGGACTCACATGATGCCACTCTGTAAAATAGACTGATGATTAAAACAGACACAGATTGATAATAATGACTGAGAAAAAATAACAACAATTTGTCCTCCTATGTAAAACATGGAACAGATGTGTCTTTGTTTAAAACTGTAGTTTAGTATTTGGAGCTTTTTAAAGAGTCAAATCATTTTTTTTTTCTTTTTAATTCTCAAATGTGACCTGAGGAGATATAACTACGTTAATATTGTTGTGACAATGACAGCAAAGGTCATCATCAGCAGCAGCAGCAGCATGTTGAGAAGGAAGGACTCTAACCCAAGTCATGACCTTTTCTTTTCTTAAACCTAACTGTGTGATTATGCGTGTTATTATACTGACTCCAGTCTGAACAAGTGATCAATAATGTTCGTAAGTGAGACCCAATTTCCGTCTCACTTTCAACATAAGTCAAGTGTAAACTGCATGAACTAAAGATGCAAGACACGCCTGAAAATGCACACCTTGCACCATCTTCTACCACACTAGTGTATTTATGATGCAAAATCATCATCTCACTGTTTAATAATCAAGAAAACACTTTGTTTTTAAGACACAGACTCAGATATTTTCACTTAATTTTATGTTTTACATAAGTATTAACCAAAAAACTATAGCAGCAGATTTGACTCTTAAATGACTTCAATTATGAGGCTGATTAAAATTGAAACAGTTTTCTACTTTGCTTTGATGTGCTGCTTTTTCTGCAAATGTCTCATGTTTTATTCATCCTCTAAGGGGATACTTCAACATTTTTGGCAAATTGGCCTATTGCCATAATTCCTAGTCATAACAGTAGGTTAGTAAACAACAACTCCAAAACCAATACGCTATGGAGGCTAATGGGATTTCTTGGTTTCCCTCATCAAACTCATCAAATACACTATCCAACAACTCCAAAACGCTCTGTTGGACAAGTTGTGACCTGCACATTCATCACGCTATGAGATAATAACTGAATGTTACGAGACAGAGTTGTTTTAGAGGTAAATTCATGCAAAACCGCTGATGTGCGTTGCCTTCAAGGACAGTTTTGTAGTAATGTTCTGTTATTATCTCATAGCGTGATGAATGTGCAGGTCACAACTTGTCCACCAGAGCATTTTGGAGTTGTTGGATTGTGTATTTGATGAGTTTGATGAGGGAAACCAAGAAATCCCATTAGCCTCCGTAGTGTAGCTCTGAGCAGCTCGCGGCTCTGCTCCGTCGTTCTAAAAATAGCTTGCACCGACAATTAAAGGTAACGAACCTACCGCTATGACTATAGGGATTGTGGCAATGGGTCAATTTGCCAAAATGTTGAACTATCCCTTTAAATGTTTTACACCACTTTTGCAAATAAAAGACTAAAAAAGAAAAAGTGAAGAGTTCCTACTTTAAATTGGATCTGCATGGGGTGTTTTCATGGCACAAATCTTCGTAAATGTAAGAGGAGAGGTGGAGAGAAGGAGCTGGAAGATTAGAGGGTTTATCCCGTCTGCAGGGAGACAGGATGAGTCGTCCTTTGACGTTGAATGTGCACAAAGCAGCAGGTTAATAAGGAAGAGGGCGAGACGCCGGAGACAGATTCCACAGAGTGAAGCCTCATCAGTCGAACGCTTAAGGTTCACACGTTGGAGAGGAAACAGGGAGGATCACTTCTGACTTCAGAGTCTGAGGAGTCGCCTGTGATCTGCTGCGGGCCTCATGTCGAATGTTTTCAGAGCTCTTTGTCTTTGTGTCTGCAGCTGTTAAAAGAAACATGGAGCTCGGTCTTAGTTAATAATGAGGGTAGGTGATGATATCTCTATATAAATGGAGATGCTCTCACCACTGACAGAGAGGAAGTGTCTCTGTTTTCTAAAGGTTAAAGCTGATTCATTCAACTTTGTATTTATACCCACCAGTCTCAGGACAGTAAATGTCACTCATCCTTCTCTCAGCCGCTGGACGTCTTTGTATATGGACGTGTTGTTTTCATCTGCCAAAAATAACTGCACTAAAGAAAAGATTTTTAAGATCATATCTACAGCAAAGCCAGTCAAAGGCCTCACTCTCAAATTAGTTTTATTTCATGCTTCCATCTAAGTTGAGAGCTGAGAAATAAAGGTCTTAGTGAACATCAGGTTTTCTCTGAGGCTTCAGAGGCCTCGGGACTCAACGGGTTAAAGTGCAGCAATGTTTTCAAAAATTAATGTCATGAATTGTTTTTGTTCATTAGTTCACCTCCTGCACAATTAAAACAGAGTCCTCAGCCTCAGGGCTCAGTGGGGGTTCAGTTTAGCTGATGACAGGTTGATATTTAATTATAATAAAATATGAACAATAAGAGCAATAATAAATGCTTCTTTCTATTATTTTAAAGGTTCATGAGGCAAGAAATGCACATGCGTTTTAAGTTTTTTACTGCTAATGGGCGATGAAGCGTTCAAAACCAAAAAGAATGAGCCCACTCGCGTATCTCTCCATTGCCTTGAACAGGCTGTGTGCTGCATAATCCGCTGTCCGCGGATGTGACGTCAAATGACGCTGCATGCGCGTCCTCGACAGCTTCGGCTTTCCACCGCTTGCGACTAGCGGTCGGCGGATGTCTTGCAGCCTGAACAGTTATGTGAGCAGCGAGTAGAGAAATAAGGTCACTTTCTTACATTTTAATATTTTTTCATGCGAGAAAGTGACAGTTTAGAGTCCCAATCTGTTGTCAGTTTATCCAAATAACGTCTGTAAGTAGGTTTGCTCCGACGTTTTTCGGAGGAGTGCAGAGCCACACACGCAGCAGCAGCAGCGGCTCGTCACAGAGGCTGCAGCCGGGGAGCTGAGCTCATCGGCCGGGCAACAGCTGTCCTCCTCCCAGGGAAGAAAACCAGCCCAGTAACTTCCCCACAGGTTTTAGCATAGACTGTAAAAAGAGGTTTTTAGAGGTTTTCTGCCGGCTGGTTGAATTGTTTTTAGGAGATAAATGCTGGTCTCATTGATGAAATCTAACAGTGGCACTGTGGCAGTCGCATTAGTTCATTTGAATGAAAAGTGAAGCAGGTGTGTGTGAGCAGCGCAGCCTTGGGGCTCTGTACGTACAAAAATCACCATATTTAGGCTACTTCAATAAATAAATAAATAAATAGTTTTACAATGAGCCGATTGATTCATCCGCGGCCAGTTTATCCAAACAACGCCTGTAAGGAAATTCTCCGACGTGTTCGGAGAAGTGCAGAGCCACTAGAGCAGCCGAGCGGCACCAGCGGCTCACAGAGGCGGCGGCGGCGGCCGGTGTGCTGACCTGATGCCTGGGCGGTCAACCTCCGGGTGTCGCGGTAAATTGAGCACTGTACGCGGGGCATGGCGCATTTACTGTTTATTAACAGCCAAGCGCGACGTGTGTGTGTGTCGTGAGAGAGACAGCAGGTAGAGGGGCTGACTGGCAGAGATGAGAGAGTGAAAGCTGTTCTTTTTTTCTGTGAGAGACTGCTGCGGCGGACCCAAACGAAACTGTGGCGGCTGATTAATGGAAAACACTGGTATAGTAACGTTATGCCGTGACAGTGTCACTGTCACATCATCAGCTGCACTGCTAACCCTGATCTTGCCTCAAGCTCCTTTAATTACAAGTTTGACAAATTAATTTCTGTTAAATATGAAGTGGTGCAATATTATTGGAGTTTATATTATTTCTTTGTCTCTATTATATAATGTAATTGTCAGTTGCAGTATTTAATTATTTAATATAGAAAAGGTGTGGGTGCAATATTTATTTTGCAGATGATAAGAAGTTTGGACCTGAACATCCAGACTCCAACACACAGGACGTGTCATGTACAACCTCTCTGGTTCCCACCTGCTGTTGTTTGCAGGGGGACAGGTTTGAATGTGACAGACGGTGAGCTACACGTCCTGCTGAACGAGCAGAATTAGATTGCAGCTGAAAAAATGAAACAGAAAATGAATCTGAAACGGAAACCTCCTCCACTGTATGTGCAAACAACAACAATGAACACACACGCATCCTCACTGACACTAGAAAACAAAGGCCATGAGATGAGTCAGACACACACACACACACTACACACACACATACATGACAGTTGAAGCTCAGTTTACGACGGCATCCTGGTATTTGACCTTTTCTGGTTCAAGCTCCACTTTGCATGTTCGCCGTCATCCATCAGCGGCCGACAGCTATAAACACTGAGGACTATCTCCCTGCAGCAGGGACCTGGCATCACAGCACGTAGCTGGCTTTGGCTTCAGTGTGTGTATGTGTGTGTGTGTAGGCCTAAAGGTGACAGAGGTTCGAATCCCCTCACCGAGGCCAAGAGACAAAGAAATGTTATCAAAGCTGGACAGACGGACTGAGCTCAGGGTGGAGACAAAGACAGAGCTGAGGAGGAGGAGGAGGAGGAGAAGAAAGGGACGCAGAGAAACCAGGAGGAGTTCAGTGTTTCAGCATCAGAGCTGAAGAGTGAGTGAAGAGTGAAGAGTCATTGACAAAATCATCAGGCTCTGTGTCTCACAGTGCTGTGGACATAAACACCACAATACGACTCTTCAGACAGACCAAAGCAGAGATGTTTGATCCTGTTTCATGTGCGCAGGAGCACGACAGCTTCAGATCATCTGCAGTCTGTGATGTGTGTGTCTAGTTTGTCTTGTTGCATCCACAGGGGACAGATTCATTCAGAGCACGACCACACAGCCTCCGACCGCTCCAACGTCAGAGTAAGATTTGAGGACAACACAGTGGAGGTGGAGCTGATTGATAAAATAAAACATCTCCAACACAGTGGAGCAGCAGACAACACAGAGATGCACCTGGGACTAAAAAAAAGTACAGATAAAAACATTTAAAAAAAACAACTAATTATTATTCTTTTTAAAATTACAATTAAAAACACCACACACAATCTTAAACAACTGTATTCTTTACTTTCACTTTCTTGAATATAAATCAAGTTCAATTCAAAAATGCAGCATATGAAAATATCTGAGCTGGCGCATCTTGATTGATGAGTCGCCAGGAATTTGTGAACCAAAAAAAGTTTTTTTTTTTTTTAACAAACTTTATTATCATATTTGAGACATTACAACATGACATCATACAAACATGAAACAGCACTGAAGTACAGGGAGTGCTTAATTGCATGATACATATATAATTGCATTGCCTTACATATAGCAGAGCTTGACAATAATAAATAAATAAAATAAAAATACAATGTTTCAGGATGAGTAAGAATAGTTGAGCCAAAAAAGGTTGTAGTTGTTGTTTCAGGGAAACATTACATCACTGTGGTTTCTGCTGCATAACACTAACACTAAAGGACAGTTTATCTTGGGGGTGGGTTCAGATCATTTATCTTTCAGATTCAGATCATTTTGTTGACTCATCAGCCCTTGCAGTTGATTGGTTGATCTGGGACACCTGTAGTGTGTCTGTTTTTACCTGACTCAGCAGAACCTCATGACTCATCTGTCTCCTTGACTTCGTTATTGGGAGTTTAATCTGCGTCTTCAGGGGGTTGATTGGAAAAATTCACATCTGTCAGACTCACTGTCCTCTGCAGTGACAACACATACACACACAATGCCCCTTGATTTTCAGGTTAATAGACATCATGTTGTTTCCTGAGACAACTTTTTCCTTCTCCAAGTTGTGTTTTTTTTAAATTAAATTTGACTTCAGTATCGAAGATCAGACTCTCCATGGGTAAAATTAATCCATCGGATTAATTTAACAGCTAGGCCTATTGCCTTTGTCGTGATTAGAGATTTCACATCCCGCTTCTGCAATCAGACCACACAGCCGACCGACACCTCCAGCTCCCTTTTTTTTCCCACAGGGATGAGTGATCACGGGTTTCGAGTATGGAGAGATTACAGCGGGTGGTTTCCTCTCTTTTCGTCTTAATTAATAAGAGGTTTTGTTCTGAGTCCGGCTCATTAAACCTTCACAGCTGAAGCTTCTGGTTCTGTGGAGTTCTGGAGGCCGAGAAGGTCGGTGTGATGTGATGTGAGGAGGAGGATAATGATAATCAGTAGATTTTACGTCTCTGTGCTTCAGATTGAAAATCAGTGTTGGAAACTGCAGACGTTTAAAAAGTACGAGGGTTAAAATGTGACGTGTGTGATTCTGAATGAGAGACTTAAAAGTGTCTCATCCTCTTGTGTCTTCATCATTCATTTTTTTTCCTCCACAAAAAAGTTTTTGGAACTGTTTTGGAAACTTTTAGAAAATTAATACAGAATTTATGGCTATATAATACTTACACTAACATATACATAATTACTTTAATATGCCCTTATTGATATGAATGGAGTGAGCATTAAAATCATTAATGTGCATATAACAAGTTCCGTCTTCCACCTTTACATCTTCACATGATGGAACCTCTGTGCTGGTGAAGTCAACAGGAAGTTAAACCCTTTCAGCCTTCTTTATTTTAAGCAACAAAACAATTTCACATGAAAATAACACACAAATGAACATTTAATCAACTAAGTGGAGATTTTTTCTATGGATAAATTTACCACCTGGCTGCACAAACACCTCCAGTCGTACAATAACCAGGATCTCATCCTGAGAGCTTCAGGTCTGGATCGTGGCACCAGCGGTTCCTCTGGCTGGTCCATGGTTCTGGTTCTGGTTCTGGTTCTGGTTCTGGTTCTGGTTCTGGTTCTGGATCTGGATCTGGTTCTGGTTCTGGATCTGGTTCTGGTTCTACAGGACAAGTTGGACAGGTCCTGGTTAGAGTGAGCAGGGAAGAACATCACTCATGTCTCCAACAACACTGAGACCTTCCTTGACCCCCAATGTAATGTTCCTATCATCCATCCAGACAGCGCCATGACAACCCACATGTCATCCTTTCACTTTTATGGCAACGGCAGAATCGGTGTGAGTGTGAAGGCCGTTGTTTTTAAAGGTTGTTTAAAAGAAAAGGAAGGAAGAAAGAAATGCTTTAATGTGGCGGCGGAGATGTTTTACATTGCTTTTATGATTGAATACTCTTCATGTTTACAGCTGAATAATGATAATAAAGACACTGGAGAGGAATTCATTTTATGCATTTTATGTATTTAGAAGAATATGTTCAACGTGCAGAGTGTTGAAAGCAGATGAAGCAAGGTCGTAGGTCACTTTGTCTTTATGTGGAAAATATGAAAACCTGCATTTTATCTCGTAGAATAAAGAAATAGGATGTAACACACACACACACACACACACACACACACACACACACACACACACACACACACACACACACATACACACACACACACACAGTATAAAAACCTTAAAACCTTTATGTTTTCCTAGGCCTTTAAATGTCCCTGATGGTCTCAAGTGTGTGTCCTTTTTCTTTTTTCTAAATTCTTCTGGCTGTGCCAGCCATGGCTATTTTGTGCAGCACTTTGTTTGTAATTTTGTGTTCACTGAACTGTACAGCACTTTGGTCAACTTTGATTGTTTTTAAATGTGCTTTATAAATAAACTGATTTGATTTGATTTGATTTAATGCAGAAGAAAATACTTTGCTGCTGAGCATTTATCTTAGCAAGCATCAGAGTGGAACAAATAAAGAAACAAACAAATTGCGAACAGCCAAAACATTATACAGCCTCTGTTTCTTTATTAATTGTCTTAAATGTATAACTTCAAATAGCATCTGGTTGTGTTTTAATAGATTTTCCCCCCTGAGCACAAACACTGTTCCCTGCAGTTTACCACAGAGCTAAATTGTCTCAGAGTAATTAAGAACCAAAGAACTGGATTACAGTTTTTTTTGATCGTGATTTTAATCCAGATTTTTTAAGTGAATTGTGTTTTGTTTTTGTTTTACTCAAAATAAATTTCTGCTTTTTTCATAATTAACTCCACCTATGATAAGGCAGGGACCATCGTTTCAATTTCTCCTCCACCTGCATGGACACAGTGACTAATTGTTTTTCTTAATAAACTCTGACATGACAGAGTCTCATATTTTGAGTGTGTGTTGTCATCATCACTGTGGACTGATTTAATCTTCTTCGCAGCCAAGCAAAAATTATAACATAACTATTTTTGCCTAATTGCTTCTCAATAAATAAACAAATATCAAAAATACAAAGTTAATAGTGAAAAACAGCAGACACTTGATTATTGATGTGAGTTTTTCAGAGGCAGCACCAGTTCATAAAAACTGATCACTTACATGTTGTCACTGAAGCCGAGAGCTGACAATACCGACGATGAATCACACAGCTGTCCGTGATGCGTTCAGGTTCGTGTAAAGTTTGCGGCCTTGCAGTCTCATTCAGATCTGATTATGAGAATTTTTCTATTCTTCATCAACAACGTGGTTTCAGAGCTCGGTTGGAGTCTTCATTTTAATTTTACTTCAGCTCCATGCACTCACCCACCTGCACACGTCCACACACACTCTGAGTGCTCTCAGCTGCACTAATCATTCCTCCTCTCCAGCTCTTACAGTTTCACTCCTCTGTCTGAGAGGTAACGTCTTCATTTTGTGCCAAAAAACCCAGAATTTACCCAAATCAAACACTCACAGAGACCGGCCTGCACCTGCTTGAATCTAACACACACACAGACACACACACTGGATCCATTATCATTTGCACTTCATCTTGGCCACATCAGAATACATTTACTCCAAAAGAAACAAAAAAAAAGAGTGTAAATGTGTCCATGACGCATTTGTGATGTCAACAGGACAAATATTGAGATGGTGTAAAAGCATTTGGGTCTGAACCTGTGACTGGTTTTCACACAACATCACTGGTCCGACCTCCAGGTCCCTGTTGTGTGTGAGGGGACCGGAAAAATACATCTCATTCACATGTGAGTGTGAGCTGAGTGAATATTTCTGCCGTGTTTTTAACAAACGGCTTCAGGTGCGTCATCATCATCATCATCATCATCACCTCATTCTGGAGTTTAAATGAAAGTGTCTTAAATCTCATTTAGGTCTTATCCACGTTATAAGACAAGTGTAAATAGGAGCTTTATTGTAAGACCTGATCCATGCTGTCAAACACCAGACTAGATCCTGATGTGAGACATCAGACCTCAGACCTCAGTTTTTTTCTCTTTACGTAATTGCATTATTGCCTTTATTTTGCCATTATTTGGATAAGACAGAGGAGAGAGACAAGAAAGTTAGGAGACAGAGAGTATCTGCAGTTGTTTTCGAGGTAAATGCAGAGACGGCTACTGAAAAACTGCGGGAACGCGCATCAGCGGTTTTGCATGAATTTACCTCTAAACCAACTCTGTCTCGTAACATTCCGTTATTATCTCATAGCGTGGTGAATGTGCAGGTTACAACTTGTCCACTAGAGCGTTTTGGAGTTGTTGGATTGTGTATTTGATGAGTTTGATGAGGGAAACCAAGAAATCCCATGAGCCTCCGTAGCGTGAGCAGCTCGTGGCTCTGCTCCACCGTTCTAAAAATAGCTTGCACCTACAAATAAAGGTAACGAACCTACTGCTATGACTATAGCGATTATGGCAATGGGCCAATTTGCCCAAAATGTTAACCTTTCCCTTTAAATCACACATTGTTTTGGCATGGTTCTCGATAGTGAACCAAAGGCTTTCAACAGCAAAGCTCCATGTTGTTGTTCTCGCTCCTCACTTCTTCTTCTTCTTCTTCTTCTCCACATTTGGACATGGTGTCTAATATAAACACACATAGAAGACAGAGAACAGGTTGTATGTTTATCCCACTCTAATTGTTCTCTGCATCTTTTTTTAAACACACACGTAGGCTGTGTAATTACCGTCGCTGTCACCCGGGGTGGCGTTTTATCAGTTGACCTGAAGCAGCAGCTGCGAGGAAGGAAAACAGTCGGTGTTTAAACGACTCTGTGACTTCCACCGTCACAAAAAGGTGTCGACGCCGTTTCAAAATGACTGACGGCATCAAATGGAGGCAATAACCCGCTGATGTAAGAGGGAGCAAGGAGAGAAGAGCTGGGAAATTAAAAAAACAACATTACTGAGAGAGTTACATAAATGAAATGTGAAGAGCATCTGTCTTCATCGATCGGATTCCATCACGCATGGATTGACGCACGATCGATGGATAGATTGATGGACGGACGGATGTGTAGATTAACAGATAACAGCAGCAGCATCATCGCCCCCGTGTTCCTGTCGCATTCACACCATCCTGCAGTCCTCTGGGCACCGATCAATAATTATCACTGATAGGTTGGTGGATTGATTCGACCCCTAGGGCACTTTCCATGGCGCTGTGAGGCCTTCAGGGCTCAGAGAGCGCAGCGCACTGACATAACCACACTGATCGCTGTCGCCATGTACGCAACACAGCTTCAGAACAAAGACAGGAGGAGCACAAACGTGACAAAGACACCAATCACTACTTTTCTATTTATTTAATTGATCTGACTCTATCTAGGATTAATGATCAGGCCTTGCTCGCTCTAACAAAACGTGTCGCTCACACACAGACACACACACACACACACAGCTTTCTAGCCATGAGCTTGTGAGGATATTGGGTTTGAACCTGGCGACACCATCCCTGTGTGGAGTCTTTACATTTTCCGAACACATGCTGATTCGTTTGGTGGCTATAAATAAACCTGTAGGTGTGAATATGAGTGTGAACCGTTGTTTGTCTCCACGCGTCCACCCCGTGATGGACGGACAGTCTGTCCTGGGTGTAGCCGGCGTCACCTCCCTCCCTCCATGACCTTCAGAGGACAGGTGGTAGTGGTGGTGGTGTAGTTAAAGGGATAGTTCAACATTTTGGCAAAGTGGCCCATTGCCATAATCCCTATTCTTAGGAGTAGGTTCGAGTTAGGTTCGTTTTTGAGGTAAATTTATGCAAAACAGCTGATGCGCGTCCTCGTTGGCGGCCGTTTTTCATCAAGCAGTCTCATGTATTTGATGAGTTTGATGAGGTAAACCAAGAAATCCCATGAGCCTCCGTAGCGTAGCTCTGAGCAGATCACGGCTCTGCTCCGCCATTCTAAAAATAGCTTGCACTGACTATTAAAGGTAACAAACCTACTGCTATGACTATAGGCATTATGGCAATGGGCAAATTTGCCAAAATGTTGAACTATCCCTTTAAGACAGTCCTGTTGTATTTCAACTGCATTTTGTATTTTAAGCAACACTACATAAATGGGATATGTTGTTATCATATATATACATTCTCTAGACAGATGAAAATATATGTTTGTGAGCTATATGATAAAATCTGTATGGACCATCAATTAAAATCCATATTATGATTTTTTTCATTCTCTCTCTCTCTCTGGTTTTGTTTTTGGTCTGAAGCCACTCCCGACATCTCTTGGCTCCACATCAAAGTTTTTGATTTTCATCCTGATCTGAGGCCACGTGTGATTTTTTCCTCGTGACCCTCTGCGACAACCTTGTTCCTGAAGCCAAGTGACATCAGCACAGTGAGACACTGCTTCGCCATATGGACGGTGTCGTGTGCCAGGTGATGTTGTGATGGGTGTGGCGTGACGTCGCTCACACGGAGCACCTGGAAAAAACATTTTTTTGTTTTTGTTTTAATCCTCTCAGTCCTTCCAGAGTCTCCGGCCTCCTCCTGTCTTCAGTTGATAATGGTGATGGGACTGTTCATCATGATGCTTTCGACCACTCAGTACTATACAACACTCATCATACGTCCTGTTTATAAAGGCTGGATGATCCTCTCTTCATCTGGGATTTGCATACTGATTTGTGCATTTATATAAACTCTCACATCCATGTTAGTTTGGTCTGAACTGCTGCAGCTGTTTTTCCTTTGTCCACCTGTAGCTCATTTCATTTTTCAACTCTTAAAGAGGAACTAAGCAGGATTTCTCCCGTGGCTATGCTACATTTATACCTTAATCAAAAAGCTACGGAGTAATTGTGATCGTTAACGACTTGTGAGGAACTAAGCAGGATTTCTCCCGTGGCTATGCTACATTTATACCTTAATCAAAAAGCTACGGAGTAATTGTGATCGTTAACGACTTGTGACTTGTACGAGTGAGAACGGAGGCTCTCTGTCTTCCACCTGGCGTCTCATGGCTGCAGCGGAAAAGCGAGCGGACTTGCATAGTTCTCCTTTAACCTCTGACCTTTAACTTCTTTTTCTGCCTGTTTTAACTGATTCTGGTCATTACATGATTTATTTATCATAAACCTGATGCGCATGTGTTTGGAAATGTAGAAACGCCACAGGGAGTTACCGATCCTAAAGGAAACAGTAAAGCGTTTCATCATTAACTTTGACAGCAAAGTGAAGCCTGCAGGTAAAGTGGAAACACAACAAAGAGCAGATGAAGTTGTGTATGGATGTGATAGATTTCACTGTGGTTGCAGGTGATTACCCAGACATCTCACTGTGTATGACAAATACCCATAAGCCCCTCTGCCAAGCTCCTGAAGAGAAATGGAGGAAGAAGAAAAAGAGGGAAACATGAAAAAACTGGACTAAGGTATGAGAGAAGACAGGAGGAAAGAGAAGGATGGATGAGAGAGGAGGAAAGAAGAATGATGACAAGGTGGATTGGTCGCACTGCACGCGGAAGCTGCGCGCGTCTCGGGCACTTAGGTGGTCGCACTGGGAGCGTACTTTTCCTCCTCTCTCCGCGCCCGTCAGACATCGACTGCAGTCTCCCATACTCGTTTTCACTCGGTTTTTCACACACACATGTCATTTTAAACATGTGTGTGTGTGTCTCGTGTGCAGACGCAACTGACAAATATTTAGGCTATAGACGGACAAGCAACAACTTAATTAATCATCATTTTATTTATTTTATTTTGAAAATTGACCGGATTCTCTCGCCTTTTCTGTGCCCGACTTCCTGTCTGGTACGATCTGGTCTATCCAGCTTGACAGATGGCGCTCGCGGCGCGCGTGAAAAATAGAAAAGAACCGATCTGAAGCGCTGCAGGCGCACGCACTGCGCTCCAGAGCGCGAGATGTGTGACCAGGCAGACCGGTTAATATGTGCGCCTATCTGAAACTGCCTCCGCTCCAGGGTGCTGCGGTTCGGTTCCGCGTCCAGTGCGATCAGGCTGTAAGTGATGGCATCAATCAGTCGGGTCAAACATTTTACGACAGTGAAACCTGCAAAGATGAAGTTTTATGGACTTGTTTTATGTTCATGTCACTTCTTGTCTTTTCTTTACTTTACTTTCTTGTTCTTTCTCCTGCAGCGTTGAAGAGTAAATGTCAGTTCACTGTCTCACAGAGCCGTCACCGCCTGTGATGAACAACCTCTGTCTCCCCTCATTTCTGTCTCTGTATTGTCTAGAAGGAGCCAAAGTCAGAGGACGATCAAATTCTTCCACATGCGTGTTTCTCCAAAATATTAAACCCTACTGATGTTTTAATCCTTAAAGCAACAGGAATAATTAAATAAAGTACCTATATTTTTAATTTTCATTTCTCTGTCTGCATCCGAAAATAAGAAGCTCCAATAAGACAACAGGTCTTCCTCCTCCTCCTCCTCCTCCTCCTCCTCCTCCTCCTCCTCCTCCTCTTCCAAATTATAAACATTGCCTGTCAAAATATTTACCTCCGACTATGTGGAGTCAGACAGTTGACCTGTTTCCAGCTCTGTTATCCATTACATATTCAAATTTGAGAGGGCTCCTCCTGTGCAGACACCCTCCTCCCCTCTCCTCCTCTTCTGAGTAGGACAAACCTCAGCAGGGAGGAGGAGGAGGAGTTGTGTAACAGGGTTTATTTTGTGAAACAAGTGATCAGCGTGAAGCCTCAGCTCCTCATGATGTTTTCACATGACAGGCAGCAAAGAAATCCAGACAACTGGCATGACCTGTTGTTGTTCTGTTTACTTACGTATGCAGCAGTGCCTCATGGGAAATATGAGGATCCTCTCCTTTGATTAATCCACCAAGGACAAATCTTTCTTACAAAGCTTTTTGTGCCTATTGATCTTAAAGCAACGGCAGCTAAACATCCTCGTCACCATCTCTAACCAAAACCTCCTCCTCCTCTGCAGTGTCACTCAGTTTGAAGCCACGCCCAATGTGCAGGTCTCATCATTTAAAACTATGATTTGTTATTTTGCAGTAGCAGCATAGTGCCATTAGTGGGAATTGAGCCGTTAGACCACCAGACAGGCGATACTATACGTCTTCATCATTCTATTCGTCATCATGTTTCCACCTGAGGAGCGTGTAAATGCTGAGTGCAAGTGGCACCAGGATGGAGCCCTGAGGGACACCACCAAAGGAGGAGGAGGAAACTGCTCTTCTTTATTTCCCCCATTGGA
The DNA here is from genome assembly GCF_045865225.1 of Trachurus japonicus. NCBI lineage: Eukaryota > Metazoa > Chordata > Actinopteri > Carangiformes > Carangidae > Trachurus > Trachurus japonicus. The sequence goes on along the minus strand of NC_140916.1, from coordinate 11,534,810 downwards.
CCCATTTGTATAGCGATGCTGCAGCGATCTGAAACTTTTACTCTGTTATTACAACTGAGCTGCAGCAATGAAACTGACAGATGTGTTTTGGTGACTGGTGACATCTGACACATCTGCAGTAAGCGTAAGTCAAGTCAAGTAAAAACATTCATCACGGACCAGAGTAATTCATTCATTCATTTTTAATGCACATTCTGTGATTTTACAGTAAAACAGCTACATGCACATTCATTTTAACACCACATTTCTTTAACACATGTTCTGTCATATTGACCTTTTACTCATAGAAATGAATAAGCTGCAGTCTCAAGCTAAACATCTCTGCTAACAGTTAGCTATCACTTTATTATTGGATTATATTTTTTATGATGTGAGGTCTTTGATGCTTCTGGACAATGAATCTGAACAACCCTTCTTGTATAATGTAGAAATTGTAGATAAATATATATTGTATCGTTACATACTTGAAAAAATATCAATAATATAAAAATATAGTACAAAAATAACATATTTGAAGTACAATTTCAGAAAATAAAAATTCAATTCGATTAAATATTTCCATCAATTGATAGCTCTGATTATTATTATTTAAAATCACTGAGATATTCAGAGCTGGAAAATCTGACACCATCTCTATCAGAGCTTCACATTCATTCACCAGAGGCATCGATGCTTCATCTGCTGCTGCTGCTGCTGCTGCTGCTGTGATGGACACACGTGTTGAGTTAACTCTGTAATTATCCTGATAATGAGGAGAAATTAACACAATTGATTGTCATTGTGGAGAATAATAGAAAAATCAAGGCTTGTTTTGACTCAACAGCGAAGGAGGTTTTTTTTTAAAAGACTCCACTGAATGACATCTGTGATCTGTCACATCGTTTGGTTGACTGAAAACGACCGTCGTCACTGTCAGGACCATTTTCTCTTCCTGTCACTCATCTGCAGTCCATCTTTAAATCATAGGTCTTAATGAGAGGTTCATGGCTGAGTGTGATTACTGCTCATTCAGTTGTTAAAGTTAAATGTCTAATCAATATCTGTCTTTAAACAGCAGCATGTTTCTCCACTGACAGTTAAATGGCCAATAGTTTGTTCAAACTCTTCACTGAGGATTTAGACAAGAATTTAGAAAAAAGTTGCGAGAAATGTTAAATAATATTCAATCCAGCGTTTTTGCTTCATGGTAGATAGACAGGTACATCAATATTAGGTATATTTATACAGTTATACAGCATTGCCTTGGGTGTGTGGGCCTCGCACCAGCCCCAGCCCAGCTTCCCTGGAGAGCACTGAGGCCGTGTGGTGTTGAAATAATTATAAGATATGGAGTATTTTGTGAAAGTTGTGAATATATTATATGATTGTTAAAACAGGTCTAGAAATCAGCTGAGGGTACATTTCTGAGTTTAAAATTCAGAATTACAAGGTGTAAAGTTGCAAATTTATGAGGACAAGACAAACCTAAATAAAATTTGTGTTTTTCTTTCTTTCTATCTATCAGGTAAGGAAACTTCTCCAGACTTTACAAGGTTGGTCAGATGTGTCTTGTTTTGAATTCAGCCTGTAGTGAACACTAATATCAAACTCTGCTCAATTAGCAAAAAGGAAACTCTTCTCATCACCTGCTAGTAAAGAAACCAAACTGTGATGACATGAAACCTGGTAACAGACAGTGTGATATCACAGACAGTGTCATGGTGGTCTGTGTCTGTGTCTGTGAAGCTGAGCTCATTCTCACACTGTCACAGTTTTCACCCTGGGGCCGTCGCAGCACATCTGGAAACAGCTGCACTGATGTGTGTCAGGTCTGAGCTGCTGCTGTTGGAGATAATCACCTGTCATCACTTGTCGCAGTACACGCTGTCGCTTTCAGCCGTGTGAATGGAGATTGACAGGCAAGGTAATCACCACTGCAGTGTCACCAAAATAAAAGACTCATCTGAGTGTTTTTGAATTGTTCATTGTTTGTTTTTTTCTGATTCTATCTGGCTTTGATTTATTTCTTGATTTTAATTGTTTTTCAGATGTAAAACAAACAACTTCTCAAATCTAAATTAGAGTCCTCGTTGGCAGGATGGACTTTCAGATCTACAGCCATACTGTTATTTATGAATTTACTCTTTTATTTTGAAGGTTTTCCTTTTTAACTGGTGGAACGCAGCATCCAATGAATAAATAAATAATAAATAAGACATAAATCTCAGAAATGCTTTTGACTCAGATGAAATTCAGTTGGTGGTGTTTGTGCAGCAGTGTTGATGAATGAATATTGTAAAAAAGAAAAAGGGATGGATGTGTGTGTGTGTGTGTGTGTGTGTGTGTGTGTGTGTGTGTGTGTGTGTGTGTGTGTTTGAGCCTCATTCAGCAGAACAACATTTCTCCCTAAACTGTTTGAAGCTACTGTCGAGAAGTGAATCAGTAGTTCAACAATATGAAGCCACATTGTTAAAGGTTTGATCAGGAAACATAATGTTTGGGTGGAAACAAATGGAGACGACTTTTGATCCACACATAGGAGGGATGGATGAGTGGTTTAGTTTTTCCCCCAGATCATCACGAAACAGCCTTTTCCTTCCTCCGCAGCTGTGCTGTGCTCTCCAGTGGTTTGGTTTATTGGATTTAATTTACCATTTTATCCTTTTTATTGGTTTAAAATGGTTTATGTTCTTAATTGCCTTACATTTCATGCCGATTATTTTAAGTAGTCTTTATTTGTATACTCTTTTACATCCATTATGTGTTTTTCAGTTTGTGTCTAAAGCTTAATATTTGATTCATTATCTTGCTTTGTGCTGCTCATTGTGTTTCCACCTGAAATCAAATGTCCTACATGAACTTCTTCTTCCTTATCATCAGTGAACCGATGCACATGGAGGAAAAAACACAGTTTCTTACTTGACCTGCCTCCATCTGGTTGCAGTTAAAGCTTCTTATTTAGACCCTGATGTTGTGATTCAATGCTAAAGTTTAGCATCAGTTGAGGTGAGCGGTGAAGAGCGGCAGCTTTATAGCAGCAGTGTGTTTGGGTGGAGTGTAACTGAGTGGTCCAGTAACTCCACATCTGTCTGGTCACTGAGTCACTCCTCATGGATCTGTGCACCAAACATGGACCCTGCTTCGTGAAGTCCTGATGAAAGTGCACGTCTCCCTGCAGAGCAGCACATCTGGCGACATCACAGCAGCATCAAGCATGAAGAAAAAAACAACACTTTTAAACTTTGACTTGCAGCCGAGCAGGAAAACAACAGTTTCACTCACAAATGTTTTCAATTATTTAGACAAATTAGCGCCTTCAGTTCATCCACTTTCACTATTGAAGCCAGCTGGGTAAACAGGGCTCATTTGCACAACAATTATTTTTCCCCGTCTGTGTTAAATTGCCCAACACCTCCATCAAACTGTTAATCTACAATCTGTCACTGACACTGATTTTCTCTCTCTTAAAGCTTTAAGCCGCAGTCTGATGCTGAAGAATGCACCGAATGCTCCTTTACTTCCTTTGGCTGAAATGAAATGTTGAGAAGGGAAGTGAAAAGGAAATTGTCAGAGCTGTCAGAACATGAAGCTTTTCAAAAAAGGGGGGAGATCACAGGTAGAGGCTGAGAGGTAAAACATGCTTTACTGCCTTAATTCCTGCTTTTTAGCTTTTCACCACAGACGACGTGTTTCTCTGCAGGAAAATGTCAGAATCAGCTTCAGAATGAGATGTTGTGAGTCTCAGATTCATGTCCGAGAGTGAAGGAAATGTTCTGGAGTGAGGTTTAGTCCTCTTATTGTCAGAGTGGATTTCCTCTCGGTGCATCATGAGATAGCAGGCAATAAAGAAAAAAAACTGAAGAAACTGAACCCTGTAATGCCTGATGTTTCAGTGCTCCTCCTCTTTTATCTCTTTGTTTGGTCTCCACCGCCTCCTGAGGGAAATATCTACTACCTGCTCCACAACGTTCAGCTGCTTCTCTGCGACCGAGCCTGTTCTGCTGTTTGCTGCTGAGCAGGTAGACGACAGAGGGTTTTTATGAGAGTGTCGACGACGAACCAGAACAATAAAGTTGAAGGCCGGACAGTTAAACACTGAGCTGAAACCCAATATAAAGCTGTGTGAGAGGAGAGGAGGTGATTCAGTGGAGGTGCAGTCACGTTGTGTCCACATTGCGATTTGATACGAAACACTGATGTGATGAAAATAATAGTTGCTTTAATTCTGTGCAGCTGAGAGTAAATATCTCTGTTACATCCACGGTCAAAAAGACATGAAGGAGGGGCGGTGCGTGGCGCAGTGGGTAGAGCGGCCGCCCCATGTAGAGGCTACAGTCCTCGCCGCAGGCGTCCCCGGTTCGAATCCCGCGTCGGGCAGACCTTTCCTGCGTGTCATTCCCCCTCTCTCTGCCTCCCCATTTCCTGTCTATCTCTACTGTCATCACTATCAAAAATAAAGGCAAAAAGCCGAAAAAAATATACTTTAAAAAAAAAAAAAAAAAAAAAAAGACATGAAGGAAATTTAGTTTCTGATTTACTCAACCCATTGTACAGGAGAAGATGTGCAGCTGCTTCTTTACACAATGTTTGCAGCAGAGCAATACACAGTTTAAAACAAAACAAGACCTGTTGTATGTGCTGGAAAGACATCAGCTTTTAAAAAGAGCAGCTTCATACATACAGTACATTGGCGAACACTCACATTCACACCGACAGGACAGTTAACATAATGTGCATGTGTTTGGACTGAAGCTGGAGAGACCAGGACACAGGGAGAACATGCAACAACTCCACCCAGAAAAGCTCCAGGTCCAGGGTATCAAATGGTCGAATCAATCACCAATGAGGCGTCAGCGCTGTTGTGCTAATACATTTTTGTGCAAATCTGTGGTTGAAGCAGCATTTACACTCCCAATCAAAAGTTTGGACACACCTTCTTATTCAATTCAAACCTAAGACATTAAAACTATGAAGGAACACATATAAAGTGGTAACAAAGCAGAATGAGTTTTATCTATTAGATTTTCTTTTAAGTAGCCACCTTTTGCTTTGATTTGACGAGCTTTCTGCACACTTTGATTCTGTCATGAGCTTCATTAAAAGGGTCGTCATCTGGAATGGTTTTCCAACAGTGTTGAAGGAGTTCCCAGAAGAGCTGAGCTCATTAACCATCTCAGTTTGGTTGAGGTCAGGTGAACACTTTTGTTTTAATCAACACTTTTGTGTTTAAAGAGGAACTATGCAGGATTTTCACTTTAACTATGCTACATTTTTACCTCAATTAACCAGCTCCAGAGTCCTAGTGCTGGTTAAATCAATGACTTGTAACTTGTTCCAGGGAGAATGGAGGCTCTCTGTCTTCCACCTAGCGTCTCTTGGCTGAAAACCAACCCTGTAAGATCAGAGCCTCCGACCCGGTGCCCCAGCTCTCGTCTCTGCACCACCGCCACACAGGCTACAGTCCTCGCTGCAGTCGGCCCTGGTTCAAATCCTGCATCCCCCTCTCTCTGCCTCCCCATTTGCTGTCTCGTTTAACTGTACTAAAAAAGTCCCTTTAATATATAATTCCATATGTGTGTTTGAATCTACAATGTAGAAAGTAATAAAAATAAAGAAAGAGCATTGAATGAGAAGGAACCGGTGCTGTATGGGAGTTGATAGTTTGGATGAGTTGTGGACAGTCTGGTGGATCCTGCACCGATGCTCTGGAGTCAAAGAGGACAGAGAGGAGGTGGGAGGAGGTTGGTTGTTCCTGACCTGACATCTGAAAGGAGGCAGTGGAGATGGTCCGATGCCTCCATGTGGATGTTTTCCTTGAGACCTGGACACGATGGAGGGATTTACCCTCATCTGACCTGGACCCATAAAGACCTCGATGATGGAGACACATGGGGAGAACGATGTCGGCTCAGTCTGCGACCACTGCGCTGACGACCTGTTCCTAGATCAACAGCCGGAGAGGAGATGGATGGATGGATGAAGCACTTTGTGGAAACATTTCACAGTTTCCCACCTACGGCACAGGACACAGGATTCATGTCCTCCCCTTCTCCTCTCCTCTCTCTCTGACTCCACACACGCTCTCACATCCTCTCCACACTCATCCAGCAGAAGAAGCTCTCTGTCTGTTATATTCCACTCTCCATTCAATGTGAAGCACTTCCTCATATTTTTGCCTGTACCCGCTAAGTATGAAATTACCAGCAGAGAAACCTCCCTGCTCACTCTGCTGAAAAAACACCAGCCGCTCGCCAGAAAACCTCACAAGCAGCTCATCGACTGTCCAGAACCCGAACCCCCTCCCTCCGTCCCTGTGCAGGTGGAACCTGATCTGAGCTGAAAATCAATCTTCCCCTGGTCTTTCTCTGCCTGGTGTTTTTGGCCGAGAGGTGCAGCATGGGCAGAGGAAATGTGCTGCATAATGAGAAGAACTGGAGCAGAGCAATTGAATAAAGTATCGCGGCCGCCGGGGTCTTCAAAACCACCTCAGACTGCAGCTCTGGATGTTGACTGAAATTTTTGTCTCCTCAAAGGTCGGAGGTGGGTCTGCGCTCGGCTCCCTCTGTCTGAACACACTCATGAGAAGTGGAGCTGCAGGAAAAAAAAACAAACCAAAAAAAAAACGTGGAATAACAATTGTTCTAAAATATTTATGTGCCAAAGTGCTTTAAAAATCAACGGCAGACACTTCAGACTTTTTATAGTCAGGGTGAATGTCATTACTATAAATAAACCTGATCTCTTTATTGCAGCAGGCAGCAGACATCGGTGTTTGCTGTCTGAGTTTAATGCCCTGTTGCAATTATCAAGCTCAAGTGGGAGTCTGCGTTGATAGAAAAAAAAAGCCACTTGTCCCACTTATGATTTACCACTAGGAGACTGATGTGGAGTGTTTTTCGCAGTCAGGAGCCAGTCGAGTGGGGGGGGGTTTCGCTGTGTGGAGCTAGAGGAGAAACTTGTAGCAACTGTTTGCACGTCAAGTTTGTTGACGTCTGTAAATTGCAGCGTTCTTCTCTACCTGTGCCTCCTGCAGAGTCGGATGTCTGATGTCTGATGTTTACCTCGGATGTCAGAGTTCAGCCCCTGGAAATGACGTCACATCCAAAATGAGTTACTAAGTTGGGAACAAGTGGGAGAAGCAGCTCTTCTGTTAGCTAAAACCGCTAAAACCAGCTGATAGCAACACACAACGTGATGGTTTGAACGTTGCAATCATCACCACCAAGTTGAAATGTCCAATTTTGCCTTTTATTCCTATTATAGATTTAATTGTGGTTTAATTTTCACAGTGATGTGTTTGAAAGAGATTGATCAATAAAGTTTTAAGAAGATATACACATTATCTATCAATAATGAATCACATTGTCACAATCATTTTGTGAGAAGAGGTTTTAAAAAAAAAAAACAACTTAATGGTCAACAGTGTATTTGATTCAAAACTCGAAATTCAAGTTTTCTTTACTGTTGTTTCTTGTGTAAATTGAAAAAAACTGTCGGTTCCACGAGCCCGTACAGTATCACAGAAAGACACAATCAAAAATAGGCTAAAACGATAATAAAGGAATAAGATCAGATTAAATAAAACAAGACGCCTGAGTGCAGTAAGTTAAGCAGAGGAGAAACTGGTGCACAGTGTAACAATCTAAACCTCAGTCTTCCTGTTTACATACAAACACTGTAAACAGAGATTCAGAAAATATTCACCTGAGAAGCAGTTTTACAAAAAGTGCATCTTCAAAATTCAGCTCGTTTGAGTAAAGAAGGCCGAATAACCTGCGACCTGCAGAGACAATGTGACACAGGTGAAACACATCACAGCAGGAATTAGAAATCTGGACCAAGAGGAAAGGAAATGTGGTGTTTAAGAGAAAACTCTGCACAGCAAATGTTAAACTTAGGTTAAAAGTTGTGTCGCGTTAGACAGCGCCCTACTGTTCCAGATGTTGCACACTATAGCTGTGTCCCAATTCAGGGGCTGCAGCCTTCGGAGGACCCAGCCTACGCAGTCTTCGGAGGCAACGGCTTCGGAGGCTCCTCCGTCGGCTGCATCAACGATCGGTAAATGGGACGGTCTAGCCTTCAGAGCCTTTCCTGATCCGAACGTAAACAACGGCCTAACGTAAACAACGGCCGAACGTTAAACATTTAAAAATGGCGCTTGCAACGGCTTTACTGCTCCTCCGCCCCTCACTTTTTTTTTTTTTTTTTTTTTTTTAAAGAAGTAGAATCAATACAAGGGCAGTTATCATTAATATACTAATAAACAAACCATTGAACAGCAGCCAGGGGGCTAAGCTTCAGGCTGTTAAGGCTGTTAGGTGAGTAGAGAATAAAGAGCACAAGTAATGTGTTTTCATAGCTTTCTTATTAAAAGTTGTCACAGATGCTTTGCCTCCGCTCCTCACCTGTGCAGCCAGAGCAGAGCAGAGCTCAGCTCAGCGGGCAGCCACGCCTCCGAGCCGGCCGCAGAGCCGGGTTACCGTGGCTACAGCACGGAGCTGCTACGTTCGATAGCTAACGGCTAGGTTGCTAATAACAACAACGGTGCAGCAAAGCATCTTGGGATACGAAGGCCACGAAGGATACTAGCGGTGCATCCTCCGAATGCAGGGGAAAGGAGGACGCATTTGGAGGCTGCATTTGGAGGACCCTTCGAATTTAGACGAATTGGGACAGCCTTCGCGCAGCGCTGTGACGTAATCGGCCTTCAAATCCACCCTCCGAAGGATGCAGCCCCTGAATTGGGACACAGCTTATGTCCCTTAGAGGGCGCTAGAAGAGTGCTACGGGGTTTCCTCCTCAGGTCAGTGAGGGGTGTTTTTATGTTCATGTCCACCTGCCTGCACGCCAGTGGTGTAGGCTAGTGGGGATTTTTTTACTGGGTGGACGCCACTGAAATATCAAATCTGTGACATCATTGAAATATGTGACGTCATTGAAATACAATCCAATGCCACACGAGAGTTTAGTGTCATTGAACTATAATGTTTAATTGTTATCTAGCCTAATGCCATTGTCACAATCATTCACTCCAAAGTGTTGAAAGTCCAAGCCAAAGTGTTAAAATACAACTTTGAGACCAGACCACCTTTACCTAATCATAACACACGATGCATGAAACAGAAACAGAATTGAAACGAATCTGCATCCAGTGGAAATTTCCCCGTTACTCTGGGTGACCCGTCCGGTCGCTTTTCTGTTGTTTTGCTACCCCTCCGCCTGGCCATGTGAATTTGTTTACAACGAAACCGGCGAAAAATCAATACATGGAGTGGTGGATAGCATATACGGTGTTCCGACGACGTGTATATTTGTGTAGTCATAAACAAAAGAATGCCGGTTACTCCAGAGCTTTTTAATTAAGGTAAAAATCAGTGTTGTGCTAGTTACTTAAAAATAGTAACTAGTTACAGTTACTAGTTACTTCATAAAAAAGTAACTCAGTTAGTAACTCAGTTACTTAAACCAAAAAGTAATGCGTTACTGAGAAAGTAACTTTTTCGTTACTTTAAAAGGTTTTTTTTTTCCAATGCTCCCATTAAATAAAGGTTGATTGAATTCCCCTCTAGCCGTCATTTCAGTTCTGTAGCCTACTGATGCTGATGAAGAAACACGTGTTTTTATCTGTACAATTTTACCATCATCATCATGCTGCATGATGTCAGCAACAGCTTGACCCAACTGCAAAAAAATCTCGAGTTACGTTTAAGACTGTTTTCAGTGACGGAAGTAAATTCACTCCAGCGGTAATTTTTTATCGATCGATCAGCTGTGTTTACCCAGAGCGATCAGCTGTGTTTACCGTTTCAGGTGTCATAATTTGAGTCCGTCTGTCGGACTCAAATACCGCTGCTGCTTGGGTGGAGTGGCTGCTTGTGTGTGCTCGCTGTGACTCGAGCTGTGCCCCAGTTCAGGGGCTGCAGCCTGAACTGAGACACGGCTTCGGTCTTGGATGCTGCGTTAGCAAAGTTACCTTAGCTCGCCGTCATGCCGTGCCCAGAGAATCGCTCTGACCTGCCCAGTCCTCTTCATGTAGCGTGTTTGATTACGTGTGGGACGCTAGAGGGCGGCCACCAACTAGTGCTTAGTGTCTCTGCCATAGACTGTAAAAGGTCTGTGCTCTGTCTTTCTTTCAATTCAATGAAACGTTATTGATCGCTGAAATGTTATAGGAATTTTGTGTGCCGCTGTAAAACCTCACAAAAAGAACGGAAAGGAACGGAGTAACGCAGCGTTTGGTAACGGGAACGGAGTTACTGATTTTTAAAAAACAACGCGTTACGTTATTGAAAAAAGTAACGGCGTTACGTAACGGCGTTACTAATAACGCGTTACTACCCAACACTGGTAAAAATGTAACATAGCAACAGGAAAATCCTGCTTAGTTCCTCTTAAAAAAAAAAAAAAAAACTGGGGGGAAGCCACACCCTCGTGTCCAACGACCACTACACCACTGCTGCACGCTAATAAATAGCTGCTGCCTGCTAGCACTCCTGGTCGTCGTTTTTCACCTCCTTTCCCACACAGTCTGACGACACGACAGGAAAGAAAAACCAAAATAAAACACAAAGTGAAACCAAAATGGACAAGAAACATAAAATTTAACTAATTCAACAACAACAACAACAAGCTCAAATGTTTCTACAGTTTCCTGTGATGATGAAGGAATCACACCTTCGTCCTGACGTGTTCACACTGTGTTCTTGTCCTGTCGTCTCTGCCTGGACGCCGGCGCCGCGACGTGAGGCATCGCAGCCCAGAGGGGAGGTGACCTCGTCAGCAACACAGGAAGTGACATCGTCAGGTCAGCGTATCGGCCTCCCCCTCACTCAAAACAACCGTCAGCTCATGTTAGCGAGGCAGAGCAGGGGTTGATGGGAAACCACGTGTGCGTACGTGTCACAGCTAAAAATAACATCACTGTAGATTAGACCAAGTCATTATAACAAACACTTCACTGGTTAAACAATATATTGGAAATCAGGGACACAGACGAGTTCACCTGTAACGCAATCACTTTAAAATTGAAAAAGACGAGAAACTAATTAAAGAGACGATCAGAGGAAATGAATGGATTCAGACAGAAAAACTAATAAAGACAATACGGTTTCATGAAGAGACAGAGTCGCTGAAGCTGGATCATTCTGAGTGGTATTGATGCAGCTGCACCATAAACAGACACACACACACATAAATATTCACAAACACACACTCATAAATAAAACCTCCATATGTGAAACCTGCACTAACAAACCTGTTGAACATCCATCCATCACATACATTACAGACACTGTCAGAGTGTATTGAGTTACACAGCTGCAGGCGTCACTATGGATCTTTGTTATTGCATCATCACATGTAAATGTATGGAGACACGTGACCAATGCAAATCATGTGTATTCTTATTTTCTTTAATTTTTTTGTTATTTATCACCATTTTCTTTGATTTATTTATCATGAAATGAAGTTGCTGTTGAAAAATAGATAATCGTTTAGTCTGCAGAATAACTAATCAGTCACTATTGATCCTTTTCTTGAGCTTTTATCCTTAAATATGGACGTAAATCATAAAACATGAAGTCAGAGTTTCGCTCCTTCCAAAACCTTTTTTTCAATTATAGGACATAAAAACCATCAGATCAGTCGGTAATCCTTCATCTTTGTCTCTGATGTGTTTTAAAATCACTTTTTAAAACTCTGCAGACTCTCTGCTGATGCTGTTGCGACTCAGATTCAGAGCAGCGACAGAAACCAGACTAAATCCACAGAGGAGAGTCCACTCGTTTAACTTTGGTGACAGTGGAACTTTTTCATGTTTAAATTCAGGTGCACGACTTTCAAAACTTTATGTAAAGACTGATGGTGAAACTTCAGTGTGAAGCAGATCATCTGTATTCCTCTCACTTCTCCTGTCGCCTCAGTATAAGAGAAATTGCCCCAAAATAATAATAAAAAAGGGCTTCTGCATTTTACTCCTCACTTCGGTCACAGACCTATAAAAAGATGTAAATACAGAGGTGTGTGCACAAAACAATGAGCTTCATCGTTTCAGATTAGCTGCTGCAGCTCTGACTCAACACACTGTGGAAAAGTCAAGTGAAGTTTCCTGTTCACTGTTTTTTTTTTTTTTTGTTCATTTAGTCTCATTATGTGACTAAAGGGAACAGGAGAACCAATAAAAGACAATTCATTTGATTGGTGAGTGTAATTTTTTCAGTGGTTTGGTGAATTCGACATAATGATGCACATTTATCGTCTAATACTAACATTAGGAAAAGAGTCATTCAGTAAAATTAGACCACAGTTGTGTGTATAGACTCTGGAGCTTTGGTGAAGATGTTACATGAGATTGATTTTAATGCTCTTTTGTGTTTTCCAACATAAATGGCTGTAAAAGTATAAACACATTGAAATTTACAACTGCAACTGTGTTTATTTATTCATGGTACCTATTCACCGTATTATCCACTGTATTTGTATCATTGCATTTATTGTATTCAGTATATTTTATTCTATTCTAAAGCCTGACCGGGGACAAAGACTGCAAATTAGCTTAAGCTAGACGTCTTATATGCATCACATTTTCCCATTTTTTGTGGCAATGTTGTATGTATTATCCCCGTTAAATAAACATTAAAATAAAAAATAAAATTGAGTGCATATGGACATGCACAGAACTACACATTGGCTCTGTTAGCAGTAGAAATACATATATTGTTCCATGAAAAAACAAAGAAAGATTAACAAAAATACATTAATTACATGGATTAATTAGATAAATCATGTAAATAAATGAAACATGTAATCAAACTGTTTAGATTGTGTTACTCAATAATACAACAAATCAAGTTAAAGATCGAGTTCTAAAACAGATAAACCCTGAGAAGAAACTGTTTTCCTGTTCATATCTTCAGAAAGCTGCAGGTTTGTCTCAAACTGTTTCAGTCCACACACCACAGGGTTATCAAACAGTCCACTGAATTATGGGTAATAATGCACACATCCTGATATGCACAGATGGTTGCATGATGACTCTCTCTGCACACACTCCCAAAGGGTTTATAGAGTCTCTGCACATTTATATATACTATGGTACATGTGCTGAACAAGAAGTTCTCACTGATGGACTCAAGCTGTTCCCTCCTTCTTTTATTTCCATTCAGAGGCGACGCCGCCTCAGCCTCTGATCCACCAGGTTCTCGGTTTCAGGTCTCCCTGTCCAACCTCAACCTCACGTCTTCAGCTCATTTGATCTCTACTAGCTCCAAAAATGTAGAAAATGTCCAATGAGAATATTTCATCTGATGAAATAGAAGAAAACTGATTCACGATCAGCATTTAAAGTTGTGTGTGTGCGTGTGTGTGCATGAACACAAATCTACGGTGGCCCTGAGAGCTCAATACACTGCAGCTTAAGAAAAGACATGTAAATAAACAAAGACCTGTGACCTTTGACCACTCAAATCAATTCATTTCATCCTTTTGATAAAAGCTTTTTTACCAACACAGATATTTCAGGTCACTGTGATCTTGACTCTTTTGACCTTGAGCCACCAAAATCCAATCAGATCGTCCTCGAATCCTGAAGAAAGAGAGGCTGCAGCGAGATCCTGTGTCCACCACCTGAAAACAAAATGGGTTGCTACACTGACTGTGGCACAGAGATGTAGGTTGTTATTGTTATTTCTGGCGTTGCGCCGGGACTCTTTTAAAGGGATAGTTCACCCAAAATTGAAATTTCACTCATTATCTATTATCTTGTTTTCTAGCGGAAGCTTCTCGAAGCTCCTCTTCCCGGTTCGTCAAATTTGGACGAACTGGGAAGATGAGCTTCTGCTACAAACAAGCTTGAAATATAGACTTATTTAAAGCAGAAGTAAGCGGAATGTTTGTGTTAATATATCTTCCGACGGCAATTATATGTTTGGTCTGAAACACGGGTCTGTCAGTCACTCTGCTCTGCTGTAGCCGAGGAGAAAACTTTCCTTGTATCCTACAACCTTTATCCAATGAGGAGAGAGAACGGCATGAAGGGGCGGTCCTCTCTGTGTGTGCAGCCAAGGGATGCGCGTGAATGTGGTGACGTAGGGACGATGGCGGGGACTGCTAACTCCATCGCTGACAAGAAGTTAGCCAAAACGATCGGATCGCTTACTTCTGCTTAAATTTTTTTCGGGACAATTTCGCATTTTGGGGCTTCAATACAAGACGGACATTACATACGAGCAGCATGGAGGTATTTGGATGTTTTTTGGAGTGTCTTTTTGTTACGAAGACAGTTGGTATCCATTTGCAATCGTTATATGGACATGCACTGCTACGCCGAGACCCCCTGTAACTCAGAGAAGCCACGGATAACTCTGAAACTTCTCCCAGCCCTTAGTCGACATGAGTGAGCAGATAATGAGTGAAATTTCAATTTTGGGTGAACTATCCCTTTAACTGCGTACACAAATGATATTCTATAGTACGTTAATTTTAAACAGACCCTTTTGTCTTGCCTCAAAGGTTGTTTGTTTGTGCTTGTGCTTCTATTAGTAACTTATTTCTCCTTTTAAATTAGTACAAGTAACCAGTGCCTGTTTACAGGAGTTTTTGTTGTGTGTATTTGAGTATTGTGTCGTCTGAATTTGGTTACTTGTTAAATCCTAGTTCAGTCTCCTGTTTTTCTTATTTAAAAACACAACTACTGTGTGGCGTACTTGATCTATTTTTTGAAGTGTGAAATAAATGTTACTATTATTTAAACAGGAGTTAAGGAGTTGTTTGCTCTTTCCAACTGAAGTGCTTCACCCAGGTTACACATTTCTGTACTATTAGATGGGTACAGTATGTGACAGTTTACAGGTCACATCTACGTGTTCTCTGAATGATGGGACAGATTGTGCGACACTTCCAGTCAGAGATAAAATCAGGAGACAAACAAACAGTCTGAGGCTCAGTTCACTTCAGTTCAGTTCAGCTCACCTGCTACACCTGAGCTCTCTATTAAAATATTTGAGAGTTGCACTAAATCAATAGAGAGTTTAAACAGAGCCGCTCCTGTGACTTCCAGTAAGAGGAAAGAAAAGAACGAACGTCTGGAAGCTGGAAGTGAACTGTGACTAAAAACTTCAACGGTGGCATGTTCACAAACCTGTGTGTGTGTGTGTGTGTGTGTGTGTGTATCTATGTGTGTGTGTGGTGCAGGCTCTACACTTTGACCCTGATGGCTGATTCCCCCCCTCCTCCAGTAAGATCAAACGCGGAGCTGGACGTTTACGTTACGCGGTGATGATAGAAGTTACTGGAACTCGCTGACGTAACGTGATCCGAGACTCGGTTCATTAAGAGCAGGAGATGTAATGAGGCGGAGGCTGCAGCAGGTCTGACCCAGAAAATTGAATAAATCCATGCAGATGTATGAGAAGAGAGGAGGGAAGAGTTGGTGAGCAGCTCCTGTGCTGCTGCAGCGTCAAATACCCCAACAACATCAACACAGCAACATCGGATTCAACCTGCCGCTGCTGTCCATCACAGTCCGCTGCTCCGTGAACAGTGTTTCTGAACCTGGCAGAGATTCAGTTCTGCTCAACAACACAACAGATGTTTTCTGTCACCACGACTTAAATCTGACCTCAGGTCTGTTCTCGCAGCACATTAGCCTACTGCTGTCTGAAGGATGTTTCTCCACGGAAAAGACACAAGCTCCATGTTGAAGACACTGCAGCAGCTGCAGAATAAGAAATCAGAAGCTTTTATCTTAAATAACTTCAGACGACCCCATGCACTTCAATCCCAGGGTCATGATGTTGTTGCCATGGTCACAAAGAGCCCGGCAACGAACGGTATGATGTTCACTTCTCCTGAAAAGGCAGAGCAGTAATTACAGTAACAGGTGCTCTGAAGTTCATCGTGTGTCGACTTGACTGCTCAGAGACGAATAAAAATTGGTCCCAGAGTGTCACCTTTAATTCTGTGACATCAGAGGAGAGAGTGTGTTTAAATACCAACCTGTGAGTTATTCTGCCTGTGGAGACTGATGATGCCTTCAGGTGCAACAACAACACCTGCTGTTCTCCACAAGAACATTTACTGTGGATTTTCACAGAGGAGGTTTGAGTAAAAAAAAAAAAAAAGTTGAATGTGAATGTGTTACTGTCACAAAGCTAATGTTAGCATTGCTGCTAAAGGCTGAAGACAAATCACATCTCCCATTGACTTCAAACTCAAACTCACACTAATTAGAAATTCTACGTATGATGTGTGTATCATAAAAATTAAAGCATGTGAGTGTGTATATGTTTGTCATATATTGACAAATATCTTGTCGATACAAACATGTATATGTTGCTTACATCATAGACATGTATGTAAATATATATCTACAGTATCTCAAAGGATGTCAATATATGTTGATCAATGAAGACATAGGTCAAAATTAGTCAGAAACTTAGGCTATGTTTTTTATTTATTTATCCTGTTTTAATAAACTTGCTGTATAAATTGAATATCTAAAGAAATATATTGCCAACATATATTGTTCTATACAATGTAAAAATCAAAATATAGATGTTTTCTCTATAAGTTATAAACTTGTATCTCTATATATCACTGTGTGAGTTTTGTCAGTCTCTTGTCTTTACATTTTATTACCTCTGTCTTCTTTCATATCTCCTCTCAGTGTATGCAGCACCTGCCAGTCTGCCTCTCGTCTCTCGCTCTCCCTTTCCACAGCTCTTTGTTCTCGTATCACTTTGTGCAGCTCTGTGTGTGTGCATTTGTGTGTGTTTGTGTGTTGGTGTCATCAGACCTGTCAGACTCGTCAAACTTCAATAATCCTGCGGGGGTAAAGACAGGAACGTCCAAACATCCAGGCATCCTCTCAGCCTGAGAGGGTTGACATTTAGGAGGTGTGAGACTTCTGTGTGTGTGTGTGTGTGTGTGTGTGTGTGTGTGTGTGTGTGTGTGTGTGTGTGTGTGTTATTCAGTCTGAGCCAGAGATGGTTCAAAGGTCAATCCTAATCTTGAGGGCAGGGCTCAAACAGACATTTAACAGATGACAGTGATGTGTGATCTCTGTTGTCTCTGCATCGGCCAACAGGTCAAGTTCTCCATCAGACAGGTCAAATTAATCAATAGAAATATTGATCTCTGCACCTGTGAAACAGATTAATAACATGTTGAACTGACTCCTCTTCTGGTTCTTGTGTTTAATGTCTCCTAAACTTTTTATCCAAACTCATTTTCTCTTCTCCCTGGTGTTTCTCACCAGGTGTTTCTACTCAAATCTGCTTCTCTGTGCAATTTTTTTTCTTCAGATTTAATTAATCACTTTAATTAAAGTTTAAAGTCAACTTTGGCCCCTCTTTCTGATTTTGTATTGTTTCCGCCTCTTTTTCAGACTAATTTACTGCATGAATTATCACAGGAAACAGAGGCTGCAAATATTCATCATGTCACTTCAACAATGGGATGTTTGTAATGAAATAAAAACCAGCTCCTGCACCGAGTGTCTGCAGGTTCCTCTCAAGAACAATGCATGGAAACATTAAAACAATATATTTCATCAGAGGATCTTCAGCTCCTTCTTACAGTCAGGGAGAAGACGGCTCATTTTTCACAGCAGAGTTAAAATAATGAATGTTTTGCTCTTATCTTTTGCAGAAGGTTCAACTCTGAAATTAATTTCATCTAATTTTTCTGCTCTTTATATTCACCAAGTCTCTTCTTCTCTTTCCATACAGCACCATAACTCTTCCTCATCCTTCACACTTCTCCCATGCGGCTTAACAACTTTTTCTGTCTTCGGGTTTTCCTTTGTTCATTAAATCAAAAAGAACTTTCATTTCAATGATGCAATTCAAGTAAAATTTAATTAAAGACAATTTAGTGATAGCCTTGAAAAAAGCTGTGAACTCGAAGTCTTTAAATTAGTTAAAGTGGCTCTAATGAGGATGAATCAAATCAAATCAAATCAAAGGAAATAAACCCACAGATTTACGCTCTCGGCTTTAATATCTGTTCAATCGCACCATCGCTAGCAGCTCTAAGGAAGTGGAACATCTGGCAGCTACAAAGACAGATTGTTGTCTAAGGAGTTGGTGGAGACCAAACCAGAGCTAAAAGACAAGGGAGGTTCTGCCTTAGATCCAACAGGAGGCTGAAAACACAACTTAGAAATACTGATAATGATGTTACTCCATGTTGTTTGATGTGTAAACGGATGCATTGGAAGATCACCAATTTTTGTTATTTTCTCATGCTAAGTTGCAGGTTTTAGTTTTGAGATTCAGTTTCAGTTTCTAAGATAAAAACCTTGAAATTTCTAATTGGATTCATAAAACGCTGGTTCAAGTCATTTGCTGCAGAAAAACCCCAACTGAGAAACAAGTTACATAACAAACTCTGCTTCTTTAACATGTTTGTGGAACAAGCAATTAATGAAAGTCCTGAAAATGATAAAAGATTGACGTAACAATTTGATGATTGGAATAAAACTGTTGCAGCCTCATTAGTTGAAGTTAAAGGAAATATTCCTCTGTTCTGTGGGTCGTCATCACTTTCTGACCCACTTCAGCCGTGAAACTCTTTAGATTTGTCTTCTTAGATTCCTTCTTACATTCCTCTTTTTTATAGAAGTACAGTAAATATTTTCTTTCCTGAGCAGAGTGGAGGGTTTTTCTTGCTCCCAGAGAGTTGATGCCTCTCCCCCTTGGGTCTGCAGACTCAACCCGCCTCCAGCAACTCATCTAATCCCCGGGCTAACAGGAGCAAATGAAGAGATAACAAGAACCTCCTCCTCCTCCTCCTCCTCCTCGTGGCTGTTTCATGATCCAACTCTCAGACTAGTTAAAGGTTACATCTCTGTTGATTCAGAGTCACAGAAGATATGAACCATCTGTTAGGAAATTTGTCATAATTGCTGTGTTAATCAAAGAAAAAACAATAAAAACAAAGACCCTCGACTACTGAGATTTATTCAGTTCAAGGGACTTGTCGAGATGTTGTGTTCACAAGGGAAGAATCATGTTATGTGTGGTCACAGTGGCCTTGACCTTTGACCTTTAGCCACTGAAATCTAAACAATTTGTGGAATCAATGGGAATATTTCTTGTAAAATTTGAAGAAACATCTCCAGATGTTAGATCAGATTAGATTTGAGTCATCTAGAATTTGACCTCAAAATCCTTTTTATGCTATCTGTATTTTCCCTCAGCCAGTTTTTTTTAGTTTCTTTAGTTATAATTTCTCCTCACCTACCTGTGAAGACCCTCCATGTCCATCCCGGCTGCTGGCCTCTGGCCCACTTTCTCTTCCCTCACCCTGCTCTTTCTATTGATAAAGAATCTATATTAAAAAATATGTGCAAAACAATAGTGAGCACAAGTTCTGTACATAAATTAAGAAGGAGTGGGTTTAGTAGTTTCAAGGGACGTTGTCAAGATGTTGTGTTCACAAGGGAAGAATCATGTTATGTGTGGTCACAGTGGCCTTGACCTTTGACCTTTAGAAGAAACATCTCCAGATGTTAGATCAGATTAGATTTGAGTCATCTAGACCTTGAATGAATGTTTGTGCCAGATTTTAAGATGCTCCGTCAAAGCTTTACTGATAGCTATATTGTGTCCAAATGGACAGATGGACATTTCAAAGACAACATGTCTCTGATTCTGGTGCAGCAAAAACAAAATAAAAACATTGTCCCTCTGTTGTATTCACTATCAGTGTGAAATGTTAGAGAAACTCAAGACATAGAGTTAGAAACTCAGAAAGAGAGAAGAAGTGGATGAGGAGGACAAAGACATGGCGTCCTGCTCAGATTACGTAAATGAAGACCACTTCAGTTGTAAGAGCAGACAGGAAGCCTGGTTTCTGTGTGGAGAACATGTACCCAACACTGACGTTCAGCTGTAACATCATGTTGAAGACTCACACTCACTCTGCTCTTTTCAGATCAGATCAGCAGAGACAGGAAGAGACAGACGAGCTCAGAATGGAAGACAGGACGCTGCAGTTCTGTACCATGTGAAAATTAATATATACACACACACTGTCATGTCTCCAGCTCAGGTTGGAGGTTGTCGTCGCCTGCTCAGTATCACAACATGAACACACACAGAAATAGAGTTAAGCGGTGTCTTCAGTGATCAATCACAGTGATCAGCTCTGAGTGTGTCTGTTCACACCTGAGTTAAAATGTGTCTCCTCTGATCACTTGTAATCACATCTCACTCCCCACTTCATCAACAGGTGTGTGTTCTTGTTTTTAACCAATCAACAGAGAGAGAAAGAATATGAGGTCAGTATTTTGAATTAGATAAAGTTTTGTCCATTTGAATTAGTAAAATATTTTTTATTCATTATGACACAGAAATGTCAGCAGAGTGGGTGGTCCTTCAGTGTGACCCCAGGACTGATCTGCATTCACAGTGCTTAGAGAATGTGGACACATGTGAGTGATCAGATCTCCGATGTTTCCTGAATGCATCATGACCAGGTGGTCACTCAGAGCTGAACAGCTGTGATCAGATCAGCTGAGACAGATGTTAACATCAGGTGTGAACAAACTCAGTGACAAGTTGATGTGAAAAGAGCGAAGCAAACAGCTGCTGAACGGCCAGATGTTTTCTTTAAACTCAACTATAATAAAGAGAGTTTATTTTTTAAAGTCTCACAGGTGAGTTTGCATATTTTTATTTAATTCTTAGAGGTCCAGTGTGTAAAAGGGGAAGACAAAGTGACGGTGGCCTCTGAAGACCAAAAAATGTCTGTGGAAATGGCGGTATTGGTGAACATAGACATGTGTACGTCTGCGAGTGCCTGTTAGCTCCATTAGCGCTGTTAGCTCTATTAGCTCTGTTAGTGGCTACAGTCAAACTGGAGCAGTCTGTGTGTACGTGTGTCTCTGTTGTTAAAGTTTATCGATACTTTAGAGACTCATTTTTACAATTTGGAGTCATGTAAACATAACGTCACGCACGTCTTTTTCCGGCCATTTGTCCTGGAAAGATGATGCTCTGGCACCAAGTGAAAACAAATGTGCGTACAAGCTGAAAAATTATATGTATCAGGGGCGTAGCCATCATTTTAGAAGTGAGGGGGACAAATTGTTCAGAGGTCTATTGAGTGATTTATCATCCTCTCACATTTAATTGCACCTCTCCTTCGCAGCTAAAGAACCACATAACCACTGTAGTAGTGAAATTGTGGTAGAATTTGACCTCAAAATCCTTTTTATGCTATCTGTATTTTCCCTCAGCCAGTTTTTTTAGTTTCTTTAGTTATAATTTCTCCTCACCTACCTGTGAAGACCCTCCATGTCCATCCCGGCTGCTGGCCTCTGGCCCACTTTCTCTTCCCTCACCCTGCTCTTTCTATTGAATAAAGAATCTAGATTAAAAAATATGTACAAAACAATAGTGAGCACAAGTTCTGTACATAAATTAAGAAGGAGTGGGTTTAGTAGTTTCTTTAGAACAATATCAGCTACTTACATAGAAGTAAAAAGTACTCAATAATGAATGAATTGAGTGGTTGTAATGGCTGTAAAAAGTGCGGGGGACAGAGGGCACAGATACGGGAAGTGCCCCGCGTCTGCGACGCCCATGCTATGTATCACTGTAGAATGAACCAGGGCCTACCAACACTGTCGTCTTTGCTTGCTTCTCCTTCCCTGCCCCCGACGACACACAGGGATTTAAAGGTAAAACACGAAAGGCGAACTAAGTTTGTAAGATGGCGATGCAACATGGCAGCTTCGGTTGTGTGCACCGCCACCTATGTATTTGTAGACATCTCATTCTACTGTAAGCTAAGATAAAGCTGTATGCGATTAGACTTCGGTAAATACATATTTATGAAAGCAATATTTGATTTCTGCTAATAAAAAGCAAAATAAGGAGTGTACCACACTTTTCTCTCTTGCTCCTGTTAAAGAGACAAATACATTCAAACAGCAGCCTCTCAAGCGGCCGCTACTGATAATATGACGCTTATGCAACATCAAAGTCTTTGACTTTCTCTCTGTGAAGAAACAGCAGGAGCTGAATTAATTCACTGTGTCACTGCAGTTTCATCTCTTCAAAGGGAAACAGGACGGAGGAGGTGAACGTACAGGAACCACGGAGCCTCAGGGACAAAATAAAGAGCAACATAAGGCCGGGTCGCAGATCCCAATCACAGGTCCCCGAGCGCTCGCTGATTCATTGTCACCACACAATGTAAACATCGTATAGGGACACACACACACACACACACACACAGACCTCCACCCTCACCGCTCTGCCACAATGCAAACCACTAATGCATTATGGGTCCTGCAGGCGAGAGCTATTCATAGTGTCTTGTGCCAAATGTCACTCATGCATGCTGTTGACATTATCATAACAGAGCAACGCAAGCAGTCGGTTAGACGACCAGTCACAGGCAAGGTGAACAGGTTATATTAATAATAATAATAATAATAATAATAATACAAAATGAATCAACTTTATTTATATAGCACCTTTATTGACATTGAACATTGTGCTTGTGCAGATTAAAACAGAAGAGAAAACAGTGACAAACAAAAGCAAAAGTAAAATCCTGTATCTCATTAGTATTAGAACCAAAAGAATTTCAGAATAAAAGTAAATGAAATAAAATATTAAATTGGTTCCTACGGGGTTAAAAATTACTTTTTTTAGTTTTTAAAAGGGATTTAAAACTCATTAGGTTGTGTGTCAGGTGACAGGAAACCAAGAATAAACTTTTTCTCAGTGAAAGATGTAGGGAGGAAGCAGAGGAAATCATCTATGGCCTTGAACAAACCTCTTCTGTCTCATTGTGACTTCTGACCTCCCAGGTTTGAGGCAGATAATAATAATGGGGGACTATGCAATGAGCTTCGATGCACCATTGTCACATTTAGTCATACAGCTGGTGAAGCTGTATGAAAACACTGGTTGTGATTCACAGCTGGATTGTGTTACACTTCTGCACTGGACTCCACCTGCTCTGCACCTGTGGATGCACACACAGCTGGAAGAGAAAGAGCATTTATTCAACAGTTTTTTTTATGCAGAATAAATTCTGTCTAAATTATGTCTCCTCTGACGTTTTAGGCTTTATGAATTAGGACATTTCCGATAAAAATCTCTCGAAAAGAAAATGCTCCACATCCCTGTTTTACGTCTGTGTACTTGTGTTATTGTCCTGTTTCCTCTGAGGCAACCTGGTTCTGTGTGAAGCACAAAGCTCGGTCCAGATGTATAAATGATGTGTGAGTGGAGAAAATATGTTAAAACGTTTTAACAGAGCAGAAAAAAGAAAAGAAAAAGGAACATGCTGTCGGGAAATGTTTATCTTTCTGCCTACATTACACTACACAGAGGCAGAGTTACCGTATCAGAGCGGTGAGCGTGACAGCAGGTTGAATAGATAGATGAGGTTGTGTTGGACTAATTATTTTTCATTTTAATGTTTGTTCCTCTTCTCCGTTTACATGACGGATACCAACCATATGTCTTAATAATTTAAATTCTTCACATCTGAACTGCCAGCGAAAATATGTTTTGAGGGGAACGTTTCCGTCAAAACGTGTTTGCTGTCGTGGTCAGACCACTTTGTCCAGCCTGTTCTCCATCTTTCATCACTTTGTACTTTAATTTTAATGAACGGTGTCCGTTGGGTTCTTGAAGGTTTTCCACGTCCTGGAGGTTTTGGAGAGCAGTGGTGAGGAGGCGAGAACAACCACATGCTCTCCGACAGAAAGAAAGTGGCATGACATTTATCTTCTGAAGCTCTGGAGGTGAATTTTGTTCCCGCCATTCAGTAAATGATTTCCCACTCCGTCCACAGCAGTTTGGAAATTTAAAACTTGTTTTTATGTCCACGTACAAACGTCTGTCCCACTGCTGTGAAGAGACAACATCTTGTAACACCTTGACACAACTGTGAATCTTTTGTGGGACGGGATTTTTATTCCTTTATTGCTGCAATGAGAAAGAGACAGATTACTGTAAAGGAATAGTTCACCAAAAAATGAAATTCATTATTGACTCACCCTCATGCTGATGAATACTGCGGAGTAGTTTTTTATTCCTCAAAGTGCATCTGGAGACCCGGGAGGCCGGTTCGTAGCTTTCGTAGCGAAAACTTTATATGAGAGTAATAGCGCCCGACACAAAAACGTCCACAAAACTACACAAAAAACATGTAATATTCCTCCACACTGCTCGTCTACTGCAATCCAAGTGTCCTGAAGGGATATAGTTCAGAGTGTACTCAAAACAAGGTAATTTAGGACATTTTTACAGCCTAAACAGTCCTGTATTGCCTGGGGCAAAATGATGTTGTCGGGTAAACTCTTCAGGACACTTGGATTGGAACGGACAAGCAGTCTGGAGGAAAATTAAATGTTTCTTGTGTAGTTTTATGGACGTTTTTGTATTGGGCGCTATTAATCTCATAAGGATTTCGTTGGACTACGAACCAGCCTCCCGGGTCTCCAGATGCACTTTGAGGAATAAAAAACTACTCTGGAGTATTCATCAGCATGAGGGTGAGGGAATCTCACCTCAGTAATCATGAAGAACAAATACAAAAGTACAGTAAAAAGCCCAGAGCAGTAAACAGACAAGCAAACGTAGAAACATAAACTTAGAGTAGACAGGAAAGTTAATCATAAACTTATTTTGAAGAATGAGCCACAGAAATCTAAAAAGGAAGAAATCAAAACATGTTTGAAGGTTTTTATTCCTCTGGCTTTCAGCACATTAAAATAAAGTTAAATTACAAGTGAATAAGGTTAAATGTGGATAAAAAATAATTAAAAAAACAATAAGAAGAGGATGCAGGAGCTTTATAAAGTCAGGGAAGTGTGAGCGGCGTCGTAGCAACAGTCGTCTGAGTCATCGTACGTCCCCGATCATGGTGGAGGAATGGTGGAGAATCATGAATGCATCGATTCATCTCCCTGTGTTTCACCACCTACTCAGCACAGATGGTGTTTGTAAAGAACATCCAGCCCCAGAAAATACTTTACTGAAAATCTTTTGGAAGATCAATGAAAGCGAATCCTGCTGCTGCTGAGAGACGGAGAGAGGAGAGAGGAGAGAGGAGAAGCCTCCGCTCGCTGGCTCCCAATCAGATGGGAAATTCTGGCCTTTGTCAAACTCTGCTACCTTCCCTCTGTGCTGCAGAGAAAATGACGGCTCCTAAGTACAAAAATATTTGTCTAAGTGGGCAGAGCGGGGAAGATGAAATGTCGGGGGGGTTTAATGGGTGAAACAGTAGAAGCTTTGAAAAACGCCGTGGTCGGGGGGTTTGGGCCAAATTACACGGAGGAAAAAGGTAAAGAAAAATGTTGGTGAGGAAAATTAGAAGAAAATAAGTGAAGTCTGCACAGGAGACACCGGCCGTCCTCTCTGTGAACTTTCAATCTGACTTTTTAAATGTAAAGGTCAGGCCAGTGCCCGAGCCGAGCCGAGGCGAGCTGAGCTAACTCTGCTCCGTCTCACTGTTTAATTGGTTTTTAGTGCTTTTTCTCAGTGTTTGTTCCTTTTAAAGACATTCATTTAATCAGACTCGAGTGGAGTCAAGAAGCCTTCGAGTTGAATCTAATTTTGTCAGTTGAGTCACCAAACTTTTTTTTCTCTCTCTTCTCAGCTGCATAATTGCCGAATAGCATGAGCGACTGTGAACGCACCCTCTTGGGTCCTCACAGGTTTTTTTTTTTTTTTTTTTTTACTTCGAGCCCGAGTGAAGTGACTTTAACTATAAATGTTACATTCAAACTGAAGTGAAATGAGTTTACACAGAGCTGACTAAATGTATTATATACATTATGCATCATAAAACACAGTACAGTACGTCTGCACCACTCAGGAGTCAGAGGGAATTTAGTGAAAGTTTTATTACCAGCTGAACTGTAAAACTTGTAAAACTGTAGCTACAGTTAGGTGGCATTATCCTGATAAAATGAGGTGAAGTTTTAGTTTTTATTTCAAAGTTATTTCTTATATTTCATCAGATCCAAGAAGGTGTAGGTGGCAGCAGAGCAGAGAGGGAGAGGAGGCACAGGTGAAGAAGTGATTAAGTCAAAGAGTCAAAATACTGTGGAACGAAAAAACTGTGCAGCCGAATAAAACACATGAAACTGACAGAGTCTTGGCAGCTGATGATGCTGCAATAAAAGATAAACTACAGTACTTATGGCATAACTATAAAAATGAATCTAAATATCAATTTTTATCGATACATCACACATTTGGTGCTTTTTTATACCCCCTACATGTATGGCTAAGCTGCTGCAGAGAAACGTGTGTGCAGCTGCTGCAGCTCTGTCTCTCTACGAAGAGTTCACAGGTCACTGGAGTGGATTTCTCCTCATTACTAATTCATTTCTGATTTAATTCTTGCAGAAAATCGTGACTAAATTGTTTCTGTCTCCACCTGCAGCTGCTATGTTGGTGAAAAAAGAATATTTTTCAATGTATGTTATTTACAGATTCAGCCAAGACAGAGAAACAATGTATCAAGTATCAAGCTGCTATGATGTAAATACAGTATAACATCAACAGGTCTTTTACTGTAGTTTTGCCCTGACATTCATGCAACATGTGTGAATAGCAGGCGGGATGCATCACGTGACGCAGCCGTGACGTAAGCGACACGTGTTTCACTAAACACTTGCATGTGCACATGCATGTCACACACACACTCTGATCCTGTTCTTATTGAAAGGTCAGACTATGGAAAGACTGATGACTGATCGTAATTATACTACAACTTGTCATTTACACTACATATAATAATTGCACATTAAATACATAATTAAGAGCCTGTAAATTAAAAACTTTCCATTTACTCTTCTTAAACAGTGAGTTATCGTCACTGAATGTGGAATTTTTTTTAGGATTTTATTTGTGTAACACCTGTCGGCACCACAGGGGGGAGACAGAGGCTCCACACTGCAGCTTTAAAACCACAGAGTAAAGTAAAAGTGGTGAAATTTGATGCTTTACATTATTGTCCTCCTGTTCTGCTGCTCATCAGCATTCATATGAGCTTTAGAAACAAGATGCTCACCAACACCTGTGCACCTGAACGCAACATGACCTCCAGAGGAGATCGTCTAACAGATAACCTGCTGCAGAAAGACACAGAAGAGGAAGGAGAAGAATCTGGTTTTATTTAATTTTGCATCTCAGATTAAAACTGAAGATGCAGAATGACAGCATGAGGCTCAGAGCAAATAAACAACTTTTTACTCTTGAGAAAATGAAATGAGTCCAGGTTTTTAAATCAGGAATCTATGACTGCTCCCAAACAGAGATCATAAATAATGAGGCTGCAGGATAAATGGGATTCAATCACATAATAATTCTGCCTCCAATGGGAATGAAAACAAAAGTCGGAGTGAGAGAAAAGGAGCCGGCGAAGTGAAAAGGAAAGTGCTTCGATTTTCCTCAAAGAGACAAAGAGGAGGGAGAGAAAACAGAGGGATTCAAAAAGAAACGAGAGGGAGGGTGAATCAAAATGACCACATTATTGAGCTTTGATTTGAGCTGCTATTGTGGGAAGAAAGAAGAAGAGAGAGAGTGAATGTATTCTCTGACGGATGCAGACGACTGCTTCCTGCCATGGAAAATAAATTGTGTTGGTCAATGATCAGCTGGCTCCACTGGCAGAGTAAAACAACATCAGCCATTTGTTTGAATAATTTCATGGCATTTTGTGTGATTGTGGTGGTTTGAGGTTTAAAGTGCCAGAGTAAACCATCCAAACGTATCCCGACTCCTGCTGCTGGTCGCTATCCGCAGCTTCAGTCACAACCAACACAACACTAAGTAAAACAGCTGAGATTCGGGGAAAAATGTTGTTTTTTGCAGAATGTTTTTTGCCATAGGTGCAACACATTTTGTTCTATGCAAATGCACCAACACGATGCAGATCAAGAAAACATTTTCATCAACAGACGATGCAAAAACAAAAATAACACCTGCAAATAAACACATTTCAACCAGCAACAGTAAATTTAATAGTGAATTGAAGCCAAATCATGTTTCTCTTTGTAACAACAATATCCTGCTGCTAGACTTACGTTTAAGTTTTCCTCGAATTACACATTCCATCTGATTAATGTAGGCTATGTAATTTTTATTTAACGTGTTGTAATGTACACTGCCGACCCGCCAACTGGAGGGCGTTGTGGTTGAGGGTTGAAACGCCCAATGACAGTTGGACGCCACCTGATGACATCTTCTCCTGGCTGAAAGCTGCAGTCATGTTTCAAGTGACTGAAGGAGGTGGCAGTTGGTTGTATTTAATAGGTACCATCAGTGAATCTGTGTGATGTCCCTTATGAAGCGTCCTGTATAGTTGTTATTTATGGTACCTGCCTTATAGGACTATGATGTAATTAACTATTGTACTAATTCCAGCATATTAACACTGATGCTTACTGCTGATACATTCATTAATGTGAATTGTCCTAATTCAATTAACTCAATAGAAGAAACAAAAAGAAGTTTAATTTCCAACATCATTTGCTGCTACAATCATGGACATATGTAAAAGAAAAAAAAGAAAAAAGTGGGACTGTCTGTGAATCAACAACGATGTGATGTTAGTGAACGTAACACATGATGAATCCCTCCGTTGAAAACAGAAAACAGAGAGCGTCCTCGTCTACTGACCGATGCTGAATCAACACTGGATGATTTAAAGGGAAGAATAAAGTTGTGCATGAAGTTCAGAGTCTGAATTAGAAGTTCAAACTGTCTTTGGGCTGCACCTTCCTAACATAAACTTGGCTTCAACCCAGGAATCATTACCAGCAGCCAAATTAACCTGTTCCACCGACTGAGCCCTGCCCTCCAGGAACTCAAATACAACAGTGCAAAGTAAATAAAAAGCTTTAACAACAAGTGAAAGCTCCGTGTGTAAACAAACCCATCTCTCTTCTGCTGACACTTGTTCGGACGTCGCTGCATTAGATTTTTCCATTTGCTCGTGTTTACAACAGTGTTTGCTGGTGTCCTGATGAGCTGGTGTCATCTCCACACACTGATTGCTCCATTTCAGCCTCACATAGTGTATTTTCATTTTTATAACCAGCCGTTCACAACTGACTCCAATATTTAAAAAAAAAGCAGACACACACAGAGCAGAGATAGAAGCGTTTGTCTTTTTAATCATGACACAGCTGCCGGACACATTCCCTCACGTAGCTTCAATTTACTACACGACTAAACGTCCAAACAGCTTCTGAGTCAACTAACGAGAAACATGAGACAGTTTTCTCTCAGCACCGAGCAGCAGCAGGGAGCCGCCCGGCCGCCTCACATCCCCCCTGTTTCTGCTCTGAGACTCAGATTAAAGAGCTAATTATGTTTGTGAGCAGCCGTCCAGCCGCTCCAGACACACACACACACACACATATTGTAGATATGCACAAATGGACCCATGGGGCCCAAGAGAACAGATTTAAAATGGCGATGCAAACTTTTATCAAACCAGACAAACAACACATTTAAATGCAGCACGAAAGAGTCACAATAAATAAGAAATGTGAAGTTAACTGTTGTTTACAGCACTGTGGGAAAAGAAACACGGAATAATGTTGGAGAGATCAGAAAGAGACAGTGACTGAATCTTGTAAATTAAACATCAGTGTTAATTCCTTTACTCACCAACATCTGTCTGCAGCTGCATGTGGACACCAACCCTTGCTGCTTTACTTCTGGTGTGTCGTTAGCATGCTAACCAGCTACATCCAGCCCTGTGGGACCACCTCGTCACTTTTCCGATACCGAGTCAGTGCGTCATTACAGGATCCAGTTTGTAATGATCAAGTATACTATTAATGCTACATAAGCTACGTAGTGATAGTAAAAGATAAGATATACTTAACTGATTCCAGGATGGGAAATTAGTTTTACAGCAGTTTGCATAAACACACAGAACAAATAGAAAAACAACTGAAAAATAGAATAGAAACTAGGGATGCACATTCTGAATATTTTTTTTGAAGTGATAATAACCAACGCTCATTTACCGATTAGGCCTAACTGATGTGATTAAAATGCTCTGTGCTGATCAGCAACCCGATCCTCTATCGGCCATGGCGACACACTGCCACAGCTGCTGTGCAGCCACATCCACTGAGCTCTGGCTCAGCTGCTCAGATGGAGGGTAGATCTTCACATTTTGAACTCTTTAAGTGCGGCCAAACACCAGGGTGAAGAGAGAGGAACAGCAGAGCTTCTCTGACAGCTCGGCTCAACCACAGGTGAGTTGCAGGTGACTGTGAGGCAACTGGAGAGCGCAGCGCCATCCTTTTCTTTATTTTTCCTTTTTAGCAGCACCGTCCTTACAGGTGACGCACATGCAGACAAACATGTAAGTTTGTTATCTGACCTTCCTTCACGAGACTGCGCTGCATAACTTACCGTAGGTGCGTAAGTAGGCTACTCCCGTGTAATTTTTTGCTGCAAAATATGACTGAAGGCCCACGTTGAAGTCTACACGTGTCGACACGCCCCCATGATTTGACGAGAGCTAATTACAGTTTTTCTCAGTCGCTTTGGTGCTTTTCTCACATCACTATTAACATTTGCACAACATTTCTCAAAACTGCAAAACATAGTGGATAACCTCCTGCAAAAGCATGTCACTTGCTCAAAATGGATATAAAGCAAGTATTCATGTCAATGAAACTGTCAGTGTCATCAGAATGAGAAGTCTTGACACCATCATTTATGAACAAGAGTCAAATGGCTTTGTCATGTTTTCATAATGACAGTTTATTCTCTAAGTGTTTTCCAATGCAAAAAAAAAAAGGTCAGAACTTGGTGACACTACCTGAAAATGCTCAAGACAGCACTATACACTAGCCTACATTTGAAAACTACAGTGAAGTGACACATTGCTGTAATTAGGGGCGTAACTGAGTACAAGACACTGAATACGTATGTTTCACATTTTTACCATGCTCTTTGCAATTCTACAACATTGTGCAAAAGAAAATACACTACAGTCACTTATTTAGAACAAACATAAGAAACACCCTTTTGGTAAAGCTGTGCACAAATGTGAACAGCATAACAGTATACTGTATATTGTAACTGAACATATAGGTAAATCATCCTGGCACATCCAGATGTTCCTGTCTGTCTGGCCACATATTTTCATCTACATCACAACGGATATCATCCCTTGTAATGCAGCGAGGAAAGTATCTCCTGGAGTGGCGAATCCACCCTCTGCATGACTCTGCTGTGATGTTGTCACATGCTGTATCCACGGCTCCTAGCAGGGCCATTTGGACGCCGGTCATAAACCTTCCACGTCCAGGCAGAGAAAAACTCCTCTATTGGATTAAGGAATGGGGAGTAGGGAGGGAGATATTCGACCAGCATCCTGTCATGTGCTGCAAACCACTGTCTGACCAGATCTGAGTGGCGAAAACAGACATTATTCCACACAACATTATACTTGTTCACTTGGCCTCCACCCCTCTCATTCTCAGGGGTGGTGTCCCTGTAAAGAGTGTCTAAAAAAGTCAGCAGATGTGGACATCAGTGGTTGGTCTCTGTCCAATGCGATTTCTTCCACGCCTTCTACCTTTGGCCAGATTGAAACCCACCTCATCAAGGTATGTGAATGTGTGCAGTGGTTCCCTGGCTTCCAGCTCCAGTACACACTTTATGCCAGAAGATCATTCTGATCTGAGAAAAGCACCAAAGCAACTGAGAAAAACTATGAAAAAAATAACCAATAGTATTAATTGGTCAAAGTTCGGTCTTACTGGTTAACGGTTAATCATGTGCATCTCTAATAGAAACCATTTTTTGAATAAGAATACATGTATAGTGTAAAGAACAGTCTGTAGGCTACAAACTTATTATTACAATGAGCTCCGTTAGAGAGAGATGGATAGATAGATAGATAGATAGATAGATAGATAGATAGATAGATAGATAGATAGATAGATAGATAGATAGATAGATAGATAGATAGATAGATAGATAGATAGATAGATAGATAGATAGATAGATAGATAGATAGATAGATAGAACAGGAGCCTTTGAGTCCTTACTTGAAAACAGAGAGCACCTTTAACTGTGATGTATGACAGATCAGCTCAGGATGAAGCATCTGCTGCAGGTAATAAATGGAGAGCATCTTATTGATCTGTAATGAAGATAGTGTTGTAATTACACCCTGACTGACTTTCCAAGGTGTATGTGTGTGTGTGTGTGTGTGTGTGTGTGTGTGTGTGTGTGTGTGTGTGTGTGTCCCATGTAGCTAATTACCTCTGCCTCACGCAGCAGGCTGTGTTCAGTTCGCTCAGGTGGAACAATGGAAAACTCAATGACCTTTTGGAAATTAATTTGGGAATCAAGTGAGCAATTCTCACAGACCAAACTTTGTTTCCACTCCTGTGGTCGAGAGAGCAAGACAGACACAAAGAGAGAGAGAGAGAGACAAAGAGACAGGTAACATGGAGGAAAGTTTGTGTTTCTGTGTGTGTTTCAGTCCATTTTGCTTTTCTTTTTCCTCCGTCCTGATCTCTGACTGATCTTCTGACAGAATCCCTCCACCTCTCTGTCGCTTTTTTCTTTCACTGAGAGAGAAAATATGAATCAAATTATTGAGTCCTTTCTTTAAAATGATGATTCCCTCTTGTTAAATTGGCAGGCACAGACTCACACTGACAGTTAACTGGCCTGGTGAAAACATACTGTACACACATGTAGCTGCACAGACTGAAATCACACACAGAACGCAAACAAAGATTATCTACGATTAAAGATTTACCACAATAAAACACTGAAATTATTAATGAAAGTGAAAGTGAACACACTGGAGGATATTTACTAACCTTGGGGGGGGGAAGTGAGAATTTTAGCATCGCTGTGGTTTTTCCAGTGTAGTTGGATATTTACTGAGAAAACGAGGATGAATGACATCATCGGTTGTCTCCTTTGTTTTTAAAAAAAAGTAGTTTTAACGCCCAATCAAACTTTAATCACGACACTGTCGGGAAGTTATCTGTCATCAGTGATTTGTTCTGGTTTTAGAAAACCACAAACAGACGATGACAAGGTTCTGCAGAAAATCACAGCAGAGGAGCAATGAATGTGGTTGTTGCATTTGACTGACTCAGTTCCTACAAGAGCTCATATGTGACATATAAATATGTGTTTTGCAGGAGCTCAGTGCATCACCACCTCACTTCCTGTTCATACGTGTAAATGTAAAAAGAGGAAAAATAAAAGCCTATTGACAGACTCTCATTGTGCTGAAGCTCTTACATGACGGGAGACTATCGACCTGTTGCAGGTATAGATTTTTAAAAAAGAAACAGCTCAGACATGACACAAACAGAAATATCAGAGAGAAGTGAAGAGGCTGAACCAGCTGCTGCAGCTGCCGCTCACGTCCACATTAGACTCAATCTGTCAGGAGAAATTATGACTCATGAGAGAAGAGGTCAAGATCATGATGTGACTTTTAGACGCCACCTGAAGGCTTCTTGGCTCGATAACTTACGAGTATTAAAGCCAGCCAAATTTTTTTTTAAAAGGCCAGGCAAACCCCCCCCCAAAAAAATCCGAAAAAAAAGGAATCTCGCAAAAAAAAAAAAAAGAAAAGAAAAAAACGTCAGGCAAAACAAGAGAGAAAAAAGCCAGGTAAAAAAAAAAATCCGAAAAAAAAAAAAAAAACGGCACAAGAAAGAAAAAAAAGCCAGGAAAAGAAAAAAAAAGTCAGGCAAAAAAAAGAGAGAAAAAAGCCAGGTTAAAAAAAATTAAAAAGTCAGGCAAAAAAACCCAACAACCAACCACAACCAATTTAGTACAGCGACTGCCGGCTCAATGAGAGCAGCCGGAGTGTGAACGTCTTGAGAGTATTGGTGATTTTGTTAAGTGGTGCAACTGTAAATCAACTTGATTAATTGCCTTATTGTATCTTGTGTGATACAAGGAGTGTGTGTGTGGATTGCACGCAGGTGCAACCATCGATATCCCAGCATCTGTCCAGTTCCAGCTATTTGATCTTGTACGAATGCGGCCACCTCCTCCAAGTTTGCGTGGTTTCTCCTCCTGAACAAACCAAGTTTCTGACACAGTCTCTTCAACGTCCTTATGACCACACCATGTTTATGATCCAAAAGAGAGAGAATATCCTTATTTATTACTGAGGCCGATTCTGAAGTACTGTACAGCTTAATCAAGACATCTGTAGAGGCAGCCATGGCCATTTATTTTTATGCCTGCCCCCCTTTTTTTTGCGTGGCTTTTTTTTTCATGTGCCGGATTTTTCAATTTTTTTTTTTGCCTTTTTTGGGCGAGGGTGGGGGGGGGGGTGGGGGGGGCTGGCCGTATACTCCTTTGTAATAACTAAACCACCTTCACTTAAAGCTCCCGTAGAGACTTAGACTTAGAGATACTTTATTGGTCCCAAAGGAAATTCAAGTATCCAGTAGCGCACATACATATAATAATATATAAAGGTATGGTAGAGCAAATCTCTAAACACCTTACTTCTTCCTATAAATGTTCTGAATTAGTATTAAACAGTGTGAGAGAACCTGGGTCTAGTTTTGAGTGTATTATATTAAAACTGCAAGCGAACCAGTTCTCTATTTGTTCTTCTTATATCTTATCTTAATAGTTTGACATTGTCATTGTATTTTTGAGCAACCTCCACTCAGAGCAATTAGAAAGTTAATGAGCCTGTAAATGAGGGAGCGACCACGGCCTGTGCGGTCTGCACTCTGCTGGACATCAAACAGGCTTGTATCTGTCAGACTGTAGCAGCAGGAACCAGCTTCATGTGGCTGACTCTCAGCTCTGAGCATGATTTCACCCCAGCGTGATGGTTTTCTCACAGTAATGTCTCTGAAATGTAAAAAAAACGAACAAAAAAAAAACCTTGACTTAACCAGATGATAATGTCACGTCATGTTATTGATACAGAACTCCAGCTGTGTCCATTTTTGGGGAAAAGTTGCTGCTTGATATCCATCAGTCGTCATGAGGCTGCACTTGTTTTCCACACAAAAACATTCTTTCGTGGCGGAGAATGAAAGTTTTTTTACCACTCATGACTTCTCAGATTTAATCTGCTCATTACTGACCGAGTTACCGAGCAGCTGGAAACAGAGCGCAGGGCAACAGACAGCAGGAGTCGTCCTGAGAAGAGTCCTCATCTTTTCATTTAATATAATAAATAGTATAATAACAATTATACCAATTGATGCTGATGAATAATATATAGAATAAAATGATATACAATAATGTGCTTGATTTGTTGGTTGTTTTTAGTGTTTTAGGTATTAAAATAGGTTTTGTGTAGAATTATTCCAGTTTAAATTTCTTTATATTATCATGATTTTATGTTGCATTAATCTTCACCTTTATGTGATAAAAGCTCCAGGAAAAGCCTGTAAGTTATCCTCACTGTTCTTATCATCAATCTTATCAACAGAGAGAAATCAATATTTCTATTCAACACAGTAATAACAGTAATCAGTGTCACACTTCAGATAAAAAGCACCAACAACATCTTCTTCTCTGTTTTCTCTGTTCTCTGCAACAAGTCAAAAACGAGCTGGTAGGACGTCAGGATGGAGCCATTAACTCTGAGCCTGAAGTGTCCTGAAGAAGCTGCTTTATTTTTTTCTCAAGAATCATGGTTGAACACATCCCATGATACATTGCACATTAGTAGTGAAAGTAAACAACACTGACAGCTACAGGTGCAGCTAAGCCACAAAACAAAGTTGCATGTTTCCAGAGTTACTTGCTGCTGACTTCATTGTCATTTTCTCACTCTCCTAAATAAATATACCTAGGCCTATAAATAAATCTAAATATAAAGAATCAGGTTGCCAGGCGACCGGAGCACAGCTAGTGATGCAGATTAAAAATCCGTCATACACCAGATACGTGGTCTAATAAGGGCCGTCACTGTGACCCCTGACCAAAGACACCGTTTACATTCCCCTTGTTTTTCCCACCAGTGTGACTGTTACTTCATCCTGATGTGATGCATCTGAGTCTTGTTCTCTATGTTTAGGTTCTTCTTCAAGTTTCAGTGCAGTTAGTTTTCCTTGTGTTTGACCTCCTCCTCCTTCTACTGCTCACCTGAGAACTGCTTTTGCTTAAAGGGATAGTTCAACATTTTGGCAAATTGGCCCATTGCCATAAACCCTATAGTCATAGCAGTAGGTTCATTACCTTTAATTGTCGGTGCAAGCTATTTTTAGAACAGCGGAGCAGAGCGGTGAGCTGCTCAGAGCTAAGATACGGAGGCTCATGGGATTTATTGGTTTACCTCATCAAAGTTATCAAATACACGATCCAACAACTCCAAAGAACGTTACGAGACAGAATTGTTTTAGAGGTAAATGCAGAGACTGCTTGCTGAAAAACTGCCCCTGAAGGCAACGCGCATCAGCGGTTTTGCATGTATTTACCTCTGAAACAACTTTGTCTCATAACGTTCCGTTATTATTTCATAGCGTGGTGAATGTGCAGGTCACAACTTGTCCACCAGAGCGTTTTGTGAGTTTGATGAGGGAAACAAAGAAATCCCATTAGCCTCCGTGGAGTAGCTCTGAGCAGCTCGCGGCTCTGCTTCGCCGTTCTAAAAATAGCTTGCACCGACAATTAAAGGTAACGAACCTACTGCAATGACTATAGGGATTATGGCAATGGGCCAATTTGCCAAAAGGTTAAACTATCCCTTTAAGTGCCTCCAATCTCTGAGAGTCAAAACCATATCTTCGTAGGAAGTTCTTAAATAATGTTCTTAAATTCTTTAAAAAGAATTAAAAAGTGCTCTGTTTTGCCAAATATCATGATAACATACACATGTCTCTAAATTCTTGCAATTAATCTTTTTTATATTACATTTTACTTGCTGCCATGCCCTGCAGCTCTGAAAGTCATTTAAAGCAGGAACTCATGTCAACAAAGATAAAACAGAAACAGCTCGACCCTGGTTGTTCTTATTCTTTTCTTTGCTACGGCAGTAACGTGTGTTGTATTGTGAAAGCTTTGGCAGCAGCAGCAGCAGCGATGCCAGTTAAAGTTATGAAAGTATCCAAAATTAGATGTAGACCAAAAAAAGCAGAAGCTGTAAAGACTGAATACAAACAGAGAAGAAGATTACAGCGAAGAAAAAGAACAAAACATAAATGGATGAAAAGAGAGAAAGGCATGAAAGAGAGAAAGAGACATTGGCCCCTGCAGCCACAATCAAAGCTCTAACAGCTCCAGACAGTCGTTATCTGTGTCAGCGCCGTGATGCCTCCACTAAACATCTGCTGGACACACGGACGGACACACACACACACACACGACCGCAAATTATTAGAAATGGTGTTTTTCCTCAGGAAGCAAAGACGGACACAGAAATCATAAATCTGCACAAAATGACATAAACACAGGTTGCTCAGTGGCCGAAGAGTCACAACCAAAGTCATTATAGTTTTAAAATTTCCATTAGTTTTTAGGTTTTTAATGCATAAAAGTACCCCATACATTTGTTTATTGCATCAAGGCTTTTTGGCTATGTCAGGAAACTGACAAACAAAATAAAACAAAACATTTTTTTCAAAAAATTCTAAAATGCTCTGGTTAAAATTACGACATGTGTGTTGTTAGGGTCGGTTTCGGCAATAATGAGAATTAAAACTGAAATCATAAGTAGCCATTACAATAAGTGCAAAACCAACATTTCATGGACAGTGTTGGGTGTAACGCGCTACAAAGTAACACATTACTGTAATCAGATTACTTTTATCAGTAATGAGTAGTGTAAGGTATTACTCCTCTGAAAATAGTAATCATATTACAGTTTTCCAAGCTCGTTACTTGCGTTACATTGCTAGTAGCAACTTCAGGCATCACACAGAACAGAAGGAGGGGGGGGGGGGCGTGAATGGGTCAGTGATTGGTTGGGGTTTGGCACGAGGTATCATTTACCATCACCGATTGGTCAGGCAGCCGGCATGCGCAAGGACAGATGTAGGTAGGAAAAAAATGTAACAAGTAATATAATATAACTAGTTACTTTATCTAGGGAGTAATAAAGTAATGTAAGGCATTACTATTTTTGAGAGTAATATGTAATATATTACTTTTTTGAGTAACGAGCCCCAACACTGTTCATGGATAAGGAAGCCTATAACAACGTAACCAAGAGACGAGAAACAAATAGGATGATAATAATTGTTTTTAGTGTGTTTTACAGCTGATTTAAGACTCGGGTCATAACCGACCCCAACACAAGATCATATTAAAAAGCATCGGTGAAAGGACAGACCCGATGGCGGCACCTGTGTCCCTGCAGACGGGTTGGACAGATCAGCTCGGTTCTGGTTCTGGTCCTGGTCCTGGTTCAGGTTCAGGTTCTGATCCTGGTTCAGGTTCAGGTTCTGGTTCTGGTCCTGGTTCAGGTTCTGGTTCTGGTCCTGGTTCAGGTTCAGGTCCTGGTCCTGGTTCAGGTTCAGGTTCTGGTTCTGGTCCTGGTCCTGGTCCTGGTCCTGGTTCTGGTTCTGGTTCTGGTCCTGGTCCTGGTTCAGGTTCAGGTTCAGGTTCAGGTTCTGGTTCAGGTTCAGGTTCAGGTTCAGGTTCAGGTTCAGGTTCTGGTTCTGGTTCTGGTACTGGTTCTTGTGATGATCCTCTCTAATGTTCAGTTAGTGAACATCCATCCATCCATTTCCTTCCTCTTATCCGGGTCTCGGGGGCAGCAGTCGGAGCAGAGACACCCAGACTTCCCAGACTCTTCCTCCAGCTCTTCCAGGAGGATCCCAAGGCGTTCGCGGGCCGACCGAGTGACATAGTCCCTCTAGCGTGTCCTGGGTCTTTCCGTTTAATTGCACCAGTGGCGCCGCCAGGATTCAAGTTCAAAGTACGCACAGAAACGGCAAATGCAACAAATGGGGGGGGGGGGGGTTACACCACTGAAACACTGGTGCGCATATCATGCCACGTAGCAATGGGACTCATCAGCCAACTGCACAAATGAAAATATTGTTGGGACCCCGCAGTAATGCTCTTGTTATGGTGTTTAAGTTCTGTGATTTCTGACTGACTGTGAATGTGTACGGGCAGGTAGCATATGGTTGGATGAGAAACTGAGGAGCCGGGGTGGGTGAGTGTGTGTGTGTGTGTGTAGGTGAGTGAGTGAGTGAGGAGGAGAAGAGGAAGAAGTGAGAGCTGTCAGATAAGTTTGTGTTATGTTATTGTAGTTACGCCGGGTCGGACGCTACAATATCAATAAAAACGTGTGCTTAACATAGACGTCGGACGCGAAATAGCCGCAAAGCGGAGCCAGTTTCCTTTCGGCGCCGTAACCGATTGTGACAGATGCGCCAGAGCACGCACCTCTGTGCCAGGCTCGCGCTCTGCAGCTATTTGTGTTTATTCATCTTAACAGAGCGCGTGAGAGATTAACACACACATTCACACAGGCTACACACACACACGACCGGCACGGAGAAATACGCATCTGGTGGCGTGCTCGAGCACCGGAGCACCCACAGAATCGGCGCCTATGAGTGGTCCATAATCGCGGTGCAGACAAGGGTGTTTGGAGCTACCCATCACATAGCAGTAGTGTAAATAGGCGCCAGAAATCAAAAAGTGACAGATGACATGACATAAAATACGTTAGGCTTCAGTGATTGGTTTAACAATCAATGAACTCAGCACGTTTAGCCTGTTACAAACAAGAAGCATCTTTATCACACCCCCTCAAAATAAACAAAATTGCTTTTTTTCCACCTATATGAAAAAAATTGTACGCACAGTGCGTACAGCCACTGAACTGCACAGCCGTTCGGCCCGTAGGCTGAGACAACGCTGAGAGACCTGTCCCCGACCCGAAGGTGCAGGGAAGCGACCCTCTCGTTCAGCGGGGAGAACTCCAACACATGGTAAATGGTAAATGGACTTGCACTTATATAGCGCTTTTCTAGTCACTCGGACCACTCAAAGCGCTTTACACTGTAATGGTCGCATTCACCCTTTCACACACATTCATACAGCACTGCTCGCAGACAGGCTTTGGAAGATAATCATTCACACACATTCACACAGGGCAGGTGTGGGTTCAGTGTCTTGCCCAAGGACACTTCGACATGCAGACAGGGGGAGCCGGGAATCGAACCGCTGACCTTCCGGTTAGTGAACGACCCGCTCTACCGCCTGAGCCACAGCCGCCCACATGGCGACTGAGCTGGGGAGCTACAGTATGAGCAAGCCCACAGCAGCTCGCCGCCTCTCACCGTGGGCAACTCCAGAGTGGAAGAGAGTCCAGCAAGAAGTCAAATTTGAAAGTCAAAGTTCAGTTTAGTTTTAGGATGTATTCAGACCTGGCTCGTTTGGAGCAGTTGTTCCAAAACAGGGAGCGTTTCACCCCAAAGATCGGTTCGTTTGGTCATACGGGGCCAGGTTTTAATTTTCAGGCCGGTTGAGACCGTTTTTTGTTTTTCCACGCAACCTCCTCCTTCCAAGTAAAGTTGGTTTGTGCAGTGTATTTTTAATTTTTTTTTTAAATTTTACAACTTTGGACCATTTCAGACTGTTACCATGTGAGCACAAAGTTCCCCAAAATGCAACAATTGTATTGTTATGAGTTCATTTTGCATTTTTATTCTTATTTTAGTTGACTTAACTATTTTTTATCGCATAGTTTTAGTTTTTGTTAACCATAATAACTCTGGTCACAACAATACGACTCTGCAGTTCAAACCATCTCTTGGTCTGCATGAGATCTAACAAACAATCCAGAAGAGGAAGCTGAGTGTCTCTCCCTCTAATGCAGGACACTGTGGGTCACTGACCTCACTGATGCAAATGAACCTTACAAACTAGAGGCAGCATGCACCTCTTCACCTGCAGGTTTCTCCTTCTGCTCTGACACGTTCACACCTTTTGACTTTTTGGATAAACACCATGAAAACTACTGGATGGATGCCAGGATGTATCCTCCACACACTCGTGCTTCTCTCATGACTTTTCCTTTGATGCACCCTGCAGCTCCATGTTTTCAGTTCTGTCTTATTTACTTTATTCATGTTTAAACCAGAGGTCAGAGGTGTGTGTTTGTAGACTGATCCTCCTCTCAGCAGACTTTTTTTGTTTCCTTTTTCTTCTCCGACACTCAGTTACGCCTCATCTTACATCAAACGAATCAACCTGAAAGGAGAAACTGCTGTTACTGCTGCAGACTCAGTCCAGCTGTGATCAGAGCTCCTCAGCTGTACAGATGAGAACAGTTTGAAACGATGCACGAGTCTGATTCCCTCTGTGGAAACAGCCTGAGAGCAGAAGGCCATGGACCACATAGAGCTGGAGGGTCTCTCCTGGTCTCTCCATGTCAAATATAAAATAAAAAGGGCAAAGGTCAGTGAAAATAGTATTAAAATCAAAATGTCACTGCCGTCACTTCAGACCTTAAATACTCTAAATGACATATTTCTACATCAGTGAAGTAGCTTAAAGGTCAGATATTGATATATTTGGTTACAGTAAGTCAATACTTTCATGTCTGAGATGGATTTGGTATCAGGAAACATCTCACTCCATCACACTGACATTTCACCAGCCGACCTTTCTGTTTAAAAGAGGTTTAATATGATGTTTTTATAACCATCTCAGCACAGCGAGTGTACAAAACTCTATTCTGTGTTCATCAGATGTTTCTCTACATTTTCTGTTTTTCCATGAAGCTGAACAACGATAATGTTCCTCAGGTTCAGTCAGCTGTTTTTTCCTCTGTGCAGCTAAACATTTGAGAGCTGCTCAGTCATCATGTCCGCTCTGGCCCCGCCCACCTCCACCTGCTCCGTTGCTAAGAATACTGGTCATGGGAAACGTGAATATGTCTTGTGAATATATTAAGATAATAAACTTTAACTTTTCATAGGAAAAAAATGAAAAATATTAGGAAAACATCAGTAAAATAAATATCTGTAGAGAAACACTTTTCCATGAAATGTGTAAAATCAAATATGAATCATCTGCATGCATGCAAAACATCTGGAAAATGTAACAAAACAATGAGAAAACTACCAGAAAAGAATTATATCTGTGAAATTTTTTTAAAGGATAAGACATGGAGGCACTCAGTGGTCAAGTGATTAGCGCATATCCCATGTTGGCAAAGTCCAAAGCAGTGATCACTGGTACGACTCAACCATCCTTACTGCAAATAAAAGAATAAAATGCCTAAAATAAACAACTTTAAAAACAAAACTGAAGCATATTAAAAAGAAAAAATGTAAAATATTATTATTATTATATCATAATACTGTATATTATTATTATTATTAATTATAAATAATTATAAAATCCTTTAAGAAATATCAGCAATTTAAAACATCACACATTGAAACTTGTAATTTTCAGTCCTCTCTGCCACTGTAATTCTCATATACGTCACACTTTTATTAGTATTTTTCCTGCTGTAACAATTCACAGTCATGTACCAGGAAATGAGCAAGTTTCTTTGTAGCACTTATAGGTTTAAATGCACTCTTTCACTGATGATCCAGCCGGCTACTTAAATGTATTGTGCATAATGGTAAACACACTCTACACACTCTCCACTGGATATAATGTGAGTGTGTGACAAGAGCCTGCACTTCACTTGCTGCATTAACCTCACACGTCCCTCATCACTCTTGAATCTAATGTTTCCTGAATGAATGTTTGCTATAAATGCACTTCAAAGAAATTTCAGCTTCTGGCCACCAAAGGCCAGTTTGTGTGAAAACAGTGAACACACCACCTCGGCTTTATCATCCTGCCTGGGGCTGATTTGTCTCAGCCTCACAACACAATGTTAAAACAATACTTCACTGGAGCACTAAAGAGCTAAGAATATATTGCACTATTATACAGTACTTTAAGGGGGTGGAGGTGATTGGTGTCCAGGGGCTGGGAGGAGGAGGAAGGAGGAGGTGAAGCTCAGAGGTGATAAGATACGACACAGAGCGTGAAATATGTTATTTTTTCAGCCAGATACATAGCTACAAATCTCTGCAGTGCACACAGACTCCATGGACACGTCATGACGAGAGGACAAAGCCGTGTGAGCGCCACAGAGCTGAAGTGAAACTGGGTTATGGAGAAACAGCCTTGGCCTACAAATCATGGTTTTGTGAACTACCAGAGGACAGAAGGAAAATTGAGCTCATCACAAGAAGCCATTACACCAGCAGCAGCAGCAGCAGCCCACAACCATCACGGATGATGATGAAAGTTTGTCTGCACCTATACTCTCAACTTCTAATGCACCTCATATCTGTGTGTGTGTAGTTATAGACACAGTATCCTGCAGGAAGCTCCGTTTACAGGCCAGAGAATGCATGTGAGCAGGAGGCGTCCACACATTCACATTCACAGCAGCAGCAGCAGCAGCAGCAGCATATTACACATACAGTATACACATATAGCTGCAGCTTTAACCTTCTTCTGGTGTTAGCTTTCTGCTACCATCTCTAGTGTTAGGGTCAGTTTTGAGCTGTGTTTTAAATCAGCTTTAAAATACACTAAAAGCGTTTTTTCCCCATTCAATTTGTTTGTTGCTTCCGTATCCATGAAAATGTTGGTTTTAATATTTTTTGGTCTGGGCCTTTTTTGTCAGTATACTCCTTGTCTTCAATTTAACCTTCCTCTTGTTAGCTTTCTGCTACCATCTCTTGTGTTAGTCTTAAATCAGCTGTAAAACATGCTAAAAACAATTATTTATCATCCCATTTGTTTCTCGTCTCTTGGTTATGTTGTTAGGCTTCCTTATCCATGAAAAGTTTGGTTTAGCACTTATGATTTCAGTTTTAACTCTAATCATTGTTCTTATCGTTATAACCAGGTCAAAACCGACCCTAACAACACAAATGTCAGAATTTTCATCAGAGCATTTTAGAATTTTGTGGGGAAAAAATAAGTTTTACTTTGTTTAAATAGAGGTTCCTGACAAAGTCAAAAAGCCTTGATGCTGTATGTGGTACTTTTATGCATTTAAAACCTGGAAACAGGTGGGTGCCGACCCTACTGTAACACAACAGGAAGGTTAAACAACACTCATTCAAATCAATACAAATATGAGGCCAACTAAGCAATGGGATGTTTAGCTGCTGCACGCAGAAGTGAAAGCAGAAGCTCCACAGCAGAAGTAAGAAAAGAAGAAAATTTCTAACATCTATGAAGAAGCAGAATTAACAAAC
Source organism: Trachurus japonicus (assembly GCF_045865225.1). NCBI lineage: Eukaryota > Metazoa > Chordata > Actinopteri > Carangiformes > Carangidae > Trachurus > Trachurus japonicus. The sequence continues at coordinate 11,490,616 of NC_140916.1, read as the reverse complement.
AAGCATTTCTCATGAGTCCTCCTGTTTTCATTGTGGTAGTTGGGAACAGGTGATGTTTTCTACAACCTCAAAAACATCTGTGTCAAACTCTATTTATCGTAACAGCCTGTAACTTTAATTATATCTGACCCACCTTGTTGTGTTGTCCTGAAAACACCAGTCTGGGACATTCAAGGAGATCAAGTTACTTCCTAGTTCTTCTTCTTCTGTGGTGGTTCACATCTACAGGTAAGGTCTGACTAAGTGGACTGAACCATCAGGGGTGGGGGGTGGGGGTGGAGGGCTCAGAATAAAACACACATAAACAGGTCGAGTATAAACTCACAGGTCTGTTTATTATTTATGCAATCATGTGTCAAGAAGTCAATAAACATGTGTCAAGGTAAACAACAGAAAACATTTCGTCCCGACTGCCACCATGGAAAAACATGGTACAACCAGGAAGTCCTGAATAAATGGAGCTGAAATCCAGGTTGAACTCCTTTAGGGAGCGAGAGAAGAAAACAGACAACAGATCAAGAGCTGTGAGGTTTTTGTTTGATTTATGAACCAATTTGCAGTTTGTTTTGTTTTGTGGAACATATTTAACAATGGTGCGAAAGGGAAAAGTGACTGAGAGGCAGCCTGTGTGTGTTGTGTACAGGTCGGAGATGAGCGTTGTTTCTAAAAACAGTAAAAGAAAAAAAAACAATCAAAGTCAAAGCAAATGAACAGAAATGTGGATTATCTCCAAGCCAACGGATCTGCTCCGGCCTGATGAGGGAACAACACCAAACAAAACCAGCTGATTGACAAACACTCAGAAGAGCAGAGTTAGATTTGGAGGGTGCACAATCCAACATGGAGGAGGAGTGGGGGATAATTAACAACAGACATGACTATTTCTGTACAACAAAGAAAAACTGGAGCAGGAGTGATCACAGGAAGGAGAAGGAGGACGGCCGCCATGTTGTTTTACAGCTGCTGGTTCTCAAAGAAGAAGAAGAAGAAGAAGATCTCACCTGAGGACCAGGGTGGAGGTGAGTCATGTCTCTGAGACTGTGCTGTGTTTATGTGCAAGTATCAGTGTGGGAAACTAAGTTAACTGGTGATTTGTGTTTCCTGACTGTCATGGCTGCCAAAAAAACAAACAAAAAAAACATCAGTAAATCTACGTTGAACAAACACAAAGTGAGAAAGAGTTCCCAGAGTTCCTCACTGCTGTCCTGTCTGTCTCCTACTGGAATTCCCAGCTGGGCTACTTGGGGCCGGGTGGGGGGGGACACCTCTCATTGCAATATATCACTATCACTGCAATATACATTTAATATTAAAGCAGAAGTAAGCGATCCGGCCGTTTTGGCTAATGCTGCGTTCCAGGCCGGCTTTTGAAACCGTAAATTACAGCTTCAAGTCACAACTTACGACTTTGTAGCGTTCCAGGCAACCCACTCGTGTTTTTCTGACCTGTTTTACCTGTGAAAGTCACTATAACGGCCACTCGTAACTTCCGACCTGTGAAGTCGTACCAGATCGAACTGGTACGACTTCACAGGTCGGAAAAACACGAGTTACGGGTTGCCTTGAACGCACCATAACAGTCCTCGTCCCTACGTCACCACATTCACGGCGTCCCTTGGCTGCACACACAGCCCTGCATGCCGTTCTCTCTCCTCATTGGATAAAAACTGTAGGATACGAGAAAAGTTTTCTCCTCGGCTCAGAGCAGAGCAGAGTGACTGACAGACCCGTGTTTCAGACCAAACACTCTATGTAAGTGATTGCTGTCGGAAGATATAACTATTTAAGACTTATATTAACACAAATATATCACTTACTTCTGCT